>NC_139170.1:49866435-50180435 GCF_965202585.1 Thalia democratica | reverse complement strand
GGCACTTTCGCTCGCTTGACTGCAAGAGTTTAGGATAACCAAAAGCTAAGCATTCGAACAAAGGCTAACGTTTACCGTTCCTGTGTCTGCAGTACTCTGCTTTACGGTAGCGAGACATGGACGTTACCTAGCGTACAGGAGAAGAAAACCAATACCTTCCACCTACGATGCCTTCGTCGCATCTTTGGAATTACATGGCAGCAAAAGATCACCAATGAGGATGTATTGAGACGTACTGGTCTTACCACTATGTACTTTACCCTCAGTCAGCGCAGGCTTCGCTGGCTCGGTCATATCCTGAGAATGAATACTGAGCGGATCCCAAAGTTTCTATTGTATGGCGAGTTGGTCGTTGGCAAACGAAACGTCCAAAATTACGTTTTAAGGATGTATGCAAGCGCGACCTAAAAAGCTTGAACATTGGAACTGATGATTGGGAGTTGCTTGCAAATGACCGTGCCAAATAGAGATCAACTATACACAAAAGACTGCAAGAAAGAGAAAAGGAATATTTTAGAAAAACGAAGAAGAAGATGAAGAAATAAGAAGCAGAATGAATTTAATTGTTTTTTGTGTTTGTGTTTTGTTTATTGCATCACTGTGTATGTTTTTTTTTTAACATGTAATTTTTTGTTTTTTATTCTCTGTGCACAACACGCATAGCCGATCTCGGCTGATAGCGGGACTTATTATTACTTATTATATATCATTTTATTAGTTCCAGGGTTACCAAATGCAGGGTTGTCAAATGCACCTAAATTTTTCAAGACTTAGAAAACTCGGGTCTGTAAAGTTTTGTTGACTTAACAAAATATTGTGCTGTTCTGTAAAAAAAATATTTTGATGCTTTTATAGGTTTTTGCTTGCATCCAGAACTGGAACTCACGGGAACTTTTTAAATTGTTTTATAAAGAGTTCTATAATCACGAAGGGTCACTTTTGCACGAGGGGACACTTTTGCACGGCGACTCTTTTGCACGAGCGTCACTTTAGCACGAGGGGACACTTTTTCACGGCGTCACTTTTGCACGCAGGGTCACTTTTGCACGAGGGGACACTTTTGCACGGCGACTCTTTTGCACGACTGTCACTTTTGCACGAGGGGACACTTTTGCACGGCGACTCTTTGCACGACTGTCACTTTTGCACGAGGGGACACTTTTGCACGGCGACTCTTTTGCACGACTGTCACTTTTGCACGAGGGGACACTTTTGCATGGCGACACTTTTGCACAGAGGGTCACTTTTGCACGATGTGACACTTTTGCACGGCGACATTTTTTTTGAATAGTTTTTTTTTCTTTTAAACTTAAATAATCTTTGCTTTTAAACGCAAGTTGTTTTGATTAAATAAAATGTGGTACTTTTTTAATGAAATATTATTGTAAAGTTTTTATTTGAATTTTTACGTAGAACAATGTAACAACGTACCACAATTCATTAATTTATATTTATTAGCTTAATTTAAATAAACTAGTTGAATACATATTTTTAATTTTGAATAAAAACAACTTTAAATACATTAAATCAAAATAATCTGAATTTTGTTACTTTTTAAACAGAAAAATAAACTTAATTTAGTAATGCTTTAGAACACGAATTTTGAGTATTATTTTTACTTATTTTCTCTTGATGTTGTAAATAGCATTATATAGCTGCTAAAAAATATATTTTAAAGTTATTTTTATTTCAAAGAATTGTTAAATTAAAAATATAGATTTAGTTAGTTTATGAAGTGTAAAGTTATTTCAGATTTCACCTGATGTTTATTTTTATTTTATAATTTAGCGTGAGAATAAAAAAAACAATAAAATAGCGCATTTTCATTATTTAAACTTAGATTATTTCGTTACAATAATGTTGCATGATCATGATAAGTTAATGGGAGAGTAAAATTTGGAAGATTGAACTTATGTTCATCACAAGCATCAAGAGATGCTTAAACCAGCATTCCATGATCAGGAAATAAGCCAATGAGAGCCTAACGTTAATGTCCTTGGAGCGTTAGGTTTTTATTTTTGTTGTTAGTCAATGCATTTAAATACTTTATGTTGATCGTTCTACATCAAAGCGTAAATAAATATAAGTTAGTGGTTAAAATTTTGCTTTTTATGATAACCTATAAATTTTATATCAAATTATGTTTTTGTTTTTGTTTTAATTAATAAATTGTATGTGTTTTTTCATTTTTTCTTTATGTGTCTTCCAGTTTAAGTGGTCTAGGTTTTGATGCCTAGGTTCATCATATGAACAATAAATTTGTAAAATATATAAAAAGGCCTCGTTGTTGATTAATATATTAAAACTTAAAATAAACTAGAACAACTTACCTACACTTAATATATTTTTATCCTAGTTTCTAAATAAAATAATTTTATTGTCCCTGGTATGAATCTTTTATAAATAATTTTATGTTATCTTTTCGTTAGTTTGTTTCTAACATTAACATTTAATGTTTAAGGTTTTAGATCTTTCATTTTTGCCTTTAATATAGGTGTATTATAAAATTTTGGTTTTCAGTTTCTTTTTATGTTACAGACTTGGTAATAGCTAAACAACTTTTAATCGGCCTGAATGCAAAATTGATTTTCCGTACAAAAAATTCATCTTGCCAAAATGTCGCTGTGCAAAAATTTCATCGTAAAAATGTGACGTTGTGCAACAATGCTGCTGTAGAAAATTGTCATCGTAAAGAAAATTTGCCGTGCAAAAGTGTCTCCTCGTGCAAAAGTCACGCCGTGCAAAAATGTCACATCGTGCAAAAGTGACCCTCCGTGCAAAAGTGTCGCCGTGCAAAATTGTCCCCTTGTGCAAAAGTGACAGTCGTGCAAAAGAGTCGCCGTGCAAAAGTGTCCCCTCGTGCAAAAGTGACCCTGCGTGCAAAAGTGACGCCGTGCAAAAGTGTCCCCTCATGCTAAAGTGACGCTCGTGCAAAAGAGTCGCCGTGCAAAAGTGTCCCCTCGTGCAAAAGTGACCCTTCGTGCAAAAGTGACGCTCGTGCAAAAGTGACACCCACCCCATTTAGGTAGTAGAGTGAAACTTTACTTGTTAATCTGTTTTTGCTGTTTTTTTAGAAAAACAAAGCTTTAAGCATTAATCTAACTGTAGTATTATTGATAGTAATAGACTGTAGATTTAAAATTCTAAGTAAATTTAAATAGAATGTAAAAATAAAATAAAATAAACTCTATTAGTTCTATTTTTGCAATATACTATTTATATAAGTTTTATTTCTCAACGTTTATTCATTAAATTAACTAAAAACGACTTAATATTCATATTTATACCACTTTAATTTTTATATAGTATCACACAAGTAGTGTTTTAATCTCAAAATAATATGAAAGATTAAAAAATATTGTTTTTCTTTGTACTTTGTAGTACAAAATGTTGCGCAAAACGTACAAAACTTTACAGTATTTTTAATAATTTTGTAGAAAGCACTAATGAGAAAAATAATAAAACGTAATTGGAAACATCAGTGTTATCGTAAATTGCATTAAACGTTATTTGTATAATTTATCAGTTATTCAAAAAATATAAATAAAGCTATATAAATTAAGAAATTTTAACACTTAATTTTAGTTTGTACTCACACATTTCTGCGTAAATAAGTGTTTTTTGAATTGAAACATACAATATACTCTTGAAACAACACTTTTAATTACTAATTAGATATATATACTAGTCATAAATGTTATGTATTAAGCATTATATTTAACTAAATAGTTTCAAATAATAGTTAACTTACGTTTAAAACTCTTTCTATTACTATCAAAGTACTTAGTGCTGGTAAAATTTAAATTAAATTTTTTTAAAGTAAAATATTTGAAAAAAATATTCAAACTTTTATAACTTTTCACTTCAATTTTATCAAGTTATAAGCAAAACAAATAAAAGTTTTACAATTGTTTTTATACAAACTTCAACAACTAACAAAAAGAAAATTTATTTAAAAAACATATTGTCCTTACATAGACAAGAGCTTTTTATATTATGATAACTTTAACTAGTAAAAACGTATATGTATTTCAAGTTTATGGTCTATTGAGACGTATTTATGGCTTGTTAACTTAGTAAAAAATATTTGCGGTCTCGATAAAGTTATACTTATACATTTATATACTAATTAATCATAAAATTGATAATTTTCAAAACCGTAAAAAGACTTTGATGTTTAAAGTAAATTTTGTGTGCAAAAGTTTTTTTACCACTTACTGTGTTTTGAAATGAAAAGTTACTAATGAAAACTCTTCTATCAGTGCAGGGGAAATTTATTTGACCATCTGGTAATAAGATAACTGCAAAGTGGTTCAAACAGAGTTGAAAAATTCTGGTTAACATAAAGAAAATAAAACAATCATTTTCAAGTTTTGTTTGCTTTGTTTATGTCTTTAAACTCTTAAAAACAGTTTTTTATGAGTGTTGTTTTAAGAGCGAAACAAAATTAAACAACTTTTTTGCAAAGCTAATTACTTGATATTTTGAGGTTTTTAAGTTTAATTTAAAACCGTCCAGCTGTATAAAATAGTTTCGTATTTTAAATAAATACTGCAATTATTGTCTTAATAGAAATATACTAATCAAAGTATTAACTATAAGCTTTCAAGCAATTTACTTTAACAACTGGCAAATGTTGTAAGCGTTCGGTCAAGGATTTTTTCAAATACAAGACTTTTCATTGTTTGTAAACTGGTGTAAATTGTACTTAAACGAAAGTTAATCTTTAAAACAATCTCAAAATTCCAAAGGTGCGATAATTTTAAAGGTCAACTCCAACGTTTTAAATTTGCAAATTGCTTTTATCAAAACTTAGTGTCATTTTTATAGTTTTATATCTAAAAAATTAAGAACATTTACTTTATGCTGAAATTCATTTTGTACTAGAAAATGTATTATACATTTTGTAAATTACTATGTATAAGAAAGTAGCAAAACTTATAGTTTGATATAGCATTTATAAATCAATTTTTAAATGTTTATTTAAAATAAGTGTATGTTTTAAAAAATTAAGCCACAGCTAAAAAATATGCAATGTCAAAGTAAATATTTAAAATAAGTTTTACGATTAATTTAAATTTCAAAAACAACCTCTGTATTAATGTATTGTATGCTGACATAAAATCAGTTAAAATGTAAACATCTTACAGCATTAAGGATAAAAGCAATAATGAAAAACGTATTATACTATTTCCTAATGAAAAACGAAATTTAAAATTATAGTATTTTATTTTACACCTTATTACACGTTACTTATTTAAGGGGCTTACTTATAATATATTTGCCGCGGTATGTTATTTTCGATGTAATTTAGTTTGTAATGTTTAAGCTATTTCAAATAAACTTACTTTATTTAAAACAAACTTTTGTTTAAAAATCATGTTCTATTAATATAAAGCCAAAGTAAAACGATAAAAATTGAATTATGTTTTACTTATATGTAGTAGGTTAAAAACTCATTAATCAAGTAAAATAAAAATCAAAATAAAATTAATTAAGTAAAAATCATTTTTGTGAGTTTATATAAATATCACATTGTAACATTTAATCATAAAAATAATAAGTAGGTAGACAAGTTCAGTTTTTATAAAACTTCAAATTTATAGAAGTGTTAACATCGAAATAATTATAAATTATAAACAAAAACAGTTGAATGTTGAATTTACTTCTACAAAGTTTGTTTGTTGCAACAAGAAAACAATTTTAACGGATGTCTTTCTTTTACTCAGTTTAAATGCTACACTAAGTATTTAAAAAATGTTATAAAATATAATTAAGCTGTTTGTAGACTGACGAACAAAATGTTTTTAGATGTAACTGGCTGACATTTAGGTGTGACTGACAGTATTCAATAAAAACGAAATCCAAGTTACAGTTTACCAAAAGCTTACTTAAACTTGCTTCTAACTAACAACTTGAGTTTGTCTCGTGGCACAGGCTTGGCTCTAAAAAACTTTTACCGACTTTTTCATTTTTTTACCGAATATTTCAAACTAAAATAAAACAAAGTTTCGCGTTATTTTTTTTCTAGCCATTTGACAACAATTTTATAAAAAGTTCAATTTTTTTAGGATATTATTATTGCTTTTGTCGTCTGTACAAAATTTTTGAATTTTTTTTGAGTCAGCATGGTTTATTTAAATTAAAATACAACAAATGTACTGCGTTTTTAGCGTTTTCAAATTCTAGTGTTTCAAACTTCAAACTAATCATTAATAATATATTTTAGAAAAACGTAAAAAGAAAAAACGTAAAACATTTAACTTTTATGCAATTGTTATACGGTCGTAAATTTTTTACAACTCAGTTTAGTAACTTATTCTAGAGTAATCAGTTGAACATTAAAGAACTTAAATTGCATGTAAAAAATTGTTTCAAATTATTATTTTAATTTAAACATGTACAAAAAATGGTTTATCCTAATTGACAAGCTAATATTTTTAGTTTATGGTTTGTTAAAACATAAAAATAATTTATTTTCTATCCTTGAAGTACCTAGTTTATCACGACTGCTTTGAGACTATTTGTTATTTCCCACATATTTTCTAGTCTAAATATTGTAAATAGACTTAAAATAGGTGCCATCCATTTTATATCTGTGACAAAGGTAAGTATTATCATTGTAGTTAATATTAATGATAACAAAAATATTGTGATATGGTAATGTTTTCTATAATTTAATAGTAAATATCATTATAATGTACTTTAAATCTTTATTTGATACACACAATTGATAAAATAATTTTATTTGAATAATTTTATCAAAATTTTTTATAAATTAATCATAACTGTTTTATATTTTAATATTAATTAGCCTCGTATTTAAATTTAGAAATGGTCAGAAAAAATTCCTAGTTGTTTTGCAAATTTAAAACAATTTTAATGGCTGATACTAATCAAGTTACATGCCACAATTATTCAGAAAATATATTTTCTCTGTAAAAACAATAATAGTCAAAAAGTTTATGTCTTTTTATAACCACTATGCTAAAACATTTAATGAACAAGAAAATGACAGGTTGGCCACACATTTAGGGTACTCAGGATATTTTATAATCCTAGTAAATCTCAGAATGACTTATGGTAACTCAGAATATTTTAACTTTTTTAAAATCCAGGATGACTGAGGACAGTTATGATTTTTTATGAAAACCTCACAGGGTTGCCACTTTACCTGGAAACCTTGAAAAACCTGGAATTTGACAATTTGGGCAAAAAAAAGCTGGAATATTAAGCAAAAAACCTGGAATTTTAAACAGTTTTAACATGTTTAATTTAAAACAAAAAATATTTTGCATAGATAAACATTTTTTGTCATCATAAAAAATTTCTATATTAAATAAGGGAATAAAAGTAGCTTTCAGTATCTTTTTGATGTTTTTATACAATTTAACACAGTTTTCTTACCTTACTTACCTAACTTAAAACTAAAAATAGACCCAAAAATATGTACTTTTAAAAACCTGGAAGAAACTTGGAAAACCTGAAAAAAAATTAAAAAAACAAGTGGCAATCCTGATCTCAGGATAGTTTCAGGACTTTTAAAATTCTCAGGACAGACTTTTTTCTACATCAAGAATTAGGGTTGCCACTTAACCTGGAATCCTAGAAAAATGTTGAATGTGACAGTTAAGGCTAAAAAAACCTGAAAGTTGAGAAATCTTGAAGGAAATTTTAAACTTATATCACTAAAAAACCTGGAAATTAAAAAATTGTTAACATGTAAAGTAGTAAAACTTCAGTTTGATAAAAAAACCTATGGTCTAGATAACATAATTTCTTATCATCAAAAGCTTTTTTCATCAAAAAATACATTTGAAGTAGGTTTAACACATCTTTTCAATAATGATAGACAGTTCTTTACCCTAAACTTTATTTCAAACTTAAAATATACAAAAAATTGTGTACTTTTAAGAACCTTGAAGAAATTTCAAAAAAAAAACTTGTGGCCAAACTGTTTTTTAAGTTTTTTGTTCAACTAATAATTATTTCATTAATTAGTTTGGCAGAGACATATACTCATAAGAAAGTTTTATATAGTCGATAATTCTGTAAACTAATATTTTTTATTGAATAAAAGTATTTGTAAATTTATTCTAAAATTAAAACTGATTTATTATTTAATATTTATAACTAAAATCTTTAGTTATAATATAATATAACGACTCTTCTATATATAAATTATGACATTTAAGATATTGTTGTTAAATTTTGTTTGAGCAAATCGAGTTAACAATGATATTTAAACAATGTTTTTAAATCTCTTTTTTTTGACCCCCTTACTTTATATTGCCAATCCTCACAAAAGACAATTTTTCCCATTCTTTGGAAGGCACTGCTCTAAAACAACGTTTAAATCAAAAGTTGCATTCAAATCACATTCTGATAAGAAGTATATCTCCACTTCAAATTGTTGAATATAATTTTAGATTTTGTTCTCATATGTTTTAAGGGCAATGCTTAATTTTTAAATATTACCTTTTAGTTCACTTTTACATTGCAAACTAATTATTTTTTAACAGCTTACAAATGTGATGACATTGAAAATCTTAACTCCATTTTGAGATGGCTTTTGACTGCAACCTTTTCATTATTAGTTAGTTAATTAATAAAGTCTATCTAAAGTTTAATTTCTAAAATAAAATAAATTCTTTTTTAATTTCTAAACACAAATTACAGAAAATATTTTTATTGTGTTTATTAAAGAAGCTTTAAGATTATTATTAGCCACAAGTGTTTGAACACTTTTCTTTTATTTAAGCTTAACAAAATTTTATAATCTTTCAGATAACTAGTATAAACACAAATAAACCTGACTAGACTTAATGGTATATAAATTAATCAGAATCATGAATTTTAAGTTTAATAACATTATACCATATGTGTAATATTCTACTAGATATTAAACTGCAAAATAGTATTTTTACTTCATCAATTAAATATAATGTTAAGGGCACAGGGGCTAAACACTTTGGATTAATGTTTTTTTTTACATAAATGATTAAGCTACCAGTGACTTCAAGAAATTTAAGTAGTTTTGATAAAAAAAAAGATCAAAGTTAAAGAGTTTACTAGGTTCCTAGTGGGAGATGCAAATTAAAAAGGTAAAAGTAGATTAATTCGTTTAAAACATTTCTCATCCTACAGTTTTTGAGCAATCATTTCAGAAACTGTTCTGAGAACTATTTAATAAATTTTGAACAACTGGTAAAAAAGGATTTTCTATTGATCTGTTGATTAGAAAAAAAAATCTTTATCTATTTTCGTCTATATTTTTTTCATAATTCCACCTCTTTTACTTTAATCGCAATATTATAAAGGGATGTTTCCTGAAAATTTGAAGTGAATTACTTAAAACTAAAATGAAGGAACATATATTTTTAGTTATTTTTTTATTCAAGCCACTCATTGCTCTACAAAGTACTTCCGAATTCTCCGTTTGCTTAGTTTTTGGATTTTTTTTTAGTTTATTAAACTAGCAAAACAATTTATTTTATTACTTATCCTATCATTACAATAAGTGTTTAAGTATTAAATCAGTTTAGAATAAAATATTTATGTTGTAAGATAAGGTGTTTATTCAATGGTGTTTGCGTTATTCTATTTGTTATTTTTTAACTGAAGTCCTCGAAGTTGTCTGTTAGAATGTTTCAAACGCCATGGTCTTTTAATAAAGAAGTGTTTTTAAGTCTTGGCATGCAATACATCTTATGATCTAAACTGCTTCTTCTGCCCTTAGTGCTTAAAGTTGTTGGTAATTGACTGATAAGTTATCACTTAAAGTCCTGCTCTAGTTCATCACTTACTTAACTTTTAACAAACTTTGTTATGTATTTCTGTTATTTTTTTTGTATCAAAACGTTATTGATTTCTTTTCCATCAGGTTTTTAAGTATTTTCCTTGCAATCAAAAGTTTAAACAATTTATTTTATATAACTACTTGGTAGTGTGCAAAGTAATTAAATTGGTGTCCTATCTATTTCTGAACTTGCACATTAAATTTCACGGCAAAATTAAAATTGTAGAATAAAACATTCAGCAACAAAATTATGTTTAAATTACATAATAATTAAACTAGCACAACATCTCTCACAGCTTAATTAATAGAAAATCTGAATTTTTTGTTTGTTGTCATTTTTATACTTATGTATTTTTTTTTTATAATGTTAAAAATAAAATTCATACTTATTTCAACTACCTTCTTTGAAAAAGTTTAACTTTGAGTAACAATAGTAAGTAATATAGTTTTATTTTAACAGAGCAGTGACGATATTGGATGGAACCTGGAAAGATTCACTAATCCATGGGCACCAGACGATTTTTGCAACTGTCTTTTTCGAAAATGTGAGTTAAGTATTAGAAGTAAACTGTCAAGACAAAAATGTACAAATATGTTTAGATTCATGTTCATTAGTAGACTTAAAAAAAGAAATAGATCAGTTTCTTAGCTGTAACTAAGAAAATAATAAGGTATAAGCTTCTAATAGTTTTTAACTTTAAAATTAGATTGAGAAGATAATAAGACAGATTGTAAGTTTATATGATTCATTATTAAAAGCAAAACTGTTCTGCCTTTAGTTTAAGTTTGTACCTAATGTTTCAATTTAATTTTTAAAACAGATTACGGCTGTAGTTTGTATGTTTTTTGTTTGTCAATTTCGTTTTTGATTCCGGTACCTTTATTTAGATGAATTTACTGTTGAGTGTTTTCTTAAACGTTTGTTTATTCAGTTTTAAAATCTGAGTCATTTCAAGTTATGTAAAACTTTAATTAATCGTTAAAAGTGATTGTTTTTTGTTTTATATTTTTCTTCAATTATTTTATTAACTCTTATTAGCATAAAGTTATTAAATAGTTTGTTGTAGGGTTGACAGCTTGAGTTAAATTTGTTTAAGGTTATATACAAAATTATGTGTGAATTAGTCTGAAATCCACTGTAGTTATTGTTATGTTTTGTCTTAATTTTTTTTGTTATGATGTTAAATGATTATTCAAAGGACTATGTTACTTATATCGTTGTGATTTTGCTTTCTATTCTCTATGTACTTTAATTACGTTTTTCAAGAGTTATTCATTATTGTGTCATTTTTAAAAAGATTGTATCAAGAAACAGTGTTGCAAAATACCTGGAAAATAGGAAAAACCAGGAATTTGACAAATTAGACAAAAAAACGTCGAGTTTCTAACTAAAATCACTAAAAAATCAGAAATGTCAAACTATTTTATATAAAAAGTAAGGAAATTTCAGTTGGATAAAAAGTGTTTATATCATTAAACTTATTCTTCATTAAAAAAACTTATTTGAACGTTTTACAGTATCTTTTTATCTCAATATTAAGATATTTTTTTAAACTTAAGTTTAATTTTATACTTTAAAGTGGTCCGATAAACTAATTTTTTTTAAACCTGGATGGCATTTACATAAAACTTTTGACAACCCAGAAAAAAACTGGATACTTTTTTAAGTGTACAATTTACACTCAAACTTTATTTAAAGACTATTACATCACATTAATCATTAAATCATATTAATGTACATTTGTATTTTAACTCGCGCCAATAGTTATTTTTTTCAGAAATAGATTATTTCGTACATTTAGATACATATGAGAGCTAGATAAATACAAATTTTTATAATGCCTAGGTCTTTTAATATTTTTTGTTGTGTTTTGCACTTAGTTGTTGTATAAGGCGCTTTATTTTTCTAAAAAAAGGTATTTCAAGTAAAATCATGTTAATAAACAATGATCTCAACAGCAGTTTCTCGCGGCTACGCCTGCTTGATGAGTACTAATAAGGACGAAACTGGTCGTACGTTGTCTCGGATGCTGTTGTTGTTGGTCGTGTGGTGGAGTTTATTATTTATTGTTGATGGCACGAACATCTCAACTTTGTTGATAATGCCCGAATTAAATATTGGATTAAATAAAAGTCAAAAAACGTTTATCTATTTTCACAATTAAAACTCTATATACAATCTATAAATTTTGAAATGTCTTATTTTTACAACTGTTTAAGAATTCTAAAATACGTAACTAAATGAGAGTGCGTAACCAAATGAGTGCGTAGATTCGTGAGAGGTGAATGTAATTCATTACAAATTTTATTGGGTTCATTCTGGCTGATATAAATCTTGTACAAATGCGTCACTAACAGTTTATTTAAGTTAAAATTTAAAGTGTTTTGCTTCAAATACACGATAAAATCAATTTTTACAACTAGGCAATAAGTTTATAGTTACCTCATTGTTTAAATTTTTTTCTCAAACTTAATATTGTTAAATAATAGTTTTGGCGCACAATAAGTTAACAAGTTTTTTATTGTTCATTTGCAAGCTTTTATGACTTTCTGTATTAAATTTAGTGTTTGTTTTATTGTGTGCATTGCGTAATATAAATATCCGATTAAGTTTACAAAATAACCCAACGTTACCGGATAAGTGAGAAAGCACTGTACTGTGTTAATCTTTTAGAAATTAATTTTAGAATGTTTTTGTTAAATATGTCAAAGTTTTTAAAGTATTAAATATAGCTAGTGTATATACATTACAGTAAACTCTCGCGAATTTACGCACATTTGTCAGCAAAATTTTGTAGTTAAACGTGAGAATGTAACAATATTACAAAGTTAAAACAACTGAATATTTGCAAGATGTACATTTTAACAATCAAATATATTATTTTAAAGCATTTTGTTGTTAATTGAAAACATACAACAAATTTGTTGGTACATTAAAAGGTTTAAATTAAGTATACTTTTTGCGTATTTTAAGAAGTCTATTTAAAACGAGAGTGGATAGATTTGAGAGAGGTTATTGTATTTAAATAGTATTCTGACAAGTTATTGCTTCTCTAAATCTAAGTTTGTTTCTAAAAATTTTCATATAAAATAAAATTCAATCGATTTCATAACAATTAAAAGTTAAGGAACAAGTAATAAATTTCCAAATGATAATACTTGTATAAATTTATATATGAAATAAAAAAATAAATTTAATCAATAAATTTCTAGATCGATGGGTGCATACAAAATGTACAAAAAGTCTTCAGTCCTTATTGGTATAAGATCGGATAATTTCAACTGTAATCAAGGATACGCTGGTCAGTTTTCTTAATGGTTTTTGAGTTTTGTATTGCATAAGACCTATACGGATTTTTTATCAACTAAATATCAAGTTTGTTCGCGTTATATATAGTTATTATCTTTTTTAAGTGACTCAGCTTTCTATTTTAGTAAATGTATTTAACATTTGTATATATTTCTACAAAATGCTAGTTAGTATGTAATATCAAATAGTTTAAAACAATTTAAAGTCAGGTTCGTTTCAAAATCGTAATTTTTTACCAAAACCATTTATAGCTTGAACTGTTTTTGATAAATGATTAGTTTTTATAATGTATCCAATCACAAAACTTTTTTCATCCCCCTACTTATTACGCCCATGATAGCGAAAATGGTTTAGAGGGGATGTGTTGTCAAATTTGGGGAAACCCCGAATAGAGGTTTAAACTTTAATAAACATCATCGTTTCTAATAAATTTTTTAGAAAGTAGATTGAAGTCTGTTTAATACATTTAGTAATAAAAGTTGAATTTTATTTTGTAATTTACCTTTATAAAAAAATTAAGACAACTTGAATATTTTTCCACAAAACGCTATTCAGTATGTAAAATTAAATAAATATAATTCAATGCAAATAAGATTCAAATCACGGGCTTTAAAAAAAGTTATTTAATATGCAAATACTTATGTATAAACAACTAGAACTTAAATACTTGAAAATTGAATGTTTACAAGAACGTTATTTATTTCTATTTAAAAATGTTCAAAATGTAATATTTAATCATATTTTGTATTTGAAACGCTTACTAAAATGACCAATTAAAAATAGACATAGTTAAGTGAAAATCCAAAAGTCTGTTACTTAATTTTTGATCTTCATAGCACATTGTATGCAATTGAAAATATTTATATATATATATATTTATTTAAAATAATTTATCAACTAAAACATACATGATAAGTGCAAGTATCGAAATTTGTTAAACTTTTTTAACAATTTTCGATTTATTTCCCTTGCCAAAAATATCATCGTTTTAGTACTAATTGTATTTTATACTAGTAAAAACTATTATAATTAAATAAACTACCATTTCCATATTTATAACATAAAAAACTAAATAAAAGGCTGTCATTTTAAAACCCCGGGTTAACTTTATACAAATTCGTTCGTTCATTAATATCTAGTTAATTGTATGATTTAAAAAAGAAGCTTTGAACCATCATGCTTATAGCTTTATTTAATAAAAATTTAACACTAATTAATTAAAAATATTTAAGCGACTATCAATCAGTTTTAGGTTAGGGGATTTTTTATTGGTTCAGTCAAGAAGAAAGTTAAAAAATTGGTAAATAAAAGGTGCTAACCCTTCGGTGGCACCCTCTAGAAACTTAAGACATGAAAAAATTTATTTTCATAAATACAGTTAGTTGACTGATAAAAATACAACCAGAACCAAAAAAATTTTTCGGTAAAAAAAAAGACGCTCATCTTTCGACGAGCGTCTTTGAAAAATTATGGAAAGAAAAGATTGAAAAAAAATTGAGCAAAAAAAAAAGACGCTCATCTTTCGACGAGCGTCTTTGAAAAAATATGAATAGAAAAGATTGAAAAAAAATTGAGCAAAAAAAAAGACGCTCATCTTTCGACGAGCGTCTTTATAAAAAATATGGAAAGAAAAGATTGAAAAAAAATTCAGCAAAAAAGGCTCCGATTTCGCCCGCGGGCGAAATCGGAGCCTTTTTTGCTGAATTTTTTTTCAATCTTTTCTTTCCATATTCCACCATTCCTACACTTTCCATTCGAAAATTGCATCCGACAACTTTTCGAAAAAACAGGCCCTCCCATGTTTTTAAATTATTTTCTCAAAGCTTCTGCTTCCCTCACAAAATACTTTGCTTTATTTTACCTCTGAACGTGAAAGCGACTGTGAGATGCAGCCGCTTCTCTGCCTGTCACATTTTGAGTGCTTCGCCTTTCGCCTGTGCACTTTCTTCTAACTCGCCTTCCCTGCTTCAGTCGCCCGGTTGAAGCTTCACCTTTACAAATGCACAGGTTCAATCATTCATATATATGCACTCAAACGTACTTTTAACTGGGCTGAATCATGTCAGAGCTTACTGCTTGCGAGAGCCGGCTTCTATGGCTGCTTTTGGACGGTACTTGCCTTCTCTCGCTCTAATTTCCCTCCTTACTCATTCAATCAGGTCTGCTATACGACCTTTGGCCGATTTAACGGCCTTTCGATGGCAGCTTAAGTCGACGGCCAGTCGACTCAAGCTATAACGAATCTCTGCCACCAACCAACCCGCCTCGACGACTTGACGCCTACCCGTCTCGACGTCCAGGGATTTCTTCGTTAAATGCATACAAGCCTTCACATTATAAAATCCCTAAGCTTCAAGTCGACCGAACGCACAAAAGCGTCTCTCTTACTAGTGTAACATCAAGCATACGCGTATGATGCTCAAATGTTGCTCTTGAAAATATTTTACTAGGCTACCTCAAGAGAGTCAAAATTTTACCTTCAATTTTTTTTCATTACTTGTTTGTACATACATAAAACTTGTATAATTTAGTTTTAAAAGAATTATATGACTTATGTATTTATACGTACTTACTTACGTACACATTTTTAATGATATTTAATTAGTTTTATATTAATTACTGTTTATTTTGACTATTGAAATATTAAATTATTGTATTTATCTTTATTTGTTACACGCTTAGGTAAGGTGTATTTATTTGGGTAAAATATTGATAATTATTAGAAAAATGGTTTATGGTTTCAAAAGTTATTGAAGTACTGATTTATTACTGATTTATCTCGTTTTCAAAACAATGAAATTCATCATTTGGTAGTAACTAATTAAAAAACTTACTGCTTCAGCCTACTCATTCTTAAAAGCTGTTCAGTTTTACTTTTTAATTATGAATCTTGAAACCATACAGTTGTACTTTGGTATTTGATATTAATAATACTTTTTAAGTTTTGCCTGCATTATTATTAAATAAAATAGAAAAAGTTTACAGTTTAAATACTTGTTTTTCGCATAGTACATTTATTACTTTTTTAAGTAACAAGTTAGTGTTTTTGAATTTTTTTTTATTTTGTTTTAGTAACTTAATACAGTATTTTTTAAGGTAACAAATTTTTGTTAGGTTAAACTATATTGTGACCTAATGGCTAGGTTTTGGAAAACAACACTTATGATCATATTTGTTTGGTTTGTACAATCTTTTTTTTATTAATTAGTTATTATTAACTAGACACTTTCAGTAAAGAAAAATATAGTTTTAAGCGTTTTAAAATATTATAACTTATATATAGAGTTTAAATATTTTAATAAAAGCCCTTACACTTTTTTCTTTGTTCTAAATAACTTTTTTCAAGTTTAAACAACGTTCTTTTTCTCTTACTTTGTTTAGTTTTTTAGTTTATATTGCCCATATTAATAATTGCCCATATTATATTGCCCATACAATTACACCGCGGCAAAATTGCTTGAAATTCTTCTGCTCGGCGATGTACTTTTCGTGGTGCTTTCTGACGTTGCTCAGTTTCTCGCACCGGATCAGCAGCGACTCGAGGTACCTCTTGAACGCCCGTCGCCTGCCCCATTCCCGCTCTATTTCAACCAATCCGGACGCCGCTTTGTCGAAGAAACTCCCTTCGATGAAACTCGTTTCTGCGCAGTCGATTTCACTAACTCTTTCAGGTGTAGGCTCAAAATCATTAAAAAATTGTGTCCGAAAATTTGCATAATTCTCTTCTTTTCGAATATATGAGCTCTCTTTCTCTGGACTTTTTGCACACAAATTCACACTTGCAACCGAACTGACGCGTATATATACTAGCTTCGGCATAGCTACTTCGATAAGAAAACAAGAGGCGTTTATGAACATACGACCTCGAAACAGTGTCGAAACGCATTGATTTCTTATGAGTTCTAATGAATTTCTATAGCAACATAAAATCAATAGACAATGCGACTTGGCGACTTGGCGCACTTGGCCACCTTGGCGCATGATAAGTTCTTATTGCAAAAATCTAAATACTTACTTAGCTTATCATTGATGAAATTTAGTTATTAATTAAATAAAAAAAACTTTGAAAGTTATTGTTTTAATTCAACTTAATGTTTTCAAAATCATATTTGTTGTTCAGCAAATTCAACTCTCGTTCTGCTTCACTCAAGCAAATTTTGCAGTTGTTACCTGCAGCGATCTTCCTGCTCACCCGCTGAACCTCAGGCACCATGGACTTCATTCCGCTCTCCCCGTTGACGAAACGGACCATGTTTCGAACGTCGAACTCGTAGTCGGGCGAATAGTTGCTCACGTTCGCCACACGGTGGTTGAAAAAGTTGCGTACGTTGCCGGCGTTTATCTCATAACCTAGCAGTTCGTCCACTAAAAAGTTCGGCTTGATGGCGGCGTTGTTTAAAAAGAACTCGTTGTCCGAACTGAACTTTTTAAACGCTTCCGAAGCCGCGTCTAACTCGTTGTTGATCTTCACAGAATAACCATTTGGCGCGATCCTGTCTTCTTCTCTCAAGCTGCTCAGCACAAAGAAAATTTTTTGAAAAAACGAAAAGTACCCGATGAACACGTTCTCCAGCTTGGCTTCCCCTCCTTCCTGTAAACCCACTCCCAAGCGACTTTCTGCATTCGATTGTGCTCTTCCTTCAGCGCCACGCCGCGGCAAAGTTGCTTGAAATTCTTTTGCTCGGCGATGTACTTTTCGTGGTGCTTTCTGACGTTGTTCAGTTTCTCGCACTGGATCAGCAGCGACTCGAGGTACCTCTTGAACGCCCGTTGCCTGCCCCACTCCCGCTCTATTTCAACCAATCCGGACGCCGCTTTGTCGAAGAAACTCCCTTCGGTGAAACTCGTTTCTGCGCAGTCGATTTCACTAACTCTTTCAGGTGTAGACTCAAAATCATTCAAAAATTGTGTCCGAAAATTTGCATAATTCTCTTCTTTTCGAATATATGAGCTCTCTTTCTGTGGAATTTTGCACACAAATTCACACTTCCAACCGAACTGACGCGTATATATACTAGCTTCGGCATAGCTACTTCGATAAGAAAACAAGAGGCGTTTATGAAAACGATGAACATACGACCTCGAAACAGTGTCGAAACGCATTGATTTCTTATGAGTTCTAATGAATTTCTATAGCAACATAAAATCAATAGACAATGCGACTTGGCGCACTTGGCCACCTTGGCGCATGATAAGTTCTTATTGCAAAAATCTAAATACTTACTTAGCTTATCATTGATGAAATTTAGTTATTAATTAAATAAAAAAAACTTTGAAAGTTATTGTTTTAATTCAACTTAATGTTTTCAAAGTCGTATTTGCTGTTCAGCAAGTTCAACTCCCGTTCTGCTTCACTCAAGCAAATTTTGCAGTTATTACCTGCAGTGAGCTTCCTGCTCACCCGCTGCACCTAAGGCACCATGGACTTCATTCCGCTCTCCCCGTTGACGAAACGGACCATGTTTCGAACGTCGAACTCGTAGTCGGGTGAATAGTTGCTCACGTGCGCCACACGGTGGTTGAAAAAGTTGCGTACGTTGCCGGCGTTTATCTCATAACCTAGCAGTTCGTCCACTAAAAAGTTCGGCTTGATTGCGGCGTTGTTCAAAAAGAACTCGTTGTCCGAACTGAACTTTTTAAACGCTTCCGAAGCCGCGTCCAACTCGTTGTTGATCTTCACAGAATAACCATTGGGCGCGATCCTGTCTTCTTCTCTCAAGCTGCTCTGCACAAAGAAAATTTTTTGAAAAAACGAAAAGTACCCGATGAACACGTTCTCCAGCTTGGCTTCCCCCTCCTTCCTGTAAACCTACTCCCAAGCGACTTTCTGCATTCGATTGTGCTCTTCCTTCAGCGCCACGCCGCGGCAAAACTGCTTGAAATTCTTCTGCTCGGCAATGTACTTTTCGTGGTGCTTTCTGACGTTGTTCAGTTTCTCGCACCGGATCAGCAGCGACTCGAGGTACCTCTTGAACGCCCGTTGCCTGCCCCACTCGCGCTCTATTTCAACCAATCCGGACGCCGTTTTGTCGAAGAAACTCCCTTCGGTGAACCTCATTTCAACTGAGTCGACGCTGTTCGTGAGCTCGTGCATCTTTTGAAGATCTTCTGACGAGATGAGAGTCTTGCAGCCGCTGAAGTCGAAGCTGACTCGGAACCGCTCGAAACCGAACGTAACGCCGACCCCGCTGAAACTCCTCACAGATTTTATCTTGTTGCAATAATCGAGCATGGAAGACATGACTTCGCGCATCAGCTTCTTCAGGTAAAATTTCATCGTTCCGGAGCCGGCTCGCACTTCGGAGTGAATTTTCAGCACCAATTTGAAGTACTTTGCAATTGTTTCGTACAGTTCTTCTATGCCTCGTTCGTGGAGGATCTGAAGATGTTTTGGATTGTGTCCGTTCTCTCGATTAGGAGAAGAGCTTCTAGTTTGTCTTTGACGTTCATTTTACACTTTTGTTGTATAGAGTTTGCTACGTTGTTTATAAGTTTTATTAAAAACAAAAAAAAAATAAAAATATTGCTTTTTAACTATAGTTAGAGCTAAAGTACGTTTTTTATAAAACTTCAGTAACTGTCAAAAACAGCTTTGGTGTAATTTTTACTGTTCTTCTTGAAAAAATAAGTGTTTATTCAAAAAAATTTTTTTTTAATAAGCTTGTTTTTTTTTTTTTTTTTTCTTAACAAAATTTTAGATAATAACACTTTAAAATTATATGTACTTTTTAGCAAAAATGTCCATATTTGTTTTTACTACGATGTATGTTTTAAAATCAACTAAAAAATTATTTAGTATGTTAATGTTTAGAGTTCATTAAACGACAAAGAAAGTGTTAAAATATTTAGTCCTTTGACCTGGTGAACAAAAAACACTCGGTTATCGAGTCGCACACTACTTGGATACAGTCTAACGTGTTGTCCAGGACGCTTAAGTTTTATAAGTTTTATTCTTTTAAATTATACTGTAACAGATGAAAATATATTTGTATACTTTTTTTTTTAATGTAGAGCAACATATTTACCAAAAACTCTTCAGTTTTTAGATCATTTAGGTGGGAACGGGTCACTTTTGCACGAGCGTCACTTTTGCACGAAGACACTTTTGCACGAGGGGACACTTTTGCACGAGGGTCACTTTTGCACGAAGGGTCACTTTTGCACGAGGGGACACTTTTGCACGGCGACTCTTTTGCACGAGCGTCACTTTAGCACGAGGGGACACTTTTTCACGGCGTCACTTTTGCACGCAGGGTCACTTTTGCACGAGGGGACACTTTTGCACGGCGACTCTTTTGCACGACTGTCACTTTTGCACGAGGGGACACTTTTGCACGGCGACTCTTTTGCACGACTGTCACTTTTGCACGAGGGGACACTTTTGCACGGCGACTCTTTTGCACGACTGTCACTTTTGCACGAGGGGACACTTTTGCATGGCGACACTTTTGCACAGAGGGTCACTTTTGCACGATGTGACACTTTTGCACGGCGACATTTTTTTTGAATAGTTTTTTTTTCTTTTAAACTTAAATAATCTTTGCTTTTAAACGCAAGTTGTTTTGATTAAATAAAATGTGGTACTTTTTTAATGAAATATTATTGTAAAGTTTTTATTTGAATTTTTACGTAGAACAATGTAACAACGTACCACAATTCATTAATTTATATTTATTAGCTTAATTTAAATAAACTAGTTGAATACATAATTTTAATTTTGAATAAAAACAACTTTAAATACATTAAATCAAAATAATCTGAATTTTGTTACTTTTTAAACAGAAAAATAAACTTAATTTAGTAATGCTTTAGAACACGAATTTTGAGTATTATTTTTACTTATTTTCTCTTGATGTTGTAAATAGCATTATATAGCTGCTAAAAAATATATTTTAAAGTTATTTTTATTTCAAAGAATTGTTAAATTAAAAATATAGATTTAGTTAGTTTATGAAGTGTAAAGTTATTTCAGATTTCACCTGATGTTTATTTTTATTTTATAATTTAGCGTGAGAATAAAAAAAACAATAAAATAGCGCATTTTCATTATTTAAACTTAGATTATTTCGTTACAATAATGTTGCATGATCATGATAAGTTAATGGGAGAGTAAAATTTGGAAGATTGAACTTATGTTCATCACAAGCATCAAGAGATGCTTAAACCAGCATTCCATGATCAGGAAATAAGCCAATGAGAGCCTAACGTTAATGTCCTTGGAGCGTTAGGTTTTTATTTTTGTTGTTAGTCAATGCATTTAAATACTTGATGTTGATCGTTCTACATCAAAGCGTAAATAAATATAAGTTAGTGGTTAAAATTTTGCTTTTTATGATAACCTATAAATTTTATATCAAATTATGTTTTTGTTTTTGTTTTAATTAATAAATTGTATGTGTTTTTTCATTTTTTCTTTATGTGTCTTCCAGTTTAAGTGGTCTAGGTTTTGATGCCTAGGTTCATCATATGAACAATAAATTTGTAAAATATATAAAAAGGCCTCGTTGTTGATTAATATATTAAAACTTAAAATAAACTAGAACAACTTACCTACACTTAATATATTTTTATCCTAGTTTCTAAATAAAATAATTTTATTGTCCCTGGTATGAATCTTTTATAAATAATTTTATGTTATCTTTTCGTTAGTTTGTTTCTAACATTAACATTTAATGTTTAAGGTTTTAGATCTTTCATTTTTGCCTTTAATATAGGTGTATTATAAAATTTTGGTTTTCAGTTTCTTTTTATGTTACAGACTTGGTAATAGCTAAACAACTTTTAATCGGCCTGAATGCAAAATTGATTTTCCGTACAAAAAATTCATCTTGCCAAAATGTCGCTGTGCAAAAATTTCATCGTAAAAATGTGACGTTGTGCAACAATGCTGCTGTAGAAAATTGTCATCGTAAAGAAAATTTGCCGTGCAAAAGTGTCTCCTCGTGCAAAAGTCACGCCGTGCAAAAATGTCACATCGTGCAAAAGTGACCCTCCGTGCAAAAGTGTCGCCGTGCAAAATTGTCCCCTTGTGCAAAAGTGACAGTCGTGCAAAAGAGTCGCCGTGCAAAAGTGTCCCCTCGTGCAAAAGTGACCCTGCGTGCAAAAGTGACGCCGTGCAAAAGTGTCCCCTCATGCTAAAGTGACGCTCGTGCAAAAGAGTCGCCGTGCAAAAGTGTCCCCTCGTGCAAAAGTGACCCTTCGTGCAAAAGTGACGCTCGTGCAAAAGTGACACCCACCCCATTTAGGTAGTAGAGTGAAACTTTACTTGTTAATCTGTTTTTGCTGTTTTTTTAGAAAAACAAAGCTTTAAGCATTAATCTAACTGTAGTATTATTGATAGTAATAGACTGTAGATTTAAAATTCTAAGTAAATTTAAATAGAATGTAAAAATAAAATAAAATAAACTCTATTAGTTCTATTTTTGCAATATACTATTTATATAAGTTTTATTTCTCAACGTTTATTCATTAAATTAACTAAAAACGACTTAATATTCATATTTATACCACTTTAATTTTTATATAGTATCACACAAGTAGTGTTTTAATCTCAAAATAATATGAAAGATTAAAAAATATTGTTTTTCTTTGTACTTTGTAGTACAAAATGTTGCGCAAAACGTACAAAACTTTACAGTATTTTTAATAATTTTGTAGAAAGCACTAATGAGAAAAATAATAAAACGTAATTGGAAACATCAGTGTTATCGTAAATTGCATTAAACGTTATTTGTATAATTTATCAGTTATTCAAAAAATATAAATAAAGCTATATAAATTAAGAAATTTTAACACTTAATTTTAGTTTGTACTCACACATTTCTGCGTAAATAAGTGTTTTTTGAATTGAAACATACAATATACTCTTGAAACAACACTTTTAATTACTAATTAGATATATATACTAGTCATAAATGTTATGTATTAAGCATTATATTTAACTAAATAGTTTCAAATAATAGTTAACTTACGTTTAAAACTCTTTCTATTACTATCAAAGTACTTAGTGCTGGTAAAATTTAAATTAAATTTTTTTAAAGTAAAATATTTGAAAAAAATATTCAAACTTTTATAACTTTTCACTTCAATTTTATCAAGTTATAAGCAAAACAAATAAAAGTTTTACAATTGTTTTTATACAAACTTCAACAACTAACAAAAAGAAAATTTATTTAAAAAACATATTGTCCTTACATAGACAAGAGCTTTTTATATTATGATAACTTTAACTAGTAAAAACGTATATGTATTTCAAGTTTATGGTCTATTGAGACGTATTTATGGCTTGTTAACTTAGTAAAAAATATTTGCGGTCTCGATAAAGTTATACTTATACATTTATATACTAATTAATCATAAAATTGATAATTTTCAAAACCGTAAAAAGACTTTGATGTTTAAAGTAAATTTTGTGTGCAAAAGTTTTTTTACCACTTACTGTGTTTTGAAATGAAAAGTTACTAATGAAAACTCTTCTATCAGTGCAGGGGAAATTTATTTGACCATCTGGTAATAAGATAACTGCAAAGTGGTTCAAACAGAGTTGAAAAATTCTGGTTAACATAAAGAAAATAAAACAATCATTTTCAAGTTTTGTTTGCTTTGTTTATGTCTTTAAACTCTTAAAAACAGTTTTTTATGAGTGTTGTTTTAAGAGCGAAACAAAATTAAACAACTTTTTTGCAAAGCTAATTACTTGATATTTTGAGGTTTTTAAGTTTAATTTAAAACCGTCCAGCTGTATAAAATAGTTTCGTATTTTAAATAAATACTGCAATTATTGTCTTAATAGAAATATACTAATCAAAGTATTAACTATAAGCTTTCAAGCAATTTACTTTAACAACTGGCAAATGTTGTAAGCGTTCGGTCAAGGATTTTTTCAAATACAAGACTTTTCATTGTTTGTAAACTGGTGTAAATTGTACTTAAACGAAAGTTAATCTTTAAAACAATCTCAAAATTCCAAAGGTGCGATAATTTTAAAGGTCAACTCCAACGTTTTAAATTTGCAAATTGCTTTTATCAAAACTTAGTGTCATTTTTATAGTTTTATATCTAAAAAATTAAGAACATTTACTTTATGCTGAAATTCATTTTGTACTAGAAAATGTATTATACATTTTGTAAATTACTATGTATAAGAAAGTAGCAAAACTTATAGTTTGATATAGCATTTATAAATCAATTTTTAAATGTTTATTTAAAATAAGTGTATGTTTTAAAAAATTAAGCCACAGCTAAAAAATATGCAATGTCAAAGTAAATATTTAAAATAAGTTTTACGATTAATTTAAATTTCAAAAACAACCTCTGTATTAATGTATTGTATGCTGACATAAAATCAGTTAAAATGTAAACATCTTACAGCATTAAGGATAAAAGCAATAATGAAAAACGTATTATACTATTTCCTAATGAAAAACGAAATTTAAAATTATAGTATTTTATTTTACACCTTATTACACGTTACTTATTTAAGGGGCTTACTTATAATATATTTGCCGCGGTATGTTATTTTCGATGTAATTTAGTTTGTAATGTTTAAGCTATTTCAAATAAACTTACTTTATTTAAAACAAACTTTTGTTTAAAAATCATGTTCTATTAATATAAAGCCAAAGTAAAACGATAAAAATTGAATTATGTTTTACTTATATGTAGTAGGTTAAAAACTCATTAATCAAGTAAAATAAAAATCAAAATAAAATTAATTAAGTAAAAATCATTTTTGTGAGTTTATATAAATATCACATTGTAACATTTAATCATAAAAATAATAAGTAGGTAGACAAGTTCAGTTTTTATAAAACTTCAAATTTATAGAAGTGTTAACATCGAAATAATTATAAATTATAAACAAAAACAGTTGAATGTTGAATTTACTTCTACAAAGTTTGTTTGTTGCAACAAGAAAACAATTTTAACGGATGTCTTTCTTTTACTCAGTTTAAATGCTACACTAAGTATTTAAAAAATGTTATAAAATATAATTAAGCTGTTTGTAGACTGACGAACAAAATGTTTTTAGATGTAACTGGCTGACATTTAGGTGTGACTGACAGTATTCAATAAAAACGAAATCCAAGTTACAGTTTACCAAAAGCTTACTTAAACTTGCTTCTAACTAACAACTTGAGTTTGTCTCGTGGCACAGGCTTGGCTCTAAAAAACTTTTACCGACTTTTTCATTTTTTTACCGAATATTTCAAACTAAAATAAAACAAAGTTTCGCGTTATTTTTTTTCTAGCCATTTGACAACAATTTTATAAAAAGTTCAATTTTTTTAGGATATTATTATTGCTTTTGTCGTCTGTACAAAATTTTTGAATTTTTTTTGAGTCAGCATGGTTTATTTAAATTAAAATACAACAAATGTACTGCGTTTTTAGCGTTTTCAAATTCTAGTGTTTCAAACTTCAAACTAATCATTAATAATATATTTTAGAAAAACGTAAAAAGAAAAAACGTAAAACATTTAACTTTTATGCAATTGTTATACGGTCGTAAATTTTTTACAACTCAGTTTAGTAACTTATTCTAGAGTAATCAGTTGAACATTAAAGAACTTAAATTGCATGTAAAAAATTGTTTCAAATTATTATTTTAATTTAAACATGTACAAAAAATGGTTTATCCTAATTGACAAGCTAATATTTTTAGTTTATGGTTTGTTAAAACATAAAAATAATTTATTTTCTATCCTTGAAGTACCTAGTTTATCACGACTGCTTTGAGACTATTTGTTATTTCCCACATATTTTCTAGTCTAAATATTGTAAATAGACTTAAAATAGGTGCCATCCATTTTATATCTGTGACAAAGGTAAGTATTATCATTGTAGTTAATATTAATGATAACAAAAATATTGTGATATGGTAATGTTTTCTATAATTTAATAGTAAATATCATTATAATGTACTTTAAATCTTTATTTGATACACACAATTGATAAAATAATTTTATTTGAATAATTTTATCAAAATTTTTTATAAATTAATCATAACTGTTTTATATTTTAATATTAATTAGCCTCGTATTTAAATTTAGAAATGGTCAGAAAAAATTCCTAGTTGTTTTGCAAATTTAAAACAATTTTAATGGCTGATACTAATCAAGTTACATGCCACAATTATTCAGAAAATATATTTTCTCTGTAAAAACAATAATAGTCAAAAAGTTTATGTCTTTTTATAACCACTATGCTAAAACATTTAATGAACAAGAAAATGACAGGTTGGCCACACATTTAGGGTACTCAGGATATTTTATAATCCTAGTAAATCTCAGAATGACTTATGGTAACTCAGAATATTTTAACTTTTTTAAAATCCAGGATGACTGAGGACAGTTATGATTTTTTATGAAAACCTCACAGGGTTGCCACTTTACCTGGAAACCTTGAAAAACCTGGAATTTGACAATTTGGGCAAAAAAAAGCTGGAATATTAAGCAAAAAACCTGGAATTTTAAACAGTTTTAACATGTTTAATTTAAAACAAAAAATATTTTGCATAGATAAACATTTTTTGTCATCATAAAAAATTTCTATATTAAATAAGGGAATAAAAGTAGCTTTCAGTATCTTTTTGATGTTTTTATACAATTTAACACAGTTTTCTTACCTTACTTACCTAACTTAAAACTAAAAATAGACCCAAAAATATGTACTTTTAAAAACCTGGAAGAAACTTGGAAAACCTGAAAAAAAATTAAAAAAACAAGTGGCAATCCTGATCTCAGGATAGTTTCAGGACTTTTAAAATTCTCAGGACAGACTTTTTTCTACATCAAGAATTAGGGTTGCCACTTAACCTGGAATCCTAGAAAAATGTTGAATGTGACAGTTAAGGCTAAAAAAACCTGAAAGTTGAGAAATCTTGAAGGAAATTTTAAACTTATATCACTAAAAAACCTGGAAATTAAAAAATTGTTAACATGTAAAGTAGTAAAACTTCAGTTTGATAAAAAAACCTATGGTCTAGATCAGTGCTTCTGAACCTTTTTTTAGTGGCGGAACCCTTTTCAAAAGTTCAACTTTTCCGCGGAACCCCTAATTTTAATTTTACATAAAATGTTCAATTAAATAAATGTCTTTTTTAAATTTCGAAAGGCTTCGCGGAACCCCTGAGAGGCGTCGCGGAACCCTAGGGTTCCGCGGAACCCCATTTCAGAAGCACTGGTCTAGATAACATAATTTCTTATCATCAAAAGCTTTTTTCATCAAAAAATACATTTGAAGTAGGTTTAACACATCTTTTCAATAATGATAGACAGTTCTTTACCCTAAACTTTATTTCAAACTTAAAATATACAAAAAATTGTGTACTTTTAAGAACCTTGAAGAAATTTCAAAAAAAAAACTTGTGGCCAAACTGTTTTTTAAGTTTTTTGTTCAACTAATAATTATTTCATTAATTAGTTTGGCAGAGACATATACTCATAAGAAAGTTTTATATAGTCGATAATTCTGTAAACTAATATTTTTTATTGAATAAAAGTATTTGTAAATTTATTCTAAAATTAAAACTGATTTATTATTTAATATTTATAACTAAAATCTTTAGTTATAATATAATATAACGACTCTTCTATATATAAATTATGACATTTAAGATATTGTTGTTAAATTTTGTTTGAGCAAATCGAGTTAACAATGATATTTAAACAATGTTTTTAAATCTCTTTTTTTTGACCCCCTTACTTTATATTGCCAATCCTCACAAAAGACAATTTTTCCCATTCTTTGGAAGGCACTGCTCTAAAACAACGTTTAAATCAAAAGTTGCATTCAAATCACATTCTGATAAGAAGTATATCTCCACTTCAAATTGTTGAATATAATTTTAGATTTTGTTCTCATATGTTTTAAGGGCAATGCTTAATTTTTAAATATTACCTTTTAGTTCACTTTTACATTGCAAACTAATTATTTTTTAACAGCTTACAAATGTGATGACATTGAAAATCTTAACTCCATTTTGAGATGGCTTTTGACTGCAACCTTTTCATTATTAGTTAGTTAATTAATAAAGTCTATCTAAAGTTTAATTTCTAAAATAAAATAAATTCTTTTTTAATTTCTAAACACAAATTACAGAAAATATTTTTATTGTGTTTATTAAAGAAGCTTTAAGATTATTATTAGCCACAAGTGTTTGAACACTTTTCTTTTATTTAAGCTTAACAAAATTTTATAATCTTTCAGATAACTAGTATAAACACAAATAAACCTGACTAGACTTAATGGTATATAAATTAATCAGAATCATGAATTTTAAGTTTAATAACATTATACCATATGTGTAATATTCTACTAGATATTAAACTGCAAAATAGTATTTTTACTTCATCAATTAAATATAATGTTAAGGGCACAGGGGCTAAACACTTTGGATTAATGTTTTTTTTTACATAAATGATTAAGCTACCAGTGACTTCAAGAAATTTAAGTAGTTTTGATAAAAAAAAAGATCAAAGTTAAAGAGTTTACTAGGTTCCTAGTGGGAGATGCAAATTAAAAAGGTAAAAGTAGATTAATTCGTTTAAAACATTTCTCATCCTACAGTTTTTGAGCAATCATTTCAGAAACTGTTCTGAGAACTATTTAATAAATTTTGAACAACTGGTAAAAAAGGATTTTCTATTGATCTGTTGATTAGAAAAAAAAATCTTTATCTATTTTCGTCTATATTTTTTTCATAATTCCACCTCTTTTACTTTAATCGCAATATTATAAAGGGATGTTTCCTGAAAATTTGAAGTGAATTACTTAAAACTAAAATGAAGGAACATATATTTTTAGTTATTTTTTTATTCAAGCCACTCATTGCTCTACAAAGTACTTCCGAATTCTCCGTTTGCTTAGTTTTTGGATTTTTTTTTAGTTTATTAAACTAGCAAAACAATTTATTTTATTACTTATCCTATCATTACAATAAGTGTTTAAGTATTAAATCAGTTTAGAATAAAATATTTATGTTGTAAGATAAGGTGTTTATTCAATGGTGTTTGCGTTATTCTATTTGTTATTTTTTAACTGAAGTCCTCGAAGTTGTCTGTTAGAATGTTTCAAACGCCATGGTCTTTTAATAAAGAAGTGTTTTTAAGTCTTGGCATGCAATACATCTTATGATCTAAACTGCTTCTTCTGCCCTTAGTGCTTAAAGTTGTTGGTAATTGACTGATAAGTTATCACTTAAAGTCCTGCTCTAGTTCATCACTTACTTAACTTTTAACAAACTTTGTTATGTATTTCTGTTATTTTTTTTGTATCAAAACGTTATTGATTTCTTTTCCATCAGGTTTTTAAGTATTTTCCTTGCAATCAAAAGTTTAAACAATTTATTTTATATAACTACTTGGTAGTGTGCAAAGTAATTAAATTGGTGTCCTATCTATTTCTGAACTTGCACATTAAATTTCACGGCAAAATTAAAATTGTAGAATAAAACATTCAGCAACAAAATTATGTTTAAATTACATAATAATTAAACTAGCACAACATCTCTCACAGCTTAATTAATAGAAAATCTGAATTTTTTGTTTGTTGTCATTTTTATACTTATGTATTTTTTTTTTATAATGTTAAAAATAAAATTCATACTTATTTCAACTACCTTCTTTGAAAAAGTTTAACTTTGAGTAACAATAGTAAGTAATATAGTTTTATTTTAACAGAGCAGTGACGATATTGGATGGAACCTGGAAAGATTCACTAATCCATGGGCACCAGACGATTTTTGCAACTGTCTTTTTCGAAAATGTGAGTTAAGTATTAGAAGTAAACTGTCAAGACAAAAATGTACAAATATGTTTAGATTCATGTTCATTAGTAGACTTAAAAAAAGAAATAGATCAGTTTCTTAGCTGTAACTAAGAAAATAATAAGGTATAAGCTTCTAATAGTTTTTAACTTTAAAATTAGATTGAGAAGATAATAAGACAGATTGTAAGTTTATATGATTCATTATTAAAAGCAAAACTGTTCTGCCTTTAGTTTAAGTTTGTACCTAATGTTTCAATTTAATTTTTAAAACAGATTACGGCTGTAGTTTGTATGTTTTTTGTTTGTCAATTTCGTTTTTGATTCCGGTACCTTTATTTAGATGAATTTACTGTTGAGTGTTTTCTTAAACGTTTGTTTATTCAGTTTTAAAATCTGAGTCATTTCAAGTTATGTAAAACTTTAATTAATCGTTAAAAGTGATTGTTTTTTGTTTTATATTTTTCTTCAATTATTTTATTAACTCTTATTAGCATAAAGTTATTAAATAGTTTGTTGTAGGGTTGACAGCTTGAGTTAAATTTGTTTAAGGTTATATACAAAATTATGTGTGAATTAGTCTGAAATCCACTGTAGTTATTGTTATGTTTTGTCTTAATTTTTTTTGTTATGATGTTAAATGATTATTCAAAGGACTATGTTACTTATATCGTTGTGATTTTGCTTTCTATTCTCTATGTACTTTAATTACGTTTTTCAAGAGTTATTCATTATTGTGTCATTTTTAAAAAGATTGTATCAAGAAACAGTGTTGCAAAATACCTGGAAAATAGGAAAAACCAGGAATTTGACAAATTAGACAAAAAAACGTCGAGTTTCTAACTAAAATCACTAAAAAATCAGAAATGTCAAACTATTTTATATAAAAAGTAAGGAAATTTCAGTTGGATAAAAAGTGTTTATATCATTAAACTTATTCTTCATTAAAAAAACTTATTTGAACGTTTTACAGTATCTTTTTATCTCAATATTAAGATATTTTTTTAAACTTAAGTTTAATTTTATACTTTAAAGTGGTCCGATAAACTAATTTTTTTTAAACCTGGATGGCATTTACATAAAACTTTTGACAACCCAGAAAAAAACTGGATACTTTTTTAAGTGTACAATTTACACTCAAACTTTATTTAAAGACTATTACATCACATTAATCATTAAATCATATTAATGTACATTTGTATTTTAACTCGCGCCAATAGTTATTTTTTTCAGAAATAGATTATTTCGTACATTTAGATACATATGAGAGCTAGATAAATACAAATTTTTATAATGCCTAGGTCTTTTAATATTTTTTGTTGTGTTTTGCACTTAGTTGTTGTATAAGGCGCTTTATTTTTCTAAAAAAAGGTATTTCAAGTAAAATCATGTTAATAAACAATGATCTCAACAGCAGTTTCTCGCGGCTACGCCTGCTTGATGAGTACTAATAAGGACGAAACTGGTCGTACGTTGTCTCGGATGCTGTTGTTGTTGGTCGTGTGGTGGAGTTTATTATTTATTGTTGATGGCACGAACATCTCAACTTTGTTGATAATGCCCGAATTAAATATTGGATTAAATAAAAGTCAAAAAACGTTTATCTATTTTCACAATTAAAACTCTATATACAATCTATAAATTTTGAAATGTCTTATTTTTACAACTGTTTAAGAATTCTAAAATACGTAACTAAATGAGAGTGCGTAACCAAATGAGTGCGTAGATTCGTGAGAGGTGAATGTAATTCATTACAAATTTTATTGGGTTCATTCTGGCTGATATAAATCTTGTACAAATGCGTCACTAACAGTTTATTTAAGTTAAAATTTAAAGTGTTTTGCTTCAAATACACGATAAAATCAATTTTTACAACTAGGCAATAAGTTTATAGTTACCTCATTGTTTAAATTTTTTTCTCAAACTTAATATTGTTAAATAATAGTTTTGGCGCACAATAAGTTAACAAGTTTTTTATTGTTCATTTGCAAGCTTTTATGACTTTCTGTATTAAATTTAGTGTTTGTTTTATTGTGTGCATTGCGTAATATAAATATCCGATTAAGTTTACAAAATAACCCAACGTTACCGGATAAGTGAGAAAGCACTGTACTGTGTTAATCTTTTAGAAATTAATTTTAGAATGTTTTTGTTAAATATGTCAAAGTTTTTAAAGTATTAAATATAGCTAGTGTATATACATTACAGTAAACTCTCGCGAATTTACGCACATTTGTCAGCAAAATTTTGTAGTTAAACGTGAGAATGTAACAATATTACAAAGTTAAAACAACTGAATATTTGCAAGATGTACATTTTGACAATCAAATATATTATTTTAAAGCATTTTGTTGTTAATTGAAAACATACAACAAATTTGTTGGTACATTAAAAGGTTTAAATTAAGTATACTTTTTGCGTATTTTAAGAAGTCTATTTAAAACGAGAGTGGATAGATTTGAGAGAGGTTATTGTATTTAAATAGTATTCTGACAAGTTATTGCTTCTCTAAATCTAAGTTTGTTTCTAAAAATTTTCATATAAAATAAAATTCAATCGATTTCATAACAATTAAAAGTTAAGGAACAAGTAATAAATTTCCAAATGATAATACTTGTATAAATTTATATATGAAATAAAAAAATAAATTTAATCAATAAATTTCTAGATCGATGGGTGCATACAAAATGTACAAAAAGTCTTCAGTCCTTATTGGTATAAGATCGGATAATTTCAACTGTAATCAAGGATACGCTGGTCAGTTTTCTTAATGGTTTTTGAGTTTTGTATTGCATAAGACCTATACGGATTTTTTATCAACTAAATATCAAGTTTGTTCGCGTTATATATAGTTATTATCTTTTTTAAGTGACTCAGCTTTCTATTTTAGTAAATGTATTTAACATTTGTATATATTTCTACAAAATGCTAGTTAGTATGTAATATCAAATAGTTTAAAACAATTTAAAGTCAGGTTCGTTTCAAAATCGTAATTTTTTACCAAAACCATTTATAGCTTGAACTGTTTTTGATAAATGATTAGTTTTTATAATGTATCCAATCACAAAACTTTTTTCATCCCCCTACTTATTACGCCCATGATAGCGAAAATGGTTTAGAGGGGATGTGTTGTCAAATTTGGGGAAACCCCGAATAGAGGTTTAAACTTTAATAAACATCATCGTTTCTAATAAATTTTTTAGAAAGTAGATTGAAGTCTGTTTAATACATTTAGTAATAAAAGTTGAATTTTATTTTGTAATTTACCTTTATAAAAAAATTAAGACAACTTGAATATTTTTCCACAAAACGCTATTCAGTATGTAAAATTAAATAAATATAATTCAATGCAAATAAGATTCAAATCACGGGCTTTAAAAAAAGTTATTTAATATGCAAATACTTATGTATAAACAACTAGAACTTAAATACTTGAAAATTGAATGTTTACAAGAACGTTATTTATTTCTATTTAAAAATGTTCAAAATGTAATATTTAATCATATTTTGTATTTGAAACGCTTACTAAAATGACCAATTAAAAATAGACATAGTTAAGTGAAAATCCAAAAGTCTGTTACTTAATTTTTGATCTTCATAGCACATTGTATGCAATTGAAAATATTTATATATATATATATTTATTTAAAATAATTTATCAACTAAAACATACATGATAAGTGCAAGTATCGAAATTTGTTAAACTTTTTTAACAATTTTCGATTTATTTCCCTTGCCAAAAATATCATCGTTTTAGTACTAATTGTATTTTATACTAGTAAAAACTATTATAATTAAATAAACTACCATTTCCATATTTATAACATAAAAAACTAAATAAAAGGCTGTCATTTTAAAACCCCGGGTTAACTTTATACAAATTCGTTCGTTCATTAATATCTAGTTAATTGTATGATTTAAAAAAGAAGCTTTGAACCATCATGCTTATAGCTTTATTTAATAAAAATTTAACACTAATTAATTAAAAATATTTAAGCGACTATCAATCAGTTTTAGGTTAGGGGATTTTTTATTGGTTCAGTCAAGAAGAAAGTTAAAAAATTGGTAAATAAAAGGTGCTAACCCTTCGGTGGCACCCTCTAGAAACTTAAGACATGAAAAAATTTATTTTCATAAATACAGTTAGTTGACTGATAAAAATACAACCAGAACCAAAAAAATTTTTCGGTAAAAAAAAAGACGCTCATCTTTCGACGAGCGTCTTTGAAAAATTATGGAAAGAAAAGATTGAAAAAAAATTGAGCAAAAAAAAAAGACGCTCATCTTTCGACGAGCGTCTTTGAAAAAATATGAATAGAAAAGATTGAAAAAAAATTGAGCAAAAAAAAAGACGCTCATCTTTCGACGAGCGTCTTTATAAAAAATATGGAAAGAAAAGATTGAAAAAAAATTCAGCAAAAAAGGCTCCGATTTCGCCCGCGGGCGAAATCGGAGCCTTTTTTGCTGAATTTTTTTTCAATCTTTTCTTTCCATATTCCACCATTCCTACACTTTCCATTCGAAAATTGCATCCGACAACTTTTCGAAAAAACAGGCCCTCCCATGTTTTTAAATTATTTTCTCAAAGCTTCTGCTTCCCTCACAAAATACTTTGCTTTATTTTACCTCTGAACGTGAAAGCGACTGTGAGATGCAGCCGCTTCTCTGCCTGTCACATTTTGAGTGCTTCGCCTTTCGCCTGTGCACTTTCTTCTAACTCGCCTTCCCTGCTTCAGTCGCCCGGTTGAAGCTTCACCTTTACAAATGCACAGGTTCAATCATTCATATATATGCACTCAAACGTACTTTTAACTGGGCTGAATCATGTCAGAGCTTACTGCTTGCGAGAGCCGGCTTCTATGGCTGCTTTTGGACGGTACTTGCCTTCTCTCGCTCTAATTTCCCTCCTTACTCATTCAATCAGGTCTGCTATACGACCTTTGGCCGATTTAACGGCCTTTCGATGGCAGCTTAAGTCGACGGCCAGTCGACTCAAGCTATAACGAATCTCTGCCACCAACCAACCCGCCTCGACGACTTGACGCCTACCCGTCTCGACGTCCAGGGATTTCTTCGTTAAATGCATACAAGCCTTCACATTATAAAATCCCTAAGCTTCAAGTCGACCGAACGCACAAAAGCGTCTCTCTTACTAGTGTAACATCAAGCATACGCGTATGATGCTCAAATGTTGCTCTTGAAAATATTTTACTAGGCTACCTCAAGAGAGTCAAAATTTTACCTTCAATTTTTTTTCATTACTTGTTTGTACATACATAAAACTTGTATAATTTAGTTTTAAAAGAATTATATGACTTATGTATTTATACGTACTTACTTACGTACACATTTTTAATGATATTTAATTAGTTTTATATTAATTACTGTTTATTTTGACTATTGAAATATTAAATTATTGTATTTATCTTTATTTGTTACACGCTTAGGTAAGGTGTATTTATTTGGGTAAAATATTGATAATTATTAGAAAAATGGTTTATGGTTTCAAAAGTTATTGAAGTACTGATTTATTACTGATTTATCTCGTTTTCAAAACAATGAAATTCATCATTTGGTAGTAACTAATTAAAAAACTTACTGCTTCAGCCTACTCATTCTTAAAAGCTGTTCAGTTTTACTTTTTAATTATGAATCTTGAAACCATACAGTTGTACTTTGGTATTTGATATTAATAATACTTTTTAAGTTTTGCCTGCATTATTATTAAATAAAATAGAAAAAGTTTACAGTTTAAATACTTGTTTTTCGCATAGTACATTTATTACTTTTTTAAGTAACAAGTTAGTGTTTTTGAATTTTTTTTTATTTTTTTTTAGTAACTTAATACAGTATTTTTTAAGGTAACAAATTTTTGTTAGGTTAAACTATATTGTGACCTAATGGCTAGGTTTTGGAAAACAACACTTATGATCATATTTGTTTGGTTTGTACAATCTTTTTTTTATTAATTAGTTATTATTAACTAGACACTTTCAGTAAAGAAAAATATAGTTTTAAGCGTTTTAAAATATTATAACTTATATATAGAGTTTAAATATTTTAATAAAAGCCCTTACACTTTTTTCTTTGTTCTAAATAACTTTTTTCAAGTTTAAACAACGTTCTTTTTCTCTTACTTTGTTTAGTTTTTTAGTTTATATTGCCCATATTAATAATTGCCCATATTATATTGCCCATACAATTACACCGCGGCAAAATTGCTTGAAATTCTTCTGCTCGGCGATGTACTTTTCGTGGTGCTTTCTGACGTTGCTCAGTTTCTCGCACCGGATCAGCAGCGACTCGAGGTACCTCTTGAACGCCCGTCGCCTGCCCCATTCCCGCTCTATTTCAACCAATCCGGACGCCGCTTTGTCGAAGAAACTCCCTTCGATGAAACTCGTTTCTGCGCAGTCGATTTCACTAACTCTTTCAGGTGTAGGCTCAAAATCATTAAAAAATTGTGTCCGAAAATTTGCATAATTCTCTTCTTTTCGAATATATGAGCTCTCTTTCTCTGGACTTTTTGCACACAAATTCACACTTGCAACCGAACTGACGCGTATATATACTAGCTTCGGCATAGCTACTTCGATAAGAAAACAAGAGGCGTTTATGAACATACGACCTCGAAACAGTGTCGAAACGCATTGATTTCTTATGAGTTCTAATGAATTTCTATAGCAACATAAAATCAATAGACAATGCGACTTGGCGACTTGGCGCACTTGGCCACCTTGGCGCATGATAAGTTCTTATTGCAAAAATCTAAATACTTACTTAGCTTATCATTGATGAAATTTAGTTATTAATTAAATAAAAAAAACTTTGAAAGTTATTGTTTTAATTCAACTTAATGTTTTCAAAATCATATTTGTTGTTCAGCAAATTCAACTCTCGTTCTGCTTCACTCAAGCAAATTTTGCAGTTGTTACCTGCAGCGATCTTCCTGCTCACCCGCTGAACCTCAGGCACCATGGACTTCATTCCGCTCTCCCCGTTGACGAAACGGACCATGTTTCGAACGTCGAACTCGTAGTCGGGCGAATAGTTGCTCACGTTCGCCACACGGTGGTTGAAAAAGTTGCGTACGTTGCCGGCGTTTATCTCATAACCTAGCAGTTCGTCCACTAAAAAGTTCGGCTTGATGGCGGCGTTGTTTAAAAAGAACTCGTTGTCCGAACTGAACTTTTTAAACGCTTCCGAAGCCGCGTCTAACTCGTTGTTGATCTTCACAGAATAACCATTTGGCGCGATCCTGTCTTCTTCTCTCAAGCTGCTCAGCACGAAGAAAATTTTTCGAAAAAACGAAAAGTACCCGATGAACACGTTCTCCAGCTTGGCTTCCCCTCCTTCCTGTAAACCCACTCCCAAGCGACTTTCTGCATTCGATTGTGCTCTTCCTTCAGCGCCACGCCGCGGCAAAGTTGCTTGAAATTCTTTTGCTCGGCGATGTACTTTTCGTGGTGCTTTCTGACGTTGTTCAGTTTCTCGCACTGGATCAGCAGCGACTCGAGGTACCTCTTGAACGCCCGTTGCCTGCCCCACTCCCGCTCTATTTCAACCAATCCGGACGCCGCTTTGTCGAAGAAACTCCCTTCGGTGAAACTCGTTTCTGCGCAGTCGATTTCACTAACTCTTTCAGGTGTAGACTCAAAATCATTCAAAAATTGTGTCCGAAAATTTGCATAATTCTCTTCTTTTCGAATATATGAGCTCTCTTTCTGTGGAATTTTGCACACAAATTCACACTTCCAACCGAACTGACGCGTATATATACTAGCTTCGGCATAGCTACTTCGATAAGAAAACAAGAGGCGTTTATGAAAACGATGAACATACGACCTCGAAACAGTGTCGAAACGCATTGATTTCTTATGAGTTCTAATGAATTTCTATAGCAACATAAAATCAATAGACAATGCGACTTGGCGCACTTGGCCACCTTGGCGCATGATAAGTTCTTATTGCAAAAATCTAAATACTTACTTAGCTTATCATTGATGAAATTTAGTTATTAATTAAATAAAAAAAACTTTGAAAGTTATTGTTTTAATTCAACTTAATGTTTTCAAAGTCGTATTTGCTGTTCAGCAAGTTCAACTCCCGTTCTGCTTCACTCAAGCAAATTTTGCAGTTATTACCTGCAGTGAGCTTCCTGCTCACCCGCTGCACCTAAGGCACCATGGACTTCATTCCGCTCTCCCCGTTGACGAAACGGACCATGTTTCGAACGTCGAACTCGTAGTCGGGTGAATAGTTGCTCACGTGCGCCACACGGTGGTTGAAAAAGTTGCGTACGTTGCCGGCGTTTATCTCATAACCTAGCAGTTCGTCCACTAAAAAGTTCGGCTTGATTGCGGCGTTGTTCAAAAAGAACTCGTTGTCCGAACTGAACTTTTTAAACGCTTCCGAAGCCGCGTCCAACTCGTTGTTGATCTTCACAGAATAACCATTGGGCGCGATCCTGTCTTCTTCTCTCAAGCTGCTCTGCACAAAGAAAATTTTTTGAAAAAACGAAAAGTACCCGATGAACACGTTCTCCAGCTTGGCTTCCCCCTCCTTCCTGTAAACCTACTCCCAAGCGACTTTCTGCATTCGATTGTGCTCTTCCTTCAGCGCCACGCCGCGGCAAAACTGCTTGAAATTCTTCTGCTCGGCAATGTACTTTTCGTGGTGCTTTCTGACGTTGTTCAGTTTCTCGCACCGGATCAGCAGCGACTCGAGGTACCTCTTGAACGCCCGTTGCCTGCCCCACTCGCGCTCTATTTCAACCAATCCGGACGCCGTTTTGTCGAAGAAACTCCCTTCGGTGAACCTCATTTCAACTGAGTCGACGCTGTTCGTGAGCTCGTGCATCTTTTGAAGATCTTCTGACGAGATGAGAGTCTTGCAGCCGCTGAAGTCGAAGCTGACTCGGAACCGCTCGAAACCGAACGTAACGCCGACCCCGCTGAAACTCCTCACAGATTTTATCCTGTTGCAGTAATCCAGCATGGAAGACATGACTTCGCGCATCTGCTTCTCCAGGTAAAATTTCATCGTTCCGGAGCTGGCTCGCACTTCGGAGTGAATTTTCAGCACCAGTTCGAAGTACTTTGCGATTGTTTCGTACAGTTCTTCCATGCCTCGTTCGTGGAAGGATCTGAAGACTTTTTGGATTGTGTCCGTTCGTTCGATTAGGAGAAGAGCTTCTAGTTTGTCTTTGACGTTCATTTTACGCTTTTGTTGTATAGAGTTTGCTACGTAGTTTATAAGTTTTACTAAAAACAAAAAAGCTAAAAATATTGCTTTTTAACTATAATTAGAGCTAGAAGTACGCTTTTTATAAAACTTCAGTAATTGTCAAAAACAGCTTTGGTGTTATTTTTACTGTTCTTCTTTAAGAAATAGATGTTTATTCAATTTTTTTCTTTTAACTAATAAGCTTGTTTTTTTTTTTCTTAACAAAACTTTAGATAATAACACTTTAAAATTATATGTACTTTTTAGCAAAAATGTCAATATTTATTTTTACTACGATGCACTTTTTAAAAACAACTATTAAAAATATTTAATATATAGATGTATAAAGTTCATTGAACGACAAAGAAAGAGCTGAAAATATTTGATCCTAGGACCTGGTGCACGAAAAACCCTTGGTGATTGAATACAGTTTAACGTCTTGCCCAGGACGCTTAAGCTTTATAAGTTTTATTCTTTTATATTGTACTGTACTAGATGAAAAAATATTTGTCTACGTTTTTTTTTAATGTATAGCAACATATTTACCAAAAACTCTTTAGTTTTTAGATCATCCAGGTAGTATAGTAAAACTTTACTTGTTAATCTGTTTAATGCTATTTTTTCACAGAAATAAAGCTTTAAGCATTAATCTAACTGTAGTATTATTGATACTAATAGACTGTGGATTTCAAATTCTAAATAACTTTAAAAAGAACATAAAAATTAAATAAAATAAACTCTATTAATTCTAATTTATCAATATACTAGTCATATAACTTTTATTTCTCAACGTTAACTCATTAAATTAACTAAAAACGACATAAGATTTATACTTATATCACTTTAATTTTTAAATAGTATCACACAAGTAGTGCTTTAATCTCAAAATAATATGAAAGATTAAAAAAGATTGTTTTTCTTTGTACTCTGTAGTACAAAATGTTACGCAAAACGTACAAAAATTTACAGTATTTTTTAATAAATTTGTAGAAAGTACTAATGTAAAAAAAGTACTTAAACGTAATTAGAAATATCATTGTTATCGTAAATTGTATAAAACATTATGTGTATTATTTCTCAGTTATTCAAAGTATCTAAATAAGAAAGTTTAACAGTTAATTTTAGTTTGTTTTCACACACTTCTGCGTAAATAAGTGTTTTTTGAATTAAAACATACAAAATACTTTCAAAACAACACTTTTATTTACTAATTAGATATTCATAATAGTCATAAATATTATTTATTAAGCAATAGTCTTAAACTAAATAGTTTCAAATAATAGTTAACTTACGTTAAAAACTCTTTTTATTACTATCAAAGTACTTAGTGCTGCTAAAATTTAAATTAAATTTTTTAAAAGTGAAATGTAGGAAAAAATATTTCAAATTTTTATAACTCTAGACGAATAATCACTTCAATTCTATTAAGTTACAAGCAAAATAAGTCAAAGGTTTACAATTATTTATATACAAACTTCAACAACTAACAAAATTAAAATATATTGAAAAAACATGTTGTCTTTACATAAACAAGAGCTTTTTATACCATGACAACTTTAACCAGTAAACCCGTATATGTATTTCAAGTTTGTGGTCTATTGATACGTATCTATGGCTTGTTAACTTAGTAAAAAATATTTGCGGTTTCGGTAAAGTTATATTTATACATTTTTATATTAACTAACCATAAAATTAATAATTTTCAAAACCGTAGAAAGACTTTGATGTTTAAAGTAAATTTTGTGTAAAAAAGTTTTTTTACCACTTACTGTGTTTTGAAATGAAAAATTACTAATGAGAACTCTTCTATCAGTGCAGGGGAAATTTATTTGACCATCTGGTAATAAGATAACTGCAAAGTGGTTCAAACAGAGTTGAAAAATTCTGGTTAACATAAAGAAAATAAAACAATCATTTTCAAGTTTTGTTTGCTTTGTTTATGTCTTTAAACTCTTAAAAACAGTTTTAAGAGCGAAACAAAATTAAACAAATTTTTTGCAAAGCTAATTACTTGATATTTTGAGGTTTTTAAGTTTAATTTAAAACCGTCCAGCTGTATAAAATAGTTTCGTATTTTAAATAAATACTGCAATTATTGTCTTAATAGAAATATACTAATCAAAGTATTAACTATAAGCTTTCAAGCAATTTACTTTAACAACTGGCAAATGTTGTAAGCGTTCGGTCAAGGATTTTTTCAAATACAAGACTTTTCATTGTTTGTAAACTGGTGTAAATTGTACTTAAACGAAAGTTAATCTTTAAAACAATCTCAAAATTCCAAAGGTGCGATAATTTTAAAGGTCAACTCCAACGTTTTAAATTTGCAAATTGCTTTTATCAAAACTTAATGTCATTTTTATAGTTTTATATCTAAAAAATTAAGAACATTTACTTTATGCTGAAATTCATTTTGTACTAGAAAATGTATTATACATTTTGTAAATTACTATGTATAAGAAAGTAGCAAAACTTATAGTTTGATATAGCATTTATAAATCAATTTTTAAATGTTTATTTAAAATAAGTGTATGTTTTAAAAAATTAAGCCACAGCTAAAAAATATGCAATGTCAAAGTAAATATTTAAAATAAGTTTTACAATTAATTTAAATTTCAAAAACAACCTCTGTATTAATGTATTGTATGCTGACATAAAATCAGTTAAAATGTAAACATCTTACAGCATTAAGGATAAAAGCAATAATGAAAAACGTATTATACTATTTCCTAATGAAAAACGAAATTTAAAATTATAGTATTTTATTTTACACCTTATTACACCTTACTTATTTAAGGGGCTTACTTATAATATATTTGCCGCGGTATGTTATTTTCGATGTAATTTAGTTTGTAATGTTTAAGCTATTTCAAATAAACTTACTTTATTTAAAACAAACTTTTGTTTAAAAATCATGTTCTATTAATATAAAGCCAAAGTAAAACGATAAAAATTAAATTATGTTTTACTTATATGTAGTAGGTTAAAAACTCATTAATCAAGTAAATTAAAAATCAAAATAAAATTAATTAAGTAAAAATCATTTTTGTGAGTTTATATAAATATCACATTGTAACATTTAATCATAAAAATAATAAGTAGGTAGACAAGTTCAGTTTTTATAAAACTTCAAATTTATAGAAGTGTTAACATCGAAATAATTATAAATTATAAACAAAAACAGTTGAATGTTGAATTTACTTCTACAAAGTTTGTTTGTTGCAACAAGAAAACAATTTTAACGGATGTCTTTCTTTTACTCAGTTTAAATGCTACACTAAGTATTTAAAAAATGTTATAAAATATAATTAAGCTGTTTGTAGACTGACGAACAAAATGTTTTTAGATGTAACTGGCTGACATTTAGGTGTGACTGACAGTATTCAATAAAAACGAAATCCAAGTTACAGTTTACCAAAAGCTTACTTAAACTTGCTTCTAACTAACAACTTGAGTTTGTCTCGTGGCACAGGCTTGGCTCTAAAAAACTTTTACCGACTTTTTCATTTTTTTACCGAATATTTCAAACTAAAATAAAACAAAGTTTCGCGTTATTTTTTTTCTAGCCATTTGACAACAATTTTATAAAAAGTTCAATTTTTTTAGGATATTATTATTGCTTTTGTCGTCTGTACAAAATTTTTGAATTTTTTTTGAGTCAGCATGGTTTATTTAAATTAAAATACAACAAATGTACTGCGTTTTTAGCGTTTTCAAATTCTAGTGTTTCAAACTTCAAACTAATCATTAATAATATATTTTAGAAAAACGTAAAAAGAAAAAACGTAAAACATTTAACTTTTATGCAATTGTTATACGGTCGTAAATTTTTTACAACTCAGTTTAGTAACTTATTCTAGAGTAATCAGTTGAACATTAAAGAACTTAAATTGCATGTAAAAAATTGTTTCAAATTATTATTTTAATTTAAACATGTACAAAAAATGGTTTATCCTAATTGACAAGCTAATATTTTTAGTTTATGGTTTGTTAAAACATAAAAATAATTTATTTTCTATCCTTGAAGTACCTAGTTTATCACGACTGCTTTGAGACTATTTGTTATTTCCCACATATTTTCTAGTCTAAATATTGTAAATAGACTTAAAATAGGTGCCATCCATTTTATATCTGTGACAAAGGTAAGTATTATCATTGTATTTAATATTAATGATAACAAAAATATTGTGATATGGTAATGTTTTCTATAATTTAATAGTAAATATCATTATAATGTACTTTAAATCTTTATTTGATACACACAATTGATAAAATAATTTTATTTGAATAATTTTATCAAAATTTTTTATAAATTAATCATAACTGTTTTATATTTTAATATTAATTAGCCTCGTATTTAAATTTAGAAATGGTCAGAAAAAATTCCTAGTTGTTTTGCAAATTTAAATCAATTTTAATGGCTGATACTAATCAAGTTACATGCCACAATTATTCAGAAAATATATTTTCTCTGTAAAAACAATAATAGTCAAAAAGTTTATGTCTTTTTATAACCACTATGCTAAAACATTTAATGAACAAGAAAATGACAGGTTGGCCACACATTTAGGGTACTCAGGATATTTTATAATCCTAGTAAATCTCAGAATGACTTATGGTAACTCAGAATATTTTAACTTTTTTAAAATCCAGGATGACTGAGGACAGTTATGATTTTTTATGAAAACCTCACAGGGTTGCCACTTTACCTGGAAACCTTGAAAAACCTGGAATTTGACAATTTGGGCAAAAAAAAAGCTGGAATATTAAGCAAAAAACCTGGAATTTTAAACAGTTTTAACATGTTTAATTTAAAACAAAAAATATTTTGCATAGATAAACATTTTTTGTCATCATAAAAAATTTCTATATTAAATAAGGGAATAAAAGTAGCTTTCAGTATCTTTTTGATGTTTTTATACAATTTAACACAGTTTTCTTACCTTACTTACTTAACTTAAAACTAAAAATAGACCCAAAAATATGTACTTTTAAAAACCTGGAAGAAACTTGGAAAACCTGAAAAAAAATTAAAAAAACAAGTGGCAATCCTGATCTCAGGATAGTTTCAGGACTTTTAAAATTCTCAGGACAGACTTTTTTCTACATCAAGAATTAGGGTTGCCACTTAACCTGGAATCCTAGAAAAATGTTGAATGTGACAGTTAAGGCTAAAAAAACCTGAAAGTTGAGAAATCTTGAAGGAAATTTTAAACTTATATCACTAAAAAACCTGGAAATTAAAAAATTGTTAACATGTAAAGTAGTAAAACTTCAGTTTGATAAAAAAACCTATGGTCTAGATAACAAAATTTCTTATCATCAAAAGCTTTTTTCATCAAAAAATACATTTGAAGTAGGTTTAACACATCTTTTCAATAATGATAGACAGTTCTTTACCCTAAACTTTATTTCAAACTTAAAATATACAAAAAATTGTGTACTTTTAAGAACCTTGAAGAAATTTCAAAAAAAAAACTTGTGGCCAAACTGTTTTTTAAGTTTTTTGTTCAACTAATAATTATTTCATTAATTAGTTTGGCAGAGACATATACTCATAAGAAAGTTTTATATAGTCGATAATTCTGTATACTAATATTTTTTATTGAATAAAAGACTGAGCTGAAGTTTAAACGATATATAAATATCGGATATATACAATATATAACTGTCTTCTTATCTTCCACGACAAACCTTCATTTTATGTTCTTTTGTTTTAATAAATTATAATTATGTTCTTGTAAGTCGTCTTAGATGACCAAATAATTTGCAAACTAAACAAACTAATATTGACGTCATAATCGACTTATAAAAACGAAAAACCCGTATAAATCGTAAATCTACGTCTTACCTTCTTCGACAAACCTTTATTTTATGTTCTTGTGTTTTAATAAATTATAATTACGTTCTTGTAAGTCGTCTTAAATGACCAAATAATTTTCAAACTAAATAAACCAATATTGACGTCATCATCGACTTATAAAACCGAAAAACCCGTATAAATCGTAAATCTACGTCTTAACTTCTTCGACAAACCTTTATTTTATGTTCTTTTGTTTTAATAAATTATAATTATGTTCTTGTAAGTCGTCTTAGATGACCAAATAATTTGCAAACTAAATAAACCAATATTGACGTCATAATCAACTAATAAAAACGAAAAACCCGTATAAATCGTAAATCTACGTCTTACCTTCTTCGACAAACTTTTATTTTATGTTCTTTTGTTTTAATAAATTATAATTACGTTCTTGTAAGTCGTCTTAGATGACCAAATAAATTGCAAACTAAATAAACCAATATTGACGTCATAATCGACTTAAAAAAACGAAAAACCCGTATAAATCGTAAATCTACGTCTTACCTTCTTCGACAAACCTTTATTTTATGTTCTTTTGTTTTAATAAATTATAATTACGTTCTTGTAAGTCGTCTTAGATGACCAAATAATTTGCAAACTAAATAAACCAATATTGACGTCACAATCGACTTATAAAAACGAAAAATCCGTATAAATCGTAAATCTACGTCTTACCTTCTTCGACAAACCTTTATTTTATGTTCTTTTGTTTTAATAAATTATAATTACGTTCTTGTAAGTCGTCTTAGATGACCAAATAAATTGCAAACTAAATAAACCAATATTGACGTCATAATCGACTTAAAAAAGCGAAAAACCCGTATAAATCGTAAATCTACGTCTTACCTTCTTCGACAAACCTTTATTTTATGTTCTTTTGTTTTAATAAATTATAATTACGTTCTTGTAAGTCGTCTTAGATGACCAAATAATTTGCAAACTAAATAAACCAATATTGACGTCATAATCGACTTAAAAAAGCGAAAAACCCGTATAAATCGTAAATCTACGTCTTACCTTCTTCGACAAACCTTTATTTTATGTTCTTTTGTTTTAATAAATTATAATTACGTTCTTGTAAGTCGTCTTAGATGACCAAATAATTTGCAAACTAAATAAACCAATATTGACGTCACAATCGACTTATAAAAACGAAAAACCCGTATAAATCGTAAATCTACGTCTTACCTTCTTCGACAAACCTTTATTTTATGTTCTTTTGTTTTAATAAATTATAATTACGTTCTTGTAAGTCGTCTTAGATGACCAAATAATTTGCAAACTAAATAAACCAATATTGACGTCACAATCGACTTATAAAAACGAAAAACCCGTATAAATCGTAAATCTACGTCTTACCTTCTTCGACAAACCTTTATTTTATGTTCTTTTGTTTTAATAAATTATAATTACGTTCTTGTAAGTCGTCTTAGATGACCAAATAATTTGCAAACTAAATAAACCAATATTGACGTCATAATCAACTAATAAAAACGAAAAACCCGTATAAATCGTAAATCTACGTCTTACCTTCTTCGACAAACCTTTATTTTATGTTCTTTTGTTTTAATAAATTATAATTACGTTCTTGTAAGTCGTCTTAGATGACCAAATAATTTTCAAACTAAATAAACCAATATTGACGTCAAAATCGACTTATAAAAACGAAAAACCCGTATAAATCGTAAATCTACGTCTTAACTTCTTAGACAAACCTTTATTTTATGTTCTTTTGTTTTAATAAATTATAATTACGTTCTTGTAAGTCGTCTAAGATGACCAAATAATTTTCAAACTAAATAAACCAATATTGACGTCACAACCGACTTATAAAAACGAAAAACCCGTATAAATCGTAAATCTACGTCTTAACTTCTTCGACAAACCTTTATTTTATGTTCTTTTGTTTTAATAAATTATAATTATGTTCTTGTAAGTCGTCTTAGATGACCAAATAATTTGCAAACTAAATAAACCAATATTGACGTCACAATCGACTTATAAAAACGAAAAACCCGTATAAATCGTAAATCTACGTCTTACCTTCTTCGACAAACCTTTATTTTATGTTCTTTTGTTTTAATAAATTATAATTACGTTCTTGTAAGTCGTCTTAGATGACCAAATAATTTGCAAACTAAATAAACCAATATTGACGTCATAATCGACTTAAAAAAACGAAAAACCCGTATAAATCGTAAATCTACGTCTTACCTTCTTCGACAAACCTTTATTTTATGTTCTTTTGTTTTAATAAATTATAATTACGTTCTTGTAAGTCGTCTTAGATGACCAAATAATTTGCAAACTACATAAACAAATATTGACGTCATAATCGACGTATAAATCGTAAATCTACGTCTTACCTTCCACGACAAACCTTTATTTTATGTTATTATGCTTTAATTATTGTTAATTAAACAATAAAAAAAGCGCTCAAAAAGTTTAGTCTAATGGCCTGGTTTTAAAGTAAATTTTCGTTAATCATTCGTACACCACATCCTTATAAAATATCTTACGGGCTATTAGATTTGATTTTTTATCATTTAATTATTTAAATCTATAGTTATAAAATAATCAGTTAAACGAAATTAAAGAAAAAATAATTAAACGAAAATAAACTGAATTTTGTGTGTAAAAATGTACTTAAAAACTTGTTTAGTAACATAAGAAGTAAAAAATAGATTACACTTTAAACAAACTTGCAAAGAAAGTAATCAATACATATAGCAAACAATTGAGTACTTGAATGATACGTTACAACAACTTTAAAGAATGTAAAAATGTAATACGCTAAAATATCTTAACATTCAGTTTTATAAGTATTTTGTGCTAAAAGTGTTGTTTTTAGTTTTATCTTATAATATCAATTGAACAGCAAAAATAATTTCACAATCTAATAGATAAATTTACCATTGCATAATTTTTTAATAAGTTTAAAAAAGTGAATTCTACCATAACTGAACTTAACTTTTACAAATGAAAATAAAAAGATAAGTAATGTTAAAATTATGCTTCTAATAAGAAAACAAAACAACAATAGTAATATCAATTATCTTCTTTGAAATTATGTTCTGATATGTCATCTTGTAACGGCACTTAAATTGCAAATTAAATAAACCAAAAGTACGTCATAATCGACTTATAACATAAAAAAAAGGCTTTGCCTTAATAAAAAAGGAGTTTTAATAATTCTTTGTGTTGATGTGACGGAAATCTCCTAATATTTGCTGAGTCAGCATAAAAGAATTATAAAAACATTATGTTTAAAATATTTTTAATATGTCTGGGTAAAGTTGATTAGGGTTAAGAGTAATAAAAATATTACTCTTAACAAAAAAGTCTTACTTAAAAAAAGTCTATACATATTGTATAAGTAAAATATTTTTACACTAACATGATGACTGTTTACCGTATAATAATTTTTTACAAAATCATCTATAAACTCTTCACAATTCTTTTCGTTTTTTCCATCTCCAGTAGGTTTGACAGCCTTTAAGAAAATAACAATTTCTATTTTAATTTTCATTCTATTTCTTTAATATATGTATATATAGGAGCAAGTCAGAATAGCACGGAAGCCATCAGCTTAGTTTAAAGTACTAACAGTAAAAACTCAGTTAAGAGTTTTTTTTAAGAATAGGGTTGACACTCGTTTTTTCAAAATCTTTTCCAGGTATTCTAAATTTCTTCGAGATTTTTAAAAATACACTTTTTTGGGCCTATTATCAGTTCAAAAGTTAAGTTGAAGGTAAGAAACCGTGTTAAATAGTATAAAAACATTGGAAATATACTGTAAAGCTACTTTAAATATGCTATTTTAATTTTCAAAAAGAAGTTGATGACAATTTTTTTTTATTTATATGATAGAATTTTTGAGTCAAATCGAACTTTTACCATTGAACATGTGAAAATTGTTAAAACTCCAAATTTTTTTTTTAGTGATTTCTGTTAAAACTTAAAGTTTTTTTCAAAATTTACCAAATTCAAGGTTTTTTGCCTGAATTTTCAAATTCCAGGTTTTTCCAGGATTACAGTTAAAGTTGTAACCATGTAAGAAGATACATTAGCTTAAATCGATGTATGATATGGTTTATTTATGGTGTTTTTAACTTAAAAGTTATCTGTAAGTTTTTACTCGACTGATCAGAAATATTATTTTACCTTTTGAAAAATGAATCCATAAAAATTTCAATAGTTTTCGCATATATTAGTTTGTTAAGTTGATAATAATTATTAAATTGAACATAATTTAAATGTACACTTTATAAAGTAAATATAATGTGCATAAACTAACAAGAATGTTAATCGTCTTATCACTTTCTATTTTATCTTCGACTAATTCTTCACATTTTTTTTTATTTATTCCATCTTCTAGGAACTCGGTTACCTTAAAAAAAAAAGCTAACAAATATGCTTTCGGTCAGAAAAAAGAACACTATCTACAAATTCATAAATTTTTACTCACATTTGTGAAAGAATCGGTATTTTTAACAGTACATTCTTTTTCTTTTTCATAAACCTTCAAGAAGTATATTGCGTTTTAAATATAATAATTATATGATAAAAAAAAATTTCCTTACAATTTGGAAAGATAATTTTTTTTGGACAGTGATTTTCATCAACATTAACCTTTTAAAAAGTTATAAAACAATAAGTCAGCACCATTCTTTTTTAAAAGTTTTTGTCGTAATTTTGATTAAATAGTAAAGCTCTGAATTTGTTTTATATAATCCTAAAAATTTGTAATACTTTTATTAATAAATAAATAAATGTGAACAATTATTTGTATTTACTTGGTTACTATTCTTAGGCAAAGAATTTGTCTCTTCTACCACTATAGCTTGTTTATCATGTATACTTGTGACTGTTTCCATATTATTTTTTTGAGTAGTAGAAGAATGTTCATATTTTTTAGAATTTTTTACATCAGCTTGCTCTACAACTAAAGTTTTTTGAAAGCTTTTTGGGTTTTTTACTGAGTTCTTAAACTCATTTATTTCCTTTGTTAATAGCTCTTTGTTTTTTATCCACAGCCTCTTGAGATTTTTTAGTTTATTTACTTTAATATTTCTTGACTTAAAATTTCCTTTGTAAATACTAGTCAAGAATTTTTCAAAAGCAGAACCCTCGTTTACTTTCTGTTGTTCTAAAAAGTTTGATTTAATTGCAGCTTCTACAATTCTAGACCTGTTAGACTCAAACAGAAGTTGAATGTTAGTTTTCTTTTGTACCATTGCTATATTCAATATTTAATATATTCTGAAAAAAATTTTCAGTATTGGGTTGTATGCAAATTTCATTTAATTTATATTGAGTTGAGTCGGTGGTTTTTTGTTAAAATATGTAGAAATGTTTAATTTTTTTCACTGTTTTAAAACCTAAATTTGAACACGAGTGTGGAAGTTAGCTTGGGGCTTAATCTAAGTGTTACTTTACTGTTGGGATTTGACATAGTTATTACTTTACCTTAGACTAAGTATAACTAGATATCAATACTACTATAAATAACCAGACACAACAATTGTGTGGGTTTCTCTATTAAACAAACTTCAATGAACACAAAACCAATTGTAAAAATCACAAGAAATATTAAATATGTAATTTGTGTACTAAAAAACTGTATGATAACCACTATAAAAAACTCAATAATATTTTAAGAAATACTTAATATTAAATGCAAAACCAAGTGATGAAAAATACAAGAACTATTAAAGTATGTCACTTATGTGAAAAATGCATTATATCTAAGTACTGTAAAATATACTTTTAATAAATCACTTGTTGAAAATAAATCAAAAGAGCTATTAAAATGTACAGTAAGTTAATTACTAAACTTTCTTTAAATGATAATCTTTAAATATAACAAATACATTTATAAATCTATTTACTAAAACTTTATAAAACAATTTAATAACATATTCAATTTTCTTTTTTTAAATAGTCTCTGCAGCTCCTGGCGGTACTGTCAACACAGCTTAGTCTCGTATCCCTTACCAGCTTGTGACCAAAAACATTACATAAAAAATTTCATCAGTCAGTTTCATAAAAGAGAGACGCGCTCTCATTCTCTTTATTCTCTTTACTTCATAAAAGAAAACCGCGCGCTCTCATTCTCTTTATTATCTTTCTCACTTTTTGTTTCTACAGACTTTTCCCGGGCAAGAAATTTAAGTGCTCTTAATTAATAACAGCAATAACTCTTAATTTTCTCTTAGAAACAAAACGGTTTTCAAGTGAAACTTGGAATAACGTTACAAAATCCTTTTTTAATTCTTTAATATTTATACCCTTAACCATAATCCTCCTTACCCTAACTATTTTAATATTTTTATTACTCTTAACCCTAATCAACTTTACCCAGACATATTAAAAATATTTTAAACATAATGTTTTTATAATTCTTTTATGCTGACTCAGCAAATATTAGGAGATTTCCGTCACATCAACACAAAGAATTATTAAAACTCCTTTTTTATTAAGGCAAAGCCTTTTTTCATGTTATAAGTCGATTATGACGTACTTTTGGTTTATTTAATTTGCAATTTAAGTGCCGTTACAAGATGACATATCAGAACATAATTTCAAAGAAGATAATTGATATTACTATTGTTGTTTTGTTTTCTTATTAGAAGCATAATTTTAACATTACTTATCTTTTTATTTTCATTTGTAAAAGTTAAGTTCAGTTATGGTAGAATTCACTTTTTTAAACTTATTAAAAAATTATGCAATGGTAAATTTATCTATTAGATTGTGAAATTATTTTTGCTGTTCAATTGATATTATAAGATAAAACTAAAAACAACACTTTTAGCACAAAATACTTATAAAACTGAATGTTAAGATATTTTAGCGTATTACATTTTTACATTCTTTAAAGTTGTTGTAACGTATCATTCAAGTACTCAATTGTTTGCTATATGTATTGATTACTTTCTTTGCAAGTTTGTTTAAAGTGTAATCTATTTTTTACTTCTTATGTTACTAAACAAGTTTTTAAGTACATTTTTACACACAAAATTCAGTTTATTTTCGTTTAATTTTTTTTTCTTTAATTTCGTTTAACTGATTATTTTATAACTATAGATTTAAATAATTAAATGATAAAAAATCAAATCTAATAGCCCGTAAGATATTTTATAAGGATGTGGTGTACGAATGATTAACGAAAATTTACTTTAAAACCAGGCCATTAGACTAAACTTTTTGAGCGCTTTTTTTATTGTTTAATTAACAATAATTAAAGCATAATAACATAAAATAAAGGTTTGTCGTGGAAGGTAAGACGTAGATTTACGATTTATACGTCGATTATGACGTCAATATTTGTTTATTTAGTTTGCAAATTATTTGGTCATCTAAGACGACTTACAAGAACGTAATTATAATTTATTAAAACAAAAGAACATAAAATAAAGGTTTGTCGAAGAAGGTAAGACGTAGATTTACGATTTATACGGGTTTTTCGTTTTTTTAAGTCGATTGTGACGTCAATATTGGTTTATTTAGTTTGCAAATTATTTGGTCATCTAAGACGACTTACAAGAACGTAATTATAATTTATTAAAATAAAAGAACATAGAATAAAGGTTTGTCGAAGAAGGTAAGACGTAGATTTACGATTTATACGGGTTTTTCGTTTTTATAAGTCGATTGTGACGTCAATATTGGTTTATTTAGTTTGCAAATTATTTGGTCATCTAAGACGACTTACAAGAACGTAATTATAATTTATTAAAACAAAAGAACATAAAATAAAGGTTTGTCGAAGAAGGTAAGACGTAGATTTACGATTTATACGGGTTTTTCGTTTTTATTAGTTGATTATGACGTCAATATTGGTTTATTTAGTTTGCAATTTATTTGGTCATCTAAGACGACTTACAAGAACGTAATTATAATTTATTAAAACAAAAGAACATAAAATAAAGGTTTGTCGAAGAAGGTAAGACGTAGATTTACGATTTATACGGATTTTTCGTTTTTATAAGTCGATTGTGACGTCAATATTGGTTTATTTAGTTTGCAAATTATTTGGTCATCTAAGACGACTTACAAGAACGTAATTATAATTTATTAAAACAAAAGAACATAAAATAAAAGTTTGTCGAAGAAGGTAAGACGTAGATTTACGATTTATACGGGTTTTTCGTTTTTATTAGTTGATTATGACGTCAATATTGGTTTATTTAGTTTGCAAATTATTTGATCATCTAAGACGACTTACAAGAACATAATTATAATTTATTAAAACAAAAGAACATAAAATAAAGGTTTGTCGAAGAAGTTAAGACGTAGATTTACGATTTATACGGGTTTTTCGTTTTTATAAGTCGGTTGTGACGTCAATATTGGTTTATTTAGTTTGAAAATTATTTGGTCATCTAAGACGACTTACAAGAACGTAATTATAATTTATTAAAACAAAAGAACATAAAATAAAGGTTTGTCTAAGAAGTTAAGACGTAGATTTACGATTTATACGGGTTTTTCGTTTTTATAAGTCGATTTTGACGTCAATATTGGTTTATTTAGTTTGAAAATTATTTGGTCATCTAAGACGACTTACAAGAACGTAATTATAATTTATTAAAACAAAAGAACATAAAATAAAGGTTTGTCGAAGAAGGTAAGACGTAGATTTACGATTTATACGGGTTTTTCGTTTTTATTAGTTGATTATGACGTCAATATTGGTTTATTTAGTTTGCAAATTATTTGGTCATCTAAGACGACTTACAAGAACGTAATTATAATTTATTAAAACAAAAGAACATAAAATAAAAGTTTGTCGAAGAAGGTAAGACGTAGATTTACGATTTATACGGGTTTTTCGTTTTTATTAGTTGATTATGACGTCAATATTGGTTTATTTAGTTTGCAAATTATTTGGTCATCTAAGACGACTTACAAGAACATAATTATAATTTATTAAAACAAAAGAACATAAAATAAAGGTTTGTCGAAGAAGTTAAGACGTAGATTTACGATTTATACGGGTTTTTCGGTTTTATAAGTCGATTATGACGTCAATATTGGTTTATTTAGTTTGAAAATTATTTGGTCATCTAAGACGACTTACAAGAACGTAATTATAATTTATTAAAACAAAAGAACATAAAATAAAGGTTTGTCGAAGAAGGTAAGACGTAGATTTACGATTTATACGGGTTTTTCGTTTTTATAAGTCGATTATGACGTCAATATTAGTTTGTTTAGTTTGCAAATTATTTGGTCATCTAAGACGACTTACAAGAACATAATTATAATTTATTAAAACAAAAGAACATAAAATAAAGGTTTGTCGTGGAAGATAAGAAGACAGTTATATATTGTATATATCCGATATTTATATATCGTTTAAACTTCAGCTCAGTGAATAAAAGTATTTGTAAATTTATTCTAAAATTAAAACTGATTTATTATTTAATATTTATAACTAAAATCTTTAGTTATAATATAATATAACGACTCTTCTATATATAAATTATGACATTTAAGATATTGTTGTTAAATTTTGTTTGAGCAAATCGAGTTAACAATGATATTTAAACAATGTTTTTAAATCTCTTTTTTTTGACCCCCTTACTTTATATTGCCAATCCTCACAAAAGACAATTTTTTCCATTCTTTGGAAGGCACTGCTCTAAAACAACGTTTAAATCAAAAGTTGCATTCAAATCACATTCTGATAAGAAGTATATCTCCACTTCAAATTGTTGAATATAATTTTAGATTTTGTTCTCATATGTTTTAAGGGCAATGCTTAATTTTTAAATATTACCTTTTAGTTCACTTTTACATTGCAAACTAATTATTTTTTAACAGCTTACAAATGTGATGACATTGAAAATCTTAACTCCATTTTGAGATGGCTTTTGACTGCAACCTTTTCATTATTAGTTAGTTAATTAATAAAGTCTATCTAAAGTTTAATTTCTAAAATAAAGTAAATTCTTTTTTAATTTCTAAACACAAATTACAGAAAATATTTTTATTGTGTTTGTTAAAGAAGCTTTAAGATTATTATTAGCCACAAGTGTTTGAACACTTTTCTTTTATTTAAGCTTAACAAAATTTTATAATCTTTCAGATAACTAGTATAAACACAAATAAACCTGACTAGACTTAATGGTATATAAATTAATCAGAATCATGAATTTTAAGTTTAATAACATTATACCATATGTGTAATATTCTACTAGATATTAAACTGCAAAATAGTATTTTTACTTCATCAATTAAATATAATGTTAAGGGCACAGGGGCTAAACACTTTGGATTAATGTTTTTTTTTACATAAATGATTAAGCTACCAGTGACTTCAAGAAATTTAAGTAGTTTTGATAAAAAAAAAGATCAAAGTTAAAGAGTTTACTAGGTTCCTAGTGGGAGATGCAAATTAAAAAGGTAAAAGTAGATTAATTCGTTTAAAACATTTCTCATCCTACAGTTTTTGAGCAATCATTTCAGAAACTGTTCTGAGAACTATTTAATAAATTTTGAACAACTGGTAAAAAAGGATTTTCTATTGATCTGTTGATTAGAAAAAAAAATCTTTATCTATTTTCGTCTATATTTTTTTCATAATTCCACCTCTTTTACTTTAATCGCAATATTATAAAGGGATGTTTCCTGAAAATTTGAAGTGAATTACTTAAAACTAAAATGAAGGAACATATATTTTTAGTTATTTTTTTATTCAAGCCACTCATTGCTCTACAAAGTACTTCCGAATTCTCCGTTTGCTTAGTTTTTGGATTTTTTTTTAGTTTATTAAACTAGCAAAACAATTTATTTTATTACTTATCCTATCATTACAATAAGTGTTTAAGTATTAAATCAGTTTAGAATAAAATATTTATGTTGTAAGATAAGGTGTTTATTCAATGGTGTTTGCGTTATTCTATTTGTTATTTTTTAACTGAAGTCCTCGAAGTTGTCTGTTAGAATGTTTCAAACGCCATGGTCTTTTAATAAAGAAGTGTTTTTAAGTCTTGGCATGCAATACATCTTATGATCTAAACTGCTTCTTCTGCCCTTAGTGCTTAAAGTTGTTGGTAATTGACTGATAAGTTATCACTTAAAGTCCTGCTCTAGTTCATCACTTACTTAACCTTTAACAAACTTTGTTATGTATTTCTGTTATTTTTTTTGTATCAAAACGTTATTGATTTCTTTTCCATCAGGTTTTTAAGTATTTTCCTTGCAATCAAAAGTTTAAACAATTTATTTTATATAACTACTTGGTAGTGTGCAAAGTAATTAAATTGGTGTCCTATCTATTTCTGAACTTGCACATTAAATTTCACGGCAAAATTAAAATTGTAGAATAAAACATTCAGCAACAAAATTATGTTTAAATTACATAATAATTAAACTAGCACAACATCTCTCACAGCTTAATTAATAGAAAATCTGAATTTTTTGTTTGTTGTCATCTTTATACTTATGTATTTTTTTTTATAATGTTAAAAATAAAATTCATACTTATTTCAACTACCTTCTTTGAAAAAGTTTAACTTTGAGTAACAATAGTAAGTAATATAGTTTTATTTTAACAGAGCAGTGACGATATTGGATGGAACCTGGAAAGATTCACTAATCCATGGGCACCAGACGATTTTTGCAACTGTCTTTTTCGAAAATGTGAGTTAAGTATTAGAAGTAAACTGTCAAGACAAAAATGTACAAATATGTTTAGATTCATGTTCATTAGTAGACTTAAAAAAAGAAATAGATCAGTTTCTTAGCTGTAACTAAGAAAATAATAAGGTATAAGCTTCTAATAGTTTTTAACTTTAAAATTAGATTGAGAAGATAATAAGACAGATTGTAAGTTTATATGATTCATTATTAAAAGCAAAACTGTTCTGCCTTTAGTTTAAGTTTGTACCTAATGTTTCAATTTAATTTTTAAAACAGATTACGGCTGTAGTTTGTATGTTTTTTGTTTGTCAATTTCGTTTTTGATTCCGGTACCTTTATTTAGATGAATTTACTGTTGAGTGTTTTCTTAAACGTTTGTTTATTCAGTTTTAAAATCTGAGTCATTTCAAGTTATGTAAAACTTTAATTAATCGTTAAAAGTGATTGTTTTTTGTTTTATATTTTTCTTCAATTATTTTATTAACTCTTATTAGCATAAAGTTATTAAATAGTTTGTTGTAGGGTTGACAGCTTGAGTTAAATTTGTTTAAGGTTATATACAAAATTATGTGTGAATTAGTCTGAAATCCACTGTAGTTATTGTTATGTTTTGTCTTAATTTTTTTTGTTATGATGTTAAATGATTATTCAAAGGACTATGTTACTTATATCGTTGTGATTTTGCTTTCTATTCTCTATGTACTTTAATTACGTTTTTCAAGAGTTATTCATTATTGTGTCATTTTTAAAAAGATTGTATCAAGAAACAGTGTTGCAAAATACCTGGAAAATAGGAAAAACCAGGAATTTGACAAATTAGACAAAAAAACGTCGAGTTTCTAACTAAAATCACTAAAAAATCAGAAATGTCAAACTATTTTATATAAAAAGTAAGGAAATTTCAGTTGGATAAAAAGTGTTTATATCATTAAACTTATTCTTCATTAAAAAAACTTATTTGAACGTTTTACAGTATCTTTTTATCTCAATATTAAGATATTTTTTTAAACTTAAGTTTAATTTTATACTTTAAAGTGGTCCGATAAACTAATTTTTTTTAAACCTGGATGGCATTTACATAAAACTTTTGACAACCCAGAAAAAAACTGGATACTTTTTTAAGTGTACAATTTACACTCAAACTTTATTTAAAGACTATTACATCACATTAATCATTAAATCATATTAATGTACATTTGTATTTTAACTCGCGCCAATAGTTATTTTTTTCAGAAATAGATTATTTCGTACATTTAGATACATATGAGAGCTAGATAAATACAAATTTTTATAATGCCTAGGTCTTTTAATATTTTTTGTTGTGTTTTGCACTTAGTTGTTGTATAAGGCGCTTTATTTTTCTAAAAAAAGGTATTTCAAGTAAAATCATGTTAATAAACAATGATCTCAACAGCAGTTTCTCGCGGCTACGCCTGCTTGATGAGTACTAATAAGGACGAAACTGGTCGTACGTTGTCTCGGATGCTGTTGTTGTTGGTCGTGTGGTGGAGTTTATTATTTATTGTTGATGGCACGAACATCTCAACTTTGTTGATAATGCCCGAATTAAATATTGGATTAAATAAAAGTCAAAAAACGTTTATCTATTTTCACAATTAAAACTCTATATACAATCTATAAATTTTGAAATGTCTTATTTTTACAACTGTTTAAGAATTCTAAAATACGTAACTAAATGAGAGTGCGTAACCAAATGAGTGCGTAGATTCGTGAGAGGTGAATGTAATTCATTACAAATTTTATTGGGTTCATTCTGGCTGATATAAATCTTGTACAAATGCGTCACTAACAGTTTATTTAAGTTAAAATTTAAAGTGTTTTACTTCAAATACACGATAAAATCAATTTTTACAACTAGGCAATAAGTTTATAGTTACCTCATTGTTTAAATTTTTTTCTCAAACTTAATATTGTTAAATAATAGTTTTGGCGCACAATAAGTTAACAAGTTTTTTATTGTTCATTTGCAAGCTTTTATGACTTTCTGTATTAAATTTAGTGTTTGTTTTATTGTGTGCATTGCGTAATATAAATATCCGATTAAGTTTACAAAATAACCCAACGTTACCGGATAAGTGAGAAAGCACTGTACTGTGTTAATCTTTTAGAAATTAATTTTAGAATGTTTTTGTTAAATATGTCAAAGTTTTTAAAGTATTAAATATAGCTAGTGTATATACATTACAGTAAACTCTCGCGAATTTACGCACATTTGTCAGCAAAATTTTGTAGTTAAACGTGAGAATGTAACAATATTACAAAGTTAAAACAACTGAATATTTGCAAGATGTACATTTTGACAATCAAATATATTATTTTAAAGCATTTTGTTGTTAATTGAAAACATACAACAAATTTGTTGGTACATTAAAAGGTTTAAATTAAGTATACTTTTTGCGTATTTTAAGAAGTCTATTTAAAACGAGAGTGGATAGATTTGAGAGAGGTTATTGTATTTAAATAGTATTCTGACAAGTTATTGCTTCTCTAAATCTAAGTTTGTTTCTAAAAATTTTCATATAAAATAAAATTCAATCGATTTCATAACAATTAAAAGTTAAGGAACAAGAAATAAATTTCCAAATGATAATACTTGTATAAATTTATATATGAAATAAAAAAATAAATTTAATCAATAAATTTCTAGATCGATGGGTGCATACAAAATGTACAAAAAGTCTTCAGTCCTTATTGGTATAAGATCGGATAATTTCAACTGTAATCAAGGATACGCTGGTCAGTTTTCTTAATGGTTTTTGAGTTTTGTATTGCATAAGACCTATACGGATTTTTTATCAACTAAATATCAAGTTTGTTCGCGTTATATATAGTTATTATCTTTTTTAAGTGACTCAGCTTTCTATTTTAGTAAATGTATTTAACATTTGTATATATTTCTACAAAATGCTAGTTAGTATGTAATATCAAATAGTTTAAAACAATTTAAAGTCAGGTTCGTTTCAAAATCGTAATTTTTTACCAAAACCATTTATAGCTTGAACTGTTTTTGATAAATGATTAGTTTTTATAATGTATCCAATCACAAAACTTTTTTCATCCCCCTACTTATTACGCCCATGATAGCGAAAATGGTTTAGAGGGGATGTGTTGTCAAATTTGGGGAAACCCCGAATAGAGGTTCAAACTTTAATAAACATCATCGTTTCTAATAAAATTTTTAGAAAGTAGATTGAAGTCTGTTTAATACATTTAGTAATAAAAGTTGATTTTTATTTTGTAATTTACCTTTATAAAAAAATTAAGACAACTTGAATATTTTTCCACAAAACGCTATTCAGTATGTAAAATTAAATAAATATAATTCAATGCAAATAAGATTCAAATCACGGGCTTTAAAAAAAGTTATTTAATATGCAAATACTTATGTATAAACAACTAGAACTTAAATACTTGAAAATTGAATGTTTACAAGAACGTTATTTATTTCTATTTAAAAATGTTCAAAATGTAATATTTAATCATATTTTGTATTTGAAACGCTTACTAAAATGACCAATTAAAAATAGACATAGTTAAGTGAAAATCCAAAAGTCTGTTACTTAATTTTTGATCTTCATAGCACATTGTATGCAATTGAAAATATTTATATATATATATATTAATTTAAAATAATTTATCAACTAAAACATACATGATAAGTGCAAGTATCGAAATTTGTTAAACTTTTTTAACAATTTTCGATTTATTTCCCTTGCCAAAAATATCATCGTTTTAGTACTAATTGTATTTTATACTAGTAAAAACTATTATAATTAAATAAACTACCATTTCCATATTTATAACATAAAAAACTAAATAAAAGGCTGTCATTTTAAAACCCCGGGTTAACTTTATACAAATTCGTTCGTTCATTAATATCTAGTTAATTGTATGATTTAAAAAAGAAGCTTTGAACCATCATGCTTATAGCTTTATTTAATAAAAATTTAACACTAATTAATTAAAAATATTTAAGCGACTATCAATCAGTTTTAGGTTAGGGGATTTTTTATTGGTTCAGTCAAGAAGAAAGTTAAAAAATTGGTAAATAAAAGGTGCTAACCCTTCGGTGGCACCCTCTAGAAACTTAAGACATGAAAAAATTTATTTTCATAAATACAGTTAGTTGACTGATAAAAATACAACCAGAACCAAAAAAAACTTTCGGTAAAAAAAAAGACGCTCATCTTTCGACGAGCGTCTTTGAAAAATTATGGAAAGAAAAGATTGAAAAAAAATTGAGCAAAAAAAAAGACGCTCATCTTTCGACGAGCGTCTTTGAAAAAAATATGAATAGAAAAGATTGAAAAAAAATTGAGCAAAAAAAAAGACGCTCATCTTTCGACGAGCGTCTTTATAAAAAATATGGAAAGAAAAGATTGAAAAAAAATTCAGCAAAAAAGGCTCCGATTTCGCCCGCGGGCGAAATCGGAGCCTTTTTTGCTGAATTTTTTTTCAATCTTTTCTTTCCATATTCCACCATTCCTACACTTTCCATTCGAAAATTGCATCCGACAACTTTTCGAAAAAACAGGCCCTCCCATGTTTTTAAATTATTTTCTCAAAGCTTCTGCTTCCCTCACAAAATACTTTGCTTTATTTTACCTCTGAACGTGAAAGCGACTGTGAGATGCAGCCGCTTCTCTGCCTGTCACATTTTGAGTGCTTCGCCTTTCGCCTGTGCACTTTCTTCTAACTCGCCTTCCCTGCTTCAGTCGCCCGGTTGAAGCTTCACCTTTACAAATGCACAGGTTCAATCATTCATATATATGCACTCAAACGTACTTTTAACTGGGCTGAATCATGTCAGAGCTTACTGCTTGCGAGAGCCGGCTTCTATGGCTGCTTTTGGACGGTACTTGCCTTCTCTCGCTCTAATTTCCCTCCTTACTCATTCAATCAGGTCTGCTATACGACCTTTGGCCGATTTAACGGCCTTTCGATGGCAGCTTAAGTCGACGGCCAGTCGACTCAAGCTATAACGAATCTCTGCCACCAACCAACCCGCCTCGACGACTTGACGCCTACCCGTCTCGACGTCCAGGGATTTCTTCGTTAAATGCATACAAGCCTTCACATTATAAAATCCCTAAGCTTCAAGTCGACCGAACGCACAAAAGCGTCTCTCTTACTAGTGTAACATCAAGCATACGCGTATGATGCTCAAATGTTGCTCTTGAAAATATTTTACTAGGCTACCTCAAGAGAGTCAAAATTTTACCTTCAATTTTTTTTCATTACTTGTTTGTACATACATAAAACTTGTATAATTTAGTTTTAAAAGAATTATATGACTTATGTATTTATACGTACTTACTTACGTACACATTTTTAATGATATTTAATTAGTTTTATATTAATTACTGTTTATTTTGACTATTGAAATATTAAATTATTGTATTTATCTTTATTTGTTACACGCTTAGGTAAGGTGTATTTATTTGGGTAAAATATTGATAATTATTAGAAAAATGGTTTATGGTTTCAAATGTATTGAAGTACTGATTTATTACTGATTTATCTCGTTTTCAAAACAATGAAATTCATCATTTGGTAGTAACTAATTAAAAAACTTACTGCTTCAGCCTACTCATTCTTAAAAGCTGTTCAGTTTTACTTTTTAATTATGAATCTTGAAACCATACAGTTGTACTTTGGTATTTGATATTAATAATACTTTTTAAGTTTTGCCTGCATTATTATTAAATAAAATAGAAAAAGTTTACAGTTTAAATACTTGTTTTTCGCATAGTACATTTATTACTTTTTTAAGTAACAAGTTAGTGTTTTTGAATTTTTTTTTATTTTTTTTTAGTAACTTAATACAGTATTTTTTAAGGTAACAAATTTTTGTTAGGTTAAACTATATTGTGACCTAATGGCTAGGTTTTGGAAAACAACACTTATGATCATATTTGTTTGGTTTGTACAATCTTTTTTTTATTAATTAGTTATTATTAACTAGACACTTTCAGTAAAGAAAAATATAGTTTTAAGCGTTTTTAAATATTATAACTTATATATAGAGTTTAAATATTTTAATAAAAGCCCTTACACTTTTTTCTTTGTTCTAAATAATTTTTTTCAAGTTTAAACAACGTTCTTTTTCTCTTACTTTGTTTAGTTTTTTAGTTTATATTGCCCATATTAATAATTGCCCATATTATATTGCCCATACAATTACACCGCGGCAAAATTGCTTGAAATTCTTCTGCTCGGCAAGGTACTTTTCGTGGTGCTTTCTGACGTTGTTCAGTTTCTCGAACTGAACCAGCAGCGACTCGAGGTACCTTTTAAACGCCCGTCGCCTGCCCCATTCCCGCTCTATTTCAACCAATCCGGACGCCGCTTTGTCGAAGAAACTCCCTTCGGTGAAACTCGTTTCTGCGCAGTCGATTTCACTAACTCTTTCAGGTGTAGACTCAAAATCATTAAAAAATTGTGTCCGAAAATTTGCATAATTCTCTTCTTTTCGAATATATGAGCTCTCTTTCTCTGGACTTTTTGCACACAAATTCACACTTCCAACCGAACTGACGCGTATATATACGAGCTTCGGCATAACTACTTCGATAAGAAAACAAGAGGCGTTTATGAAAACGATGAACATACGACCTCGAAACAGTGTCGAAACGCATTGATTTCTTATGAGTTCTAATGAATTTCTATAGCAACATAAAATCAATAGACAATGCGACTTGGCGACTTGGCGCACTTGGCCACCTTGGCGCATGATAAGTTCTTATTGCAAATATCTAAATACTTACTTAGCTTATCATTGATGAAATTTAGTTATTAATTAAATAAAAAAAACTTTGAAAGTTATTGTTTTAATTCAACTTAATGTTTTCAAAGTCGTATTTGCTGTTCAGCAAGTTCAACTCCCGTTCTGCTTCACTCAAGCAAATTTTGCAGTTGTTACCTGCAGCGAGCTTCCTGCTCACCCGCTGCACCTCAGGCACCATGGACTTCATTCTGCTCTCCCCGTTGACGAAACGGACCATGTTTCGAACGTCGAACTCGTAGTCGGGTGAATAGTTGCTCACGTTCGCCACACGGTGGTTGAAAAAGTTGCGCACGTTGCCGGCGTTTATCTCATAACCTAGCAGTTCGTCCACTAAAAAGTTCGGCTTGATGGCGGCGTTGTTCAAAAAGAACTCGTTGTCCGAACTGAACTTTTTGAACGCTTCCGAAGCCGCGTTTAATTCGTTGTTAATCTTTAAAGAATAACCATTGGGCGCAATCCTGTCTTCTTCTCTCAAGCTGCTCTGCACGAGGAAAATTTTTCGAAAAAACGAAAAGTACCCGATGAACACGTTCTCCAGCTTGGCTTCCCCCTCCTTCCTGTAAACCCACTCCCAAGCGACTTTCTGCATTCGGTTGTGCTCTTCCTTCAGCGCCACGCCGCGGCAAAACTGCTTGAAATTCTTCTGCTCGGCAAGGTACTTTTCGTGGTGCTTTCTGACGTTGTTCAGTTTCTCGAACTGAACCAGCAGCGACTCGAGGTACCTTTTAAACGCCCGTCGCCTGCCCCATTCCCGCTCTATTTCAACCAATCCGGACGCCGCTTTGTCGAAGAAACTCCCTTCGGTGAAACTCGTTTCTGCGCAGTCGATTTCACTAACTCTTTCAGGTGTAGACTCAAAATCATTAAAAAATTGTGTCCGAAAATTTGCATAATTCTCTTCTTTTCGAATATATGAGCTCTCTTTCTCTGGACTTTTTGCACACAAATTCACACTTCCAACCGAACTGACGCGTATATATACGAGCTTCGGCATAACTACTTCGATAAGAAAACAAGAGGCGTTTATGAAAACGATGAACATACGACCTCGAAACAGTGTCGAAACGCATTGATTTCTTATGAGTTCTAATGAATTTCTATAGCAACATAAAATCAATAGACAATGCGACTTGGCGACTTGGCGCACTTGGCCACCTTGGCGCATGATAAGTTCTTATTGCAAAAATCTAAATACTTACTTAGCTTATCATTGATGAAATTTAGTTATTAATTAAATAAAAAAAAAACTTTGAAAGTTATTGTTTTAATTCAACTTAATGTTTTCAAAGTCGTATTTGCTGTTCAGCAAGTTCAACTCCTGTTTTGCTTCACTCAAGCAAATTTTGCAGTGGCTACCTGCAGCGAGCTTCCTGCTCACCCGCTGCACCTCAGGCACCATGAGTTTCATTCCGCTCTCCCCGTTGACGAAACGGATCATGTTTCGAACGTCGAACTCGTAGTCGGGTGAATAGTTGCTCACGTGCGCCACACGGTGGTTGAAAAAGTTGCGTACGTTGCCGGCGTTTATCTCATAACCTAGCAGTTCGTCCACTAAAAAGTTCGGCTTGATGGCGGCGTTGTTTAAAAAGAACTCGTTGTCCGAACTGAACTTTTTGAACGCTTCCGAAGCAGCGTTTAACTCGTTGTTGATCTTCACAGAACAACCAATTGGCGCGATCCTGTCTTCTTCTCTCAAGCTGCTTCGCACGAAGAAAATTTTTCGAAAAAACGAAAAGTACCCGATGAACACGTTCTCCAGCTTGGCTTCCCCCTCCTTCCTGTAAACCCACTCCCAAGCGACTTTCTGCATTCGGTTGTGCTCTTCCTTCAGCGCCACGCCGCGGCAAAACTGCTTGAAATTCTTCTGCTCGGCGATGTACTTTTCGTGGTGCTTTCTGACGTTGTTCAGTTTCTCGCACGGGACCAGCAGCGACTCGAGGTACCTTTTGAACGCCCGTCGCCTACCCCACTCCCGCTCTATTTCAACCAATCCGGACGCCGCTTTGTCGAAGAAACTCCCTTCGGTGAAACTCGTTTCTGCGCAGTCGATTTCACTAACTCTTTCAGGTGTAGACTCAAATTCATTAAAAAATTGTGTCCGAAAATTTGCATAATTCTCTTCTTTTCGAATATATGAGCTCTCTTTCTCTGGACTTTTTGCACACAAATTCACACTTCCAACCGAACTGACGCGTATATATACTAGCTTCGGCATAGCTACTTCGATAAGAAAACAAGAGGCGTTTATGAAAACGATGAACATACGACCTCGAAACAGTGTCGAAACGCATTGATTTCTTATGAGTTCTAATGAATTTCTATAGCAACATAAAATCAATAGACAATGCGACTTGGCGACTTGGCGCACTTGGCCACCTTGGCGCATGATAAGTTCTTATTGCAAAAATCTAAATACTTACTTTGTTTATCATTGATGAAGTTTAGTTATTAATTAAATAAAAAAAACTTTGAAAGTTATTGTTTTAATTCAACTTAATGTTTTCAAAGTCGTATTTGTTGTTCAGCAAGTTCAACTCTCGTTCTGCTTCACTCAAGCAAATTTTGCAGTTGTTACCTGCAGCGACCTTCCTGCTCACCCGCTGCACCTCAGGCACCATGGACTTCATTCTGCTCTCCCCGTTGACGAAACGGACCATGTTTCGAACGTCGAACTCGTAGTCGGGTGAATAGTTGCTCACGTGCGCCACACGGTGGTTGAAAAAGTTGCGTATTTTATTAGTTTTGTAAGTTTAGATATTTTATTAGTTTTGTAAGAATAATATGATATAAAATCGATAAATAATAATAAAATGAATATTTCATTACTAAATTTCTTGGAAATTAAGAAAATCACCAACAACCTATCTTCTCCTTTATTTTTCAAGCTATTGACCTCAAGATTTTAGAAAAAGTTTATTGCATTGTAAAAAAAAAATTTTGTATAGTAATAACTTATTTTTTTTTTAACTTTCACAATATGATTGTTTATTATTAAGTAAGGCTGAACTGAGAAAGTTTGAGAAATGTTGTTTAAAAGCTGTAGAAGAACAGAACATAAATTTTAAATAAATATTATTTTTTGTCCTTTTTACTTTGGTCCTTCCATAAAGAACCCAACGGACTAATTGACTTTGTCCGTCATATCTCAAAACTAGTTTTCATTATAAGAAACGGTAAAAATCAAGTGTTAGCCAAATTAAAGATCTTAAAAATAAGGTCAACATCTAAAAAGTGCTTGCTTCTAACTCTCTATGCCCTTTATACTTGAAACTGTTTTATGTTAATTCTAGATCTTATATAAAAACTAAATTGATTTTTAGGTAAAAATAAATTTTGATTTGGATAGCAAATTCTTATACCAATATTTTTCAATAACTTTCAGATTGATAAGCAAGGAATTGACCAGCAAATAAATGACAATAAAGTTATGCGAGAAACTGAAAAGGCAAGAAATGATGCTTATAGTTAGTTTTGTTTTTGTTGTTTTAAATATTTTATAAATAGATTATACTGAAATATTTTCTTTACAAGCAATTATTTGAACTGTTTAATAGTAAAACAATATTGTAATAGTAAATATATATGAATAATAGTTACTTTAAAGTTTATACTTTAAATAGTTGTTCATTTAAGTTTGAAAATAACAAGCATTAATTCGTTTTAATGAAAGTTTTAATAAGTAAAAGAAAATGTGTTTATTTACTTTGTTGTTTACATGTTTAAAAAAGCAGTAAGGGTATTTTAAATTGATAATTTCTTTGTAAAATTTCAAATGACTTCCAGCAAGTTTCGTTCATACCTCTAGTTGAGTATCATGGTTTTTAAGCATATGTTGTAAAAAGAAGTATAAATCTTTTTTGTACATATCAACCTGTTTTTGTACATGTTCCATAATTTTAAATGGTTTATTATATTTTATATTTATATTATACAAGCAAAACTTAGTTGTTTTGTACAAAAGGTATATGTTTTTTTACATTATCTTCATCGAATGGATACAACTTTTTAAATTAAGAAGAAATTAAAATTACAGAAAAGCACAATTTTTAAGGACATAGGGATGTTCCAACTTTTTTTTATATAAAAGTTAACATAAGACCTTATATGAAAGCTCTAATTATATAATATAAAATACTAATCACAGAATCACGAAATATTTTTTAACATCAGAAAAATCATCAGTTGTGCAAAAAGTTTCTAGTAAAAATGTATGGAGGAATAATTTTTAATTGCCAATTTTCTTGAATTTTTGAAAAGTTTATTAAAAATCTATCTTCTTCATTTTTTGGTAAATTAACCTTAGATTTTTAGGAAATGTTCCTTGCATTAATAGAAAAAAATCTTTTCTAATAATTTGAACATGCATACAGTTTAAAAATTTCATGACAAAAAAAAATCAATTAAAGATTTTATATTTTTGAACTTTTTTTACTTAAAGTAAAAATGTTCCTACAATAGAAGTGTTTATTATTTAGTTAAGATTAAATAGAAAAAGTTTCGGAAAGATTGCTTAAAAACTGTAAAAGAAGATAGGTTTTAAATGAAATAGTCTTTTCTTGCCTTTTTACTTTGGTCCTTATTTGAGGAACCTATTGAGCTTTCTGACTTTGTATGTTCATATATCAAACACTAATTTGCATTAAAAAAAAAACAGTAAAAATCAAATACTAACTAAATAAAAGATCTTTAAAATAAGATAAACATGTAAAAAAAAGCCTACTTCCCTATGCCCTTTTTTGCAAGGCTGAATAAAAAAATATTGTATGTTAATTTCTATAGAAGTTAATTTACATACTGTTAAAAGTTTACTTAAAGTCTTTTTTTTCAGCTTTGTTCACACAAAATTTGAAAACTCTTTCACACATTTAAGAAAAATTACTGTAAGATTTTTTCCTTCATTTTTTGAGCTAGAGACTCGAAACTTTCAGGAAATGATCCTTTTATAATTGAATGTTGGAATTTTATAAATTTAAAAAATAAAAATTTTAGATTATAAAAACAGAATAGAAGTTGTTTTTTTTTTTAATAAAAAACTTATTTTTTAAAATTAAAAAAGTTCCTGCATTTAATCTTTTTTAAATTTAATAAATTCTGTGAAAATTTGAAGAAGATTGCTCGAAAAATGAAGGAGGAGATAGATTTTTAGTGAAATGGTCTTTTTTCAAGTTTTTAGTTTGTGCCTTCCGTTAGGAACTTATTAAGGTCACCGATTTTGATCACTCATATCTCAAAAATTACTTTGAGTTTTTTCAAGCGGTTAAAAATTTCTGATAGCTCAGATAAAACTCTATAAAATAAGATCAACTTGTAAAAATTAAGGTGGACCCCCCTATTCTCTAACTGACGTTGAAATTTAGTTTACTAAAGATACTAAGCTGTGATAAAAATAAATAATTTTCAATAAAACCATATGGAGATTGAGACATTTTTTACATGTTTATCTTATTTTAAAGGCCTTTAAATTATCTAACAGTTGCTTTTTATAAGCAAAAAAAATTTTTGGATATAAAAATACAAAGTTGAGAGGTCAGTAATATACTTATGGAAGGGAAAAGTTAAGGGCATAGAGGTGGGAGTAAAACACTTTTTTTCACAATTTTATCTTAGTTTATATAGTTTTTAAAGCTACAAGATCCTTTTTGCAGATTTTGAAAATTTAAAATATTATAGCCGGTCAAAGTCAAACATTTGTCGGTTTGAGACATAGCCGGTCAAAGTTGAAGACAATTATAGGCTCCTTATAGGAGGGGCAAGCTAAAGCGGCTAAAATAGACTATTTCACTAAAAAAAATTTTTCTGCTACGTTTTTGAAGATAACTACCTCAAACTTTTAGTAAATGTTACTTTCAATATTTAAAAAAATCTGTTGCAAGGAATTTAAAAAATAACTTTTTTTTTTATAAAAGATAAACAAAAAAAACTTTTTCATTATTTAACAGTGAAAGACATTTAAATGCGTGTACTTTTACGATAAATAGTATAAAAAATTACTGATAACATTTCACTCAACTATTTTCAACCGAACAGTGAGGGACATGGTGAGAAACGACAACATAGCGGTGCTGCTGGAACAGAGGGAGGCGAAGGACGTGAGGGAGCTGAACAAGTGCGTCAACGACTTCAGGGTCAGGTACCAGCAGCCTGAAACGAGGAGGGAGTACGACCTGTACGATCCCAACTCCAAGAAGAAGGATCAGCCCGCCAGGTGACATTTTGTCAACGCTTCTTTTTATTTCAAATTTGAGCAACATATTTTTGTTTCAACGTTTTGGTTTGCATAGTTAACTTTTTAAAAAGTTGACTGCTTATTTATTTTTAAACATAATTTTTGGTTCTTTTTTCTCTCACACATACTAACCACTAAAACTTGTTTAGTTACAGGGAAAATTTATTGTAATTTCTATCAAAAGGGCTGTTTAGAAATAGATATATGACTCATAAATTTTTATAAAAAAATACCCCCTAAATTAAAATACGCCAGTAAGTATGTTTGCTGTTTTAAATTATTTCATAAAAATAGTTTTAACATGCCAATATTTAATAAATTATTAGTATGAACACATAAATTAATCTTTAAAATTCACCATTTAAGATGAATCAATTTAAAAATTTTAAATAAACTTGCTTTCCTGCTTTTATACGCGCCAATATCTCGCAGGATATCGGACGACGACCCGCGATGCACCTTGTCTTCCATGCAGAAGTTTCAGGGAGAGGATCTGTCTTCCAAGAGGCGCGAGAAGATGCAGCAGGAGCAGAGGAGGGAGTGGGCGATGCAGCAGCTGAAGGAAAAACAGAACGCCATCCAGCAGCAGAAGGAAGCGGGTTGGATGATTGTTTGTATATTTATTTAAATATGTATACATTTAGTTGATATATTTATCTAGAGGAATATACATATATAATTTAGTTTGTATATTTGTTTATATTGTTTTATGTTTTTTTAAATATGTATAACTTAGTTGTTTTGTTTGTGTGAAAGTATATACTTTAGTTTTATGTTCATGTATCTGTACATTGTTGAAAGAGAAATAGAACGCCATTAAGAATCAGAAGGAATGGTTGGATGAATGTTGTCACTTATATCCGGGTTTTTGGCTATCAGGGGGAAAACAAGTTAATGGGTAATTGACAATTAAAGGGGCATTGTTTTTACAAATACTGCCATGGGAACGATTATATGTTTTGGAAGCCCTGGTTTATATTCATAAAGATGTATGTTTAATATGTATAAAACCTTTATTTGTATATAAATATACATGTTTTATCTTTTATGTTTTATTTAATATGGGGGTCAGGACATTTTTTTATAAAACTAATATTGGCTTTTATATGAAAGCATAAAGTTTGAACTGTAAAAAGCTTACAAAATTAATCCCAATTTTATTTAACTTTAAAGATGTAACTTAAAGAATATTTTTTTGGACAAATATATGGGCCTTGACTTTAATTGTTAATTTTATTAGAAATTTCAAAATACTCTAAAAATCTGCTTAATTTTTTAAAGTTTTGATTTGTAAAGTAAACAATTTTTAAATATTATTCACACCATTACCAATTTCAAACTTTTGAGCTTTCGAAGAGTTAATTTAAGAGTTAGTGTTTTCGCGAAAAATCCCAAAAACATCCTCAATAAAAAAGTCTTATAGTATGTTCAAAATTTCTGCATTAGTGTAGTAGAAGTACTACTATTTTGTATAAAAACAAATTAACTGTTTAAATTTTCAAATTAAAAATAAATAAAAAATAAAAAGAATAAAATTGTTTACCTTTTTGTTTGCACTTTCCACTGGTAACTTACTAAACTCACTGCATATCTCTTAAAAATTTCTTTGATTTCTTGAGCTGTAAAGTATATGGCTAGCTACGTAAAAATTATACAAAGTAAGATCAACTTGTAAAAACAATAAAAATTATCTATGGCCATAGCTGTTGTAACACTTTTGATCAGAATAACTTACAAGAAAAAATATATTTATATATTTATGTATATATGTATATTTGCTTTTGACATACTCATCATAAAATTTTTCCAACCTTCTAACAATCTTTTATTTTAAATTAATTGTTTTAAACGTTTTATAACTTTTTTCATATTTTGGAATCATTTCTCAATTTAAAAAATGTCTGAAGTAGCTAAGTGTTTAAGAATATAATGAGTTTATGATCATTGTACATTGCATAAATTACATATTGTTTCTACTTTAGCCAAGACGACTTTTAACAAGTTATGTAATGATTTCGGTAGTAAAGTGTTTATATTTTCAGCAAGGATTGCAGATTTGTACGAAAAATTAAAATTTTTACTTAAAAAGAACCTTGTGGGCCATATTAAAAAAAAGTTACTTCACATGCTATGATTTTTTAATAATTTAGTTAACATATATTTAGGAGCAAATATTTTATGAAAAAAGTTAACATAAGCATCAAAGTTTACTTTCAATCAAAAAAAGCTTATTTTTAATTTTTTTTTCTTCCTTGCCTAAACATCTAAAGTTTTAACCTGCCATTATGCGGGCAAATCATTAAGTTTTAGTAAAACTGTCTTATTTTCTGAGCTTTAACTCTGCTACTTTCACAAAAAAAAAACGATGTGACTCTCAAATTTTGATCGCTTATACCTCTAATTATAATTGTAAAAGAAAGCTTTAAAGATATAAGCGATTAAAGTTAAAGAGTTACATATTTTTTTTGTGAAAGTAGCAAAATTTAAGCACTAAAAATAAGACTATTTTACTATGAATCTGTATCCTCTTTCTACAATTGATTAATATTCTAAAAAGCTTCCTCGTCTCTTATTTAAAAATTATATTAATTATTCCTAATTTTAGTTTTTTGTATTAAATTTTTGCTTTATAGCTTCAGATAAGTATATTCTGACATGTTTTTTTCTACCGAACACTTTGTAAAACTTGGTGTATTAAAAATAGCGCTTTCGATAAAAATAGTTCACTACTAATTGGATTTTAATAAATATAAGATCCTGTACAATTTGATTTCAGGAAAATGTTTAGTACAAGTGTGCTTTAAATTACCAAGACTTGTAACTTCAAGATATGGTTTTATTTGTTGCAGAAATTTTTCGTACATCTGAGTAGATGAGTGCAAAGTTGTATGAAGCTAATGACTTTAGTTCTTAGTTTTTAAGGCTTAGAATAAACTTTTATAAGTTCATAGTTGAGAATTCGAAGATTTCGAAAGGATAAATTTATGCGGAAATAATATTTGATTTACAATTAGCTATACAAGTATTTATGTTTAACTTTAATTAATTTCTAAACATTTTGGTTAACGTACTTGATTAAGTATCAATCAATCAGACAAGTATTTGAAGTAAACGAAATTTTAATTGAGTGCACTTGTTGTAGTTTGAATGACTTTCAACTTGTACTAATTGCTTCAATTGTCTGATTGATTTGGTGGTTTTTATTTTTGTGATTAAGTTTGTATGCAGTTGTATAGTTTTGCAAATTTGCTCCTATGAAAATTTAGTTTTAATAAAATTGTGGAATGTAAAAGCTTATTAAAAAAAGGAATGCTTATACTTATTTGTTTTAACTTTACAGGTATTAATTTGAAAAAATAAATTAAATTACAGACATTTTTTGTTAGTTATTTATTAAATTTTAAGCTTGAATATAAGTTTTGAGTAAACTTAAACACGAAAGTTTTTATTAAAAAAAAATTTAACATTTTCTCTGATATAGGTTAAATATCTTACAAAATATGAAAACTTCAAAGATGCTCTTTTTAAAAATATTTAAGCAACTAGATTGATTGGACAGAAATTTAACAATACAAATCGTATTTCATAATAAATATTTCAATGAAAAGTAGTATACTAGATAATTTCTGTTCAATGTAACAAAAAATAGCCTTTAAACATAAATACTCCATAACATTAAAAACATAATAAACTATTCTGTATACTCTTTTTACTATCTCTTTAAACGTTTAATTCCTCACAATACAAACTACGACCATTCTGAGTTATTATGAGTTTACTCTTTCAATGAATAGTTTTTTTTTTTACCAACCTAAGCTTAATAGTTAGATGTGTATTACAAGTATGTACTTTTTTTGTAATTATACATTTTATCTTTTAATATTTTCACTTTTAGTTTAATTTTACAATCATAGTATTATGTTTAGACCTTCTAGTATACTTTTTTGTTTTTTAATTTTTTTCTTTTAATATGGCTTTTTTAATTTTTTGTAATTCATACTGTATTTTTGTGTTTGTAGTAGTTATAAAACTTAATTTTGAGCAATGAACTGTATAAAATGAAAGATCCATTATGACATGTATCTAGTATAATAATTGCTAAAATACATTTTTTATTGATGTATAATATACTTGTATACATAATTATAGCTATGACTTGTTATTTGATACAATTTAAAAAGTTAATTCAAGTTGTTGTATAAAGCTATGAAAATTAGTGAAAAATTTTATTAGTTAAGCTTATGCATAATTTACAAAGTTTTAAAGGCAATTAAACAGTATAATTGTAACGTTTTCTTTTGCTCTGTATGTGTATATTTAAATGCGTTTAACTATATAATGATTTAGTTTCAGTTAACTTTTTTATTTAATAAGTTCTTGTTTTTGTTTATCTTGTGATTAAAAGTCAACATGTGTTTATTGTATTTTAAATTTACCAAGTAATAATTAAAATAAAACAAGTATTTTATAAGTTTTTTGATGTTTGCTGAAAAAAAGTCAAGTTTTTTTATTATCATTTAATTTATTTAAATTACTGGAGTTGTATTCTTTTATTCTAACTTTAATAGTCTTATAAAAATAATTTGTGTTTAACTTTTTAATAAAACATAATCTGCATCATTTTAAAAACGTATTGTTTTAATTGTACTATTATTTAAAAAAATACTTCAGACCGATTGTACGATTTGAAGCGTGTGGAGCAAGACATGAGGTCTTTGGAGCTTGAAGCCGCAGAGAGGGCCACCAGAAGAAACATCGCGATATCGGAGAAGAACTTCAATTTGAAACAGGTTTGAGTTGCTTGTACTAGCATTGTATCTTAATATCTTATGATACTTATCGTAATCTTTAAAATATTACAATTTTTACAAAAACGTGTTTTGTTAGTAAAATTAATACTATACTTGGTAACAATCTAGGAGTCAACTAGTTTGTAAATAAAATCTTTCTACAAAGTGTTCTTTGTTTCTAAGCTTCAATAAATTGAATTAAACAATTTAGATATTTAGCGAAGAATAAGTTAAAAGAAAAATATGAAAGTTATTCTAGTACGAACATGAATGTACTTGAATAGCTTAAAATTAACTTTAAATGTTTACATTTTCTAACAGGTTTTAAAGGATTTAAATAAACTCAAGAGACTCAGGGTAGCTTAATAACGTCTATAAGATAATTTTTTGACTAAACGAGTTGCAACTCTGTGTTTGAAGTAAATTAAACTTAACTTCTATTGAAGCTAAACTGTTCTAGTATAAATATTGATATCACGAACTATTTAAAACTGAATTTTAATTTTCTTATATCTAGACTTCTATCTAGACTAAAATTATTTGCATTTTTTCTGTTATATTTTTATATATAAAAAACGCATATGAGTAGTTTTATTTTCACAAAAGCAAGTCAGCAACGTTATTTTAAACTTTAATGAAAGATAATCTAAAGCTTTAATAGACAAAATTTATTTTTTTAAATATTTTTAATTTTTTTCTACCAAGGCGCAAGAGAAGAGCATGCAAGACGCGAAGCAGAAAGAGCAGGAAGAAATGGACAATTACACGGAGATATCCAACCAGGCTTTCGGAGATTTCCTTACTGAAAACCCGCAAACAGCCATCAGCGCCCTCGGAAAGCATCGGTGAGTGTTGTATTTAATTTTTATTATTAATTTAATTTTTATTTGTTTTTACTTTATTATGAAATATATTAATTAAAAGTTTTTTAAATTCTATTCCATTTTTTATTAGTTTATTCCATTTTTAAGTTAATAAATTTTGATTTGTTTAATTGATTAGTTTTGTAGCTTTGTATTATCCCTTGCAAATTTATTTGTTGTAACCCTCGAAACTTATCCAACTTTTAATGAAATTAAAAGTAATCGTGTATATTAAACTAACAAAAACGACGTAATTTAAAAATTTTGATTTGTGTCTGGAAATTTTGAAAGTATTTAATTATAATTTGATATAAATATTTTTTTTACTTTGATCAATAGCAAGTTTTATGCAGTAATCAGGGTTGCTACACACTCAGGGAACTCAGAGAATTTTTAGGTTATTAAAAATCTCAGGGAAACTCAGGGAATTTTGATTCTTTTTTTAACTCAGGGAAACTCAGGGCAGTTTTGGTTTTTTCTAAAAACTTTAGGAAAACTTTAAGATTTTTTTAAAAACCTCAGGGAAAATTTTTCCTTGATCTAGAATGAGATTTAGTTAATCCAGTTTCAATACTTTGTTCTAAAAAGTTAATTTGGTTAATATTTTTCTGCTTAATCAGAAACTTTTCAGCCTTACGGGTAGTTCTTCAATATTCTTAGGATTTTCTTTGTAATTTTTTAATATATAATAACATTTTTATAGATTTGAAAAAAAAAAAGGGAAACTCAGGGAAGTTTAAGTTTACTCAGTGAAGTTTCTGTTCACCAAGGAAAGATTTTTTGACTCGAAGAGTGGCAACTCTGAGTAAGAGAGATTTTTTAAAGCTGAAATTTTTTCAAAGTTATGATTATTATCAAAGTAATAGATAGTCAATATGTTTTTCCGAAGTAATAACTCATTAAATATTTTTTCAGAGTAATATGTCATTAAATATTTTTTCAGAGTTCAGAGTAATTACAGCTTTCATGCAGTAATAGAGACATTGTAAAGCTATTTTTTTTTTCTCAGAATTATAATATCATCTTTGTATCTGGAGTAATAAAATTAATAACATTGTTTTTTTTTCAAAGTGATACCTCATTAAATATTTTTTCAGAGTGATAACAGATAGGTGGAAGGGAATGTCGGATGCCCAATTGGAAGAAATCAGAAAAACTCAGGAAGCACAGCGTCAGGACAAAATTGTCAGTTTAATTATGTTTTTAAATATAAATTATTTCCAGGTGTTTTTTCCATACTACAGTTGTTTTGCTAGGCTAGAGTTCAATAGTTTTTGCTATTTAAGCTTTAGTAAAATTAAAAGATCCAAAATAAAGCGACTGTTTCAAAATATGTTTGGAAGTATCTTTTAATGCATTTATAAATGTAATCAAGGTAAATAAAATCAATTTACCTATTGTCCTTTATTTATACAACCTTTAAAAAAACAATACTAATTATGAAGTAAGTTTATAACTTAGGAATTTTCTATGAAAATATAATTCTAAAACAAATAAGAGTTGTACATTTGGAAGTCTATCCATTGAATTTCTTATATCTTGCCAATTTATATTCTGATAAAAATAACGAAACATCATCAATGAGTATGACAAGATTTTGTATGCACTTCACTACTCAACTAATTGTTTGTACTCATTTTGTTTCACATTTTCAACTTGACAACAGAGATCGAAGCAGGAAGAGTCGCAGATGAGCCTGGAGTGGGATCGCCAGCGCATGATCGAGACGAAAGCGGGAACGCTGATGGAGCAGCGTCAGGAGAGGCTGAGGAGGCAGTTGAGGAAAGAGCAAGACGACGCGAACAAGTACCTAAATCAGGAGCAGAAAGCGCAGTAAGTATTTATAACAAGTACCTCAATCAGGAGCAGAAAGCGCAGTAAGTATTTGTAACAAGTACGTTAATCAGGATGGCTCAGTAAGTATTTGTAACAAGTACCTCAATCAGGATGGCTCAGTAAGTATTTGAAACACGTACCTCAACCAGAAAGCTCAGTAAGTATTTGTAGCAAGTACCTCAATCAGGAAAGCTCAGTAAGTATTTGTAACAAGCACCTCAATCAGGAAAGCTCAGTAAGTATTTGTAACAAGTACCTCAATCAGGAAAGCTCAGTAAGTATTTGTAACAAGTACCTCAATCAGAAAGCTCAGTAAGTATTTGTAACAAGTACCTCAATCAGAAAGCTCAGTAAGTATTTGTAACAAGTACCTAAACCAGAAAGCTCAGTAAGTATTTGTAACAAGTACCTCAATCAGGATGGCTCAGTAAGTATTTGTAACAAGTACCTCAACCAGAAAGCTCAGTAAGTATTTGTAACAAGTACCTCAATCAGGAAAGCTCAGTAAGTATTTGTAGCAAGTACCTCAATCAGAAAGCTCAGTAAGTATTTGTAACAAGCACCTCAATCAAGAAAGCTCAGTAAGTATTTGTAACAAGTACCTCAATCAGGATGGCTCAGTAAGTATTTGTAACAAGTACCTCAATCAGGAAAGCTCAGTAAGTATATTTGTAACAAGTACCTCAATCAGTTTGGCTCAGTAAGTATATTTGTAACAAGCACCTCAATCAGGATGGCTCAGTAAGTATTTGTAACAAGTACCTCAATCAGGAAAGCGCAGTAAGTATTTGTAACAAGTACCTCAATCAGGATGGCTCAGTAAGTATTTGTAACAAGTACCTCAATCAGGATGGCTCAGTAAGTATTTGTAACAAGCACCTCAATCAGGAAAGCTCAGTAAGTATTTGTAACAAGTACCTCAATCAGGAAAGCTCAGTAAGTATTTGTAACAAGCACCTCAATCAGGAAAGCTCAGTAAGTATTTGTAACAAGTACCTCAATCAGGAAAGCTCAGTAAGTATTTGTAACAAGCACCTCAATCAGGAAAGCTCAGTAAGTATATTTGTAACAAGTACCTCAATCAGTTTGGCTCAGTAAGTATATTTGTAACAAGCACCTCAATCAGGATGGCTCAGTAAGTATTTGTAACAAGTACCTCAATCAGGAAAGCGCAGTAAGTATTTGTAACAAGTACCTCAATCAGGAAAGCTAGTAAGTATTTGTAACAAGTACCTCAATCAGGATGGCTCAGTAAGTATTTGTAACAAGTACCTCAATCAGGAAAGCTCAGTAAGTATTTGTAACAAGTACCTCAATCAGGAAAGCTCAGTAAGTATTTGTAACAAGCACCTCAATCAGGAAAGCTCAGTAAGTATTTGTAACAAGTACCTCAATCAGAAAGCTCAGTAAGTATTTGTAACAAGTACCTCAATCAGAAAGCTTAGTAAGTATTTGTAACAAGTACCTCAATCAGGAAAGCTCAGTAAGTATTTGTAACAAGTACCTCAATCAGGATGGCTCAGTAAGTATTTGTAACAAGTACCTCAATCAGGAAAGCTCAGTAAGTATATTTGTAACAAGTACCTCAATCAGTTTGGCTCAGTAAGTATATTTGTAACAAGCACCTCAATCAGGATGGCTCAGTAAGTATTTGTAACAAGTACCTCAATCAGGAAAGCGCAGTAAGTATTTGTAACAAGTACCTCAATCAGGATGGCTCAGTAAGTATTTGTAACAAGTACCTCAATCAGGATGGCTCAGTAAGTATTTGTAACAAGCACCTCAATCAGGAAAGCTCAGTAAGTATTTGTAACAAGTACCTCAATCAGGAAAGCTCAGTAAGTATTTGTAACAAGCACCTCAATCAGGAAAGCTCAGTAAGTATTTGTAACAAGTACCTCAATCAGGAAAGCTCAGTAAGTATTTGTAACAAGCACCTCAATCAGGAAAGCTCAGTAAGTATATTTGTAACAAGTACCTCAATCAGTTTGGCTCAGTAAGTATATTTGTAACAAGCACCTCAATCAGGATGGCTCAGTAAGTATTTGTAACAAGTACCTCAATCAGGAAAGCGCAGTAAGTATTTGTAACAAGTACCTCAATCAGGAAAGCTAGTAAGTATTTGTAACAAGTACCTCAATCAGGATGGCTCAGTAAGTATTTGTAACAAGTACCTCAATCAGGAAAGCTCAGTAAGTATTTGTAACAAGTACCTCAATCAGGAAAGCTCAGTAAGTATTTGTAACAAGCACCTCAATCAGGAAAGCTCAGTAAGTATTTGTAACAAGTACCTCAATCAGAAAGCTCAGTAAGTATTTGTAACAAGTACCTCAATCAGAAAGCTTAGTAAGTATTTGTAACAAGTACCTCAATCAGGAAAGCTCAGTAAGTATTTGTAACAAGTACCTCAATCAGGAAAGCTCAGTAAGTATTTGTAACAAGCACCTCAATCAGGAAAGCTCAGTAAGTATTTGTAACAAGTACCTCAATCAGAAAGCTCAGTAAGTATTTGTAACAAGTACCTCAATCAGAAAGCTTAGTAAGTATTTGTAACAAGTACCTCAATCAGGAAAGCTCAGTAAGTATTTGTAACAAGTACCTCAATCAGGATGGCTCAGTAAGTATTTGTAACAAGTACCTCAATCAGGAAGCTCAGTAAGTATTTGTAACAAGTACCTTAATCAGGAAAGCTCAGTAAGTATTTGTAACAAGTACCTCAATCAGGATGGCTCAGTAAGTATTTGAAACAAGTACCTCAATCAGGAAAGCTCAGTAAGTATTTGTAACAAGTACCTCAATCAGAAAGCTTAGTAAGTATTTGTAACAAGTACCTCAATCAGGAAAGCTCAGTAAGTATTTGTAGCAAGTACCTCAATTAGGATGCTCAGTAAGTATTTGTAACAAGTACCTCAATCAGGAAAGCTCAGTAAGTATTTGTAGCAAGTACCTCAATCAGGAAAGCTCAGTAAGTATTTGTAACAAGTACCTCAATCAGGAAGCGCAGTAAGTATTTGTAACAAGTACCTCAATCAGGATGCTCAGTAAGTATTTGTAGCAAGTACCTCAATCAGGATGCTCAGTAAGTATTTGTAACAAGTACCTCAATCAGAAAGCTTAGTAAGTATTTGTAACAAGTACCTCAATCAGGAAAGCTCAGTAAGTGTTTGTATCAAGCACCTCAATCAGGAAAGCTCAGTAAGTGTTTGTAACAAGTACCTCAATCAGGAAAGCTCAGTAAGTATTTGTAACAAGTACCTCAATCAGGAAAGCCCAGTAAGTGTTTGAAACAAGTACCTCAATCAGTAAAGCTCAGTAAGTATTTGTAACAAGTACCTCAATCAGGATGCTCAGTAAGTGTTTGTAACAAGTGACTCAATCATGAAAGCGCAGTAAGTATTTGTAACAAGTACCTCAATCAGGAAAGCTCAGTAAGTATTTGTAACAAGTACCTCAATCAGGAAAGCTCAGTAAGTAATTGTAACAAGTACCTCAATAAGGATGGCTCAGTAAGTGTTTATAACAAGTACCTCAATCAGGAAAGCTCAGTAAGTGTTTGTAACAAGTACCTCAATCAGGATGGCTCAGTAAGTATTTGTAACAAGTACCTCAATCAGGAAGGCTCAGTAAGTATTTGTAACAAGTACCTCAATCAGGAAAGCTCAGTAAGTATTTGTAACAAGTACCTCAATCAGGATGCTCAGTAAGTATTTGTAACAAGTACCTCAATCAGGATGCTCAGTAAGTATTTGTAACAAGTACCTCAATCAGGATGGCTCAGTAAGTATTTGTAACAAGTACCTCAATCAGGAAAGCTCAGTAAGTGTTTGTATCAAGCACCTCAATCAGGAAAGCTCAGTAAGTGTTTGTAACAAGTACCTCAATCAGGAAAGCTCAGTAAGTATTTGTAACAAGTACCTCAATCAGGATGGCTCAGTAAGTATTTGTAACAAGTACCTCAATCAGGAAAGCTCAGTAAGTATTTGTAACAAGTACCTCAATCAGGATGGCTCAGTAAGTATTTGTAACAAGCACCTCAATCAGGAAAGCTCAGTAAGTATTTGTAACAAGCACCTCAATCAGGAAAGCTCAGTAAGTATTTGTAACAAGCACCTCAATCAGGAAAGCTCAGTAAGTATTTGTAACAAGTACCTCAATCAGGAAAGCTCAGTAAGTATTTGTAACAAGTACCTCAATCAGGAAAGCTCAGTAAGTATTTGTAACAAGTACCTCAATCAGGATGGCTCAGTAAGTATTTGTAACAAGTACCTCAATCAGGAAAGCTCAGTAAGTGTTTGTATCAAGCACCTCAATCAGGAAAGCTCAGTAAGTATTTGTAACAAGTACCTCAATCAGGAAAGCTCAGTAAGTGTTTGTATCAAGCACCTCAATCAGGAAAGCTCAGTAAGTGTTTGTAACAAGTACCTCAATCAGGAAAGCTCAGTAAGTATTTGTAACAAGTACCTCAATCAGGATGGCTCAGTAAGTATTTGTAACAAGTACCTCAATCAGGAAAGCTCAGTAAGTGTTTGTATCAAGCACCTCAATCAGGAAAGCTCAGTAAGTATTTGTAACAAGTACCTCAATCAGGATGCTCAGTAAGTATTTGTAACAAGTACCTCAATCAGGATGGCTCAGTAAGTATTTGTAACAAGTACCTCAATCAGGAAAGCTCAGTAAGTGTTTGTATCAAGCACCTCAATCAGGAAAGCTCAGTAAGTGTTTGTAACAAGTACCTCAATCAGGATGGCTCAGTAAGTATTTGTAACAAGTACCTCAATAAGGATGGCTCAGTAAGTGTTTATAACAAGTACCTCAATCAGGAAAGCTCAGTAAGTATTTGTAACAAGTACCTCAATCAGGATGCTCAGTAAGTATTTGTAACAAGTACCTCAATCAGGATGCTCAGTAAGTATTTGTAACAAGTACCTCAATCAGGATGGCTCAGTAAGTATTTGTAACAAGTACCTCAATCAGGAAAGCTCAGTAAGTGTTTGTATCAAGCACCTCAATCAGGAAAGCTCAGTAAGTGTTTGTAACAAGTACCTCAATCAGGAAAGCTCAGTAAGTATTTGTAACAAGTACCTCAATCAGGAAAGCCCAGTAAGTGTTTGAAACAAGTACCTCAATCAGTAAAGCTCAGTAAGTATTTGTAACAAGTACCTCAATCAGGATGCTCAGTAAGTGTTTGTAACAAGCACCTCAATCAGGATGGCTCAGTAAGTATTTGTAACAAGTACCTCAATCAGGAAAGCTCAGTAAGTAATTGTAACAAGTACCTCAATAAGGATGGCTCAGTAAGTGTTTATAACAAGTACCTCAATCAGGAAAGCTCAGTAAGTGTTTGTAACAAGTACCTCAATCAGGAAAGCTCAGTAAGTATTTGTAACAAGTACCTCAATCAGGAAAGCTCAGTAAGTATTTGAAACAAGTATCTCAATCAGGATGGTTCAGTAAGTATTTGTAGCAAGTACCTCGATCAGGAAAGCTCAGAAAGTATTTAAAACAAGTATCTCAATCAGGAAAGCTCAGTAAGTATTTGTAACAAGTACCTCAATCAGGAACAGAAAGCTCAGTAAGTATTTGTAACAAGTACCTCAATCAGGAAAGCTCAGTAAGTATTTGTAACAAGTACCTCAATCAGGAAAGCTCAGTAAGTATTTGTAACAAGCACCTCAATCAGGAAAGCTCAGTAAGTATTTGTAACAAGTACCTCAATCAGGAAAGCTCAGTAAGTATTTGTAACAAGCACCTCAATCAGGAAAGCTCAGTAAGTATTTGTAACAAGCACCTCAATCAGGAAAGCTCAGTAAGTATTTGTAACAAGCACCTCAATCAGGAAAGCTCAGTAAGTATTTGTAACAAGTACCTCAATCAGAAAGCTCAGTAAGTATTTGTAACAAGTACCTCAATCAGGATGGTTCAGTAAGTATTTTTAACAAGTATCTCAACCAGGAGCAGAAAGCGCAGAAAGTATTTGTAACAAGTACCTCAATCAGGAACAGAAAGCTCAGTAAGTATTTGTAACAAGTACCTCAATCAGGATGGTTCAGCAAGTATTTGTAGCAAGTACCTCAATCAGGAAAGCTCAGAAAGTATTTGAAACAAGTATCTCAATCAGGAAAGCAAGTACCTCAATCAGGAGCAGAAAGCGCAGTAAGTATTTGTAACAAGTACCTTAATCAGGAAAGCTCAGTAAGTATTTGTAACAAGTACCTCAATCAGGAAAGCTCAGTAAGTATTTGTAACAAGTATCTCAATCAGGAAAGCTCAGTAAGTATTTGAAACAAGTATCTCAATCAGGAAAGCTCAGTAAGTATTTGTAACAAGCACCTCAGTCAGGAGCAGAAAGCTTAGTAAGTATTTGTAACAAGTACCTCAGTCAGGAGCAGAAAGCTTAGTAAGTATTTGTAACAAGCACCTCAGTCAGGAGCAGAAAGCTTAGTAAGTATTTGTAACAAGTATCTCAATCAGGATGGCTCAGTAAGTATTTGTAGCAAGTATCTCAACCAGGAAAGCTCAGTAAGTATTTGAAACAAGTACCTCAATCAGGAAAGCTCAGTAAGTATTTGTAACAAGTACCTCAATCAGGAAAGCTCAGTAAGTATTTGTAACAAGTACCTCAATCAGGAAAGCTCAGTAAGTATTTGAAACAAGTATCTCAATCAGGATGGTTCAGTAAGTATTTGTAGCAAGTACCTCGATCAGGAAAGCTCAGAAAGTATTTAAAACAAGTATCTCAATCAGGAAAGCTCAGTAAGTATTTGTAACAAGTACCTCAATCAGGATGGTTCAGTAAGTATTTTTAACAAGTATCTCAACCAGGAGCAGAAAGCGCAGAAAGTATTTGTAACAAGTACCTCAATCAGGAACAGAAAGCTCAGTAAGTATTTGTAACAAGTATCTCAATCAGGATGGTTCAGCAAGTATTTGTAGCAAGTATCTCAATCAGGAAAGCAAGTACCTCAATCAGGAGCAGAAAGCGCAGTAAGTATTTGTAACAAGTACCTCAATCAGGAACAGAAAGCTCAGTAAGTATTTGTAACAAGTACCTCAATCAGGAAAGCTCAGAAAGTATTTGAAACAAGTATCTCAATCAGGAAAGCAAGTACCTCAATCAGGAGCAGAAAGCGCAGTAAGTATTTGTAACAAGTACCTTAATCAGGAACAGAAAGCTCAGTAAGTATTTGTAACAAGTACCTCAATCAGGAAAGCTCAGAAAGTATTTGAAACAAGTATCTCAATCAGGAAAGCAAGTACCTCAACCAGGAGCAGAAAGCGCAGAAAGTATTTGTAACAAGTACCTCAATCAGGAACAGACAGCTCAGTAAGTATTTGTAACAAGTACCTCAATCAGGAAAGCTCAGAAAGTATTTGAAACAAGTATCTCAATCAGGAAAGCAAGTACCTCAATCAGGAGCAGAAAGCGCAGTAAGTATTTGTAACAAGTACCTTAATCAGGAAAGCTCAGTAAGTATTTGTAACAAGTACCTCAATCAGGAAAGCTCAGTAAGTATTTGTAACAAGTATCTCAATCAGGAAAGCTCAGTAAGTATTTGAAACAAGTATCTCAATCAGGAAAGCTCAGTAAGTATTTGTAGCAAGTACCTCAATCAGGAAAGCTCAGTAAGTATTTGAAACAAGTACCTAAATCAGGAAAGCTCAGTAAGTATTTTTAACAAGTACTTTAATCAGGAACAGAAAGCTCAGTAAGTATTTGTAACAAAGACCTCAATCAGGAAAGCTCAGTAAGTATTTGAAACAAGTATTTCAATCAGGAAAGCTCAGTAAGTATTTGTAACAAGTACCTCAATCAGGAAAGCTCAGTAAGTATTTGAAACAAGTATCTCAATCAGGATGGTTCAGTAAGTATTTGTAGCAAGTACCTCGATCAGGAAAGCTCAGAAAGTATTTGAAACAAGTATCTCAATCAGGAAAGCTCAGTAAGTATTTGTAACAAGTACCTCAATCAGGAACAGAAAGCTCAGTAAGTATTTGTAACAAGTACCTCAATCAGGAAAGCTCAGTAAGTATTTGTAACAAGTATTTTAATCAGGAAAGCTCAGTAAGTATTTGTAACAAGTACCTTAATCAGGAAAGCTCAGTAAGTATTTGTAACAAGTACCTCAATCAGGAAAGCTCAGTAAGTATTTGTAACAAGTACCTCAATCAGGATGGTTCAGTAAGTATTTTTAACAAGTATCTCAACCAGGAGCAGAAAGCGCAGTAAGTATTTGTAACAAGTACCTCAATCAGGAACAGAAAGCTCAGTAAGTATTTGTAACAAGTACCTCAATCAGGAAAGCTCAGTAAGTATTTGTAACATGTACCTTAATCAGGAACAGAAAGCTTAGTAAGTATTTGTAACAAGTACCTCAATCAGGAACAGAAAGCTCAGTAAGTATTTGTAACAAGTACCTCAATCAGGAAAGCTCAGTAAGTATTTGTAACAAGTACCTCAATCAGGAAAGCTCAATAAGTATTTGTAACAAGCACCTCAATCAGGAAAGCTCAGTAAGTATTTGTAACAAGCACCTCAATCAGGAAAGCGCAGTAAGTATTTGTAACAAGTACCTCAATCAGGAGCAGAAAGCTTAGTAAGTATTTGTAACAAGTACCTTAATCAGGAACAGAAAGCTCAGTAAGTATTTGTAACAAGTATCTCAATCAGGAAAGCTCAGTAAGTATTTGCAATAAGTACCTCAATTAGGAAAGCTCAGTAAGTATTTGTAACAAGTTCCTCAATCAGGAAAGCTCAGTAAGTATTTGTAACAAGTACCTCAATCAGGATGGCTCAGTAAGTATTTGTAACAAGTACCTCAATCAGGAAAGCTCAGTAAGTATTTGTAACAAGTACCTCAATTAGGATGGCTCAGTAAGTATTTGTAACAAGTACCTCAATCAGGATGGCTCAGTAAGTATTTGTAACAAGTACCTCAATCAGGAAAGCTCAGTAAGTATTTGTAACAAGTACCTCAATCAGGAAAGCTCAGTAAGTATTTGTAACAAGTACCTCAATCAGGAAAGCTCAGTAAGTGTTTGTAACAAGTACCTAAATCAGGAAAGCTCAGTAAGTATTTGTAACAAGCACCTCAATCAAGAAAGCTCAGTAAGTATTTGTAACAAGTACCTCAATCAGGATGGCTCAGTAAGTATTTGTAACAAGTACCTCAATCAGGAAAGCTCAGTAAGTATATTTGTAACAAGTACCTCAATCAGTTTGGCTCAGTAAGTATATTTGTAACAAGCACCTCAATCAGGATGGCTCAGTAAGTATTTGTAACAAGTACCTCAATCAGGAAAGCGCAGTAAGTATTTGTAACAAGTACCTCAATCAGGATGGCTCAGTAAGTATTTGTAACAAGTACCTCAATCAGGATGGCTCAGTAAGTATTTGTAACAAGCACCTCAATCAGGAAAGCTCAGTAAGTATTTGTAACAAGTACCTCAATCAGGAAAGCTCAGTAAGTATTTGTAACAAGCACCTCAATCAGGAAAGCTCAGTAAGTATTTGTAACAAGTACCTCAATCAGGAAAGCTCAGTAAGTATTTGTAACAAGCACCTCAATCAGGAAAGCTCAGTAAGTATTTGTAACAAGTACCTCAATCAGGATGGCTCAGTAAGTATTTGTAACAAGCACCTCAATCAGAAAAGCTCAGTAAGTATTTGTAACAAGTACCTCAATCAGGAAAGCTCAGTAAGTATTTGTAACAAGTGACTCAATCAGGAAAGCTCAGTAAGTATTTGTAACAAGTACCTCAATCAGGATGGCTCAGTAAGTATTTGTAACAAGTACCTCAATCAGGAAAGCTCAGTAAGTATTTGTAACAAGTACCTCAATCAGGAAAGCTCAGTAAGTATTTGTAACAAGTGACTCAATCAGGAAAGCTCAGTAAGTATTTGTAACAAGTACCTCAATCAGGATGGCTCAGTAAGTATTTGTAACAAGTACCTCAATCAGGAAAGCTCAGTAAGTATTTGTAACAAGTACCTCAATCAGGATGGCTCAGTAAGTATTTGTAACAAGTACCTCAATCAGGAAAGCTCAGTAAGTATATTTGTAACAAGTACCTCAATCAGGAAAGCTCAGTAAGTATTTGTAACAAGTACCTCAATCAGGAAAGCTCAGTAAGTATTTGTAACAAGTACCTCAATCAGGATGGCTCAGTAAGTATTTGTAACAAGTACCTCAATCAGGAAAGCTCAGTAAGTATATTTGTAACAAGTACCTCAATCAGGAAAGCTCAGTAAGTATTTGTAACAAGTACCTCAATCAGGAAAGCTCAGTAAGTATTTGTAACAAGTACCTCAATCAGGATGGCTCAGTTAGTATTTGTAACAAGTACCTCAATCAGGAAGGCTCAGTAAGTATTTGTAACAAGTACCTCAATCAGGATGGCTCAGTAAGTATTTGTAACAAGTACCTCAATCAGGAAAGCTCAGTAAGTATATTTGTAACAAGTACCTCAATCAGGAAAGCTCAGTAAGTATTTGTAACAAGTACCTCAATCAGGAAAGCTCAGAAAGTATTTGAAACAAGTACCTCAATCAGGATGGCTCAGTAAGTATTTGTAACAAGTACCTCAATCAGGAAAGCTCAGTAAGTATTTGTAACAAGTACCTCAATCAGGAAAGCTCAGTAAGTATTTGTAACAAGTACCTCAATCAGGAAAGCTCAGTAAGTATTTGTAACAAGTACCTCAATCAGGAAAGCGCAGTAAGTATTTGTAACAAGTACCTCAATCAGGAAAGCTCAGTAAGTATTTGTAACAAGTACCTCAATCAGGAAAGCTCAGTAAGTATTTGTAACAAGTACCTCAATCAGGAAAGCTCAGTAAGTATTTGTAACAAGTACCTCAATCAGGATGGCTCAGTAAGTATTTGTAACAAGCAGCTCAATCAGAAAGCTCAGTAAGTATTTGAAACAAGTACCTCAATCAGGAAAGCTCAGTAAGTATTTGTAACAAGTACCTCAATCAGGATGGCTCAGTAAGTATTTGTAACAAGTACCTCAATCAGGAAAGCTCAGTAAGTATTTGTAACAAGTACCTCAATCAGGATGGCTCAGTAAGTATTTGTAACAAGTACCTCAATCAGGATGCTCAGTAAGTATTTGTAACAAGTACCTCAATCAGGATGGCTCAGTAAGTATTTGTAACAAGTACCTCAATCAGGATGGCTCAGTAAGTATTTGTAACAAGTACCTCAATCAGGATGCTCAGTAAGTATTTGTAACAAGTACCTCAATCAGGATGGCTCAGTAAGTATTTGTAACAAGTACCTCAATCAGAAAGCTCAGTAAGTATTTGTAACAAGTACCTCAATCAGGATGGCTCAGTAAGTATTTGTAACAAGTACCTCAATCAGGAAAGCTCAGTAAGTATTTGTAACAAGTACCTCAATCAGGAAAGCTCAGTAAGTATTTGTAACAAGTACCTCAATCAGGAAAGCTCAGTAAGTATTTGTAACAAGTACCTCAATCAGGAAAGCGCAGTAAGTATTTGTAACAAGTACCTCAATCAGGAAAGCTCAGTAAGTATTTGTAACAAGTACCTCAATCAGGATGGCTCAGTAAGTATTTGTAACAAGTTCCTCAATCAGGAAAGCTCAGTAAGTATTTGTAACAAGTACCTTAATCAGGAAAGCTCAGTAAGTATTTGTAACAAGTACCTCAATCAGGAGCAGAAAGCTCAGTAAGTATTTGTAACAAATACCTAAACCAGAAAGCTCAGTAAGTATTTGAAACAAGTACCTCAATCAGGAAAGCTCAGTAAGTATTTGTAACAAGTACCTCAATCAGGAAAGCGCAGTAAGTATTTGTAACAAGTACCTCAATCAGGAAAGCTCAGTAAGTATTTGTAACAAGTACCTCAATCAGGATGGCTCAGTAAGTATTTGTAACATGTACCTCAATCAGGATGGCTCAGTAAGTATTTGAAACAAGTACCTCAATCAGGAAAGCTCAGTAAGTATTTGTAACAAGTACCTCAATCAGGAAAGCTCAGTAAGTATTTGTAACAAGTACCTCAATCAGGAGCAGAAAGCGCAGTAAGTATTTGTAACAAGTACCTCAATCAGGATGGCGCAGTAAGTATTTGCAACAAGTACCTCAATCAGGATGGCTCAGTAAGTATTTGTAACAAGTACCTCATTCAGGAAAGCTCAGTAAGTATTTGTAACAAGTACCTCAATCAGGAAAGCTCAGTAAGTATTTGTAACAAGCACCTCAATCAGAAACAAAAAGCTCAAAAAGTAGACATTTGGATTTAATGATTAGTGTTGTTCATATCTTTTAAATATGTTACTTGGACCAGCTACAAAAGTTAAGCTTTAAAAAACTGAATAGATTTCTTCTGAATATTATTATTCTTTTACTTATTAACAAGTTTTAAATTTAGTATTAAAAAAATAAATAAATTATTTTTAAACATATGCCTTAGTTTTAATTCTAAAAGGCATATTCAAATACATACGTTTATTATTGTTATTTAAAACTTACAGTGGCTGATCCTTTTTTTTAACCAGTAACTACTTGTAATTCATTATAGTACATGTTGTATAACTAACCAAAAATAATCCAATTACAAAGAAAATAACTTGATCACTTTTTACAGGGCGTATGTTTAAAATACTTTACGCTATCAAAGCATTTTTAGTTTGTGCTGTGAAACATACAATTTTATTTCAGTCAAAAGTTTTTGGACAAGGAAGTGTACATAAACCCGCCAACCGGCCAATACTTCATGCAATTCAACACAACAAGCCGATAAACACATTTTCGCCCTTTCAACACGTGTTCACTGTATCAAACACATCAGCAGTACTGTGACTTTTTCTGTAACATCTGATCCAAATTTTTTGTAACCGTTTTCGTATCGAATATTTGTCTTTTTTTTTTGGTGTTTATACTCTGTGACGTATGTAAAAATTTAATGCTTACAACATGTTTTACGATAAGTTTATCCAGTATAGTTAGAGTTACAAACTAAAATTCGTTTTGCTTATTTGTTTGAAACTTGATTTAATCTTTTTGGTACTTATCTCTGTTTAAAGTCGAAGTGTGACTTCAATTTAGAATTCCTAAAAGTTTGTAGCCTCAAAGACACAATAAAAGTAGATTTTCAGTTACTTAATGTATATTGTTTTGTTTAAATTTTGTTATTGAACATTAACTAAACAACCTGAACTTTACAAAACTATACAAAGTTTCCATAAACGTTTTTAGTTGGTCAAAGACTTTTGTTCTTCTGGTTTAGTACTTTAGGTAGGTATACATTGGCAGATACTTTTAACTAGGTTTAGTTTTTTAAATAATCTTAAGCTTAGCTGAAGAAAAAAATCACATCTAAAAATTTTTTAACTTAAAATGAATTGTTCAAACTGCAAAGTTTTTCGAAAACAAGATACTACAAACAATGAAAACCTATACATAAATTTGTTTTTTAGTTTCTTTAAACAACAAAAGAAACTCTTAATTTAAATATAATAAATATAAAAGAACATTTGATATTTTTAACCAATTTTATATGTTAAGCCTAAAATTTTTTCACCTAAGTTAATTAAAATTATTAAATAATCTTACATAAAGTAACGTAAAACTTTTGTGTTAGTTTTTCAATGTTTACAAACAGTTTTATGCTAGTGCTTTGCACCGTTTTGCAAAATATTATTGAATTTTTATTTTCCACACTACATTCAAGAAGCGGTTTTTAACACAACAAACTAACTTTTGAAGTTATTTTATGTGTAATATGTAGATGCCCTGTATTTTTTTAAACGAAATAAAAAATTTATCATAAACTTGTTAGGTTGGTTTTTGCTAACAAGCCAAATATAGTTTTAAGTCAAAACATTGAAATCTCCACATCGAAAATAAGCTTGTTTGTCAAAAATGAAATAGTTATATACACGTGTTTAAAAAAAGGTTTTAACCAGTATACAAGCTAATTTTGGTACAAGTTTTTGAATATAACAGTACAAAAGCTATACTCGATATATATTATGTGAAATTCTTTATTAGCTTTTCAAGTATCAAATAGATTTACATTCACATAAAATTTAAAATAGGAAAAAAGGAGTAATCGTTACTTTAATCAGATAAACGTTACTTTTAAGAGCAAAACCTTAGGATAGGTTGGCAACGTAAGTACCGCGACATATTTTATGGACAAAAGTTATTATTTAAACAAAATGTTGAGCTTTTGTATTAACTATTTTAAAATGTACTCCTAGTTTGATTTTTAGTACACAGTACTTATTCAGCAGCTTCTTTATCGCCATATTACATTTAAAGATTCTAGTAGCATAATTCTACAAAACTATGCGGTCAGCTAACTAGTTTTTTAAGTCCAAATAAAATAAACACAAAACAGCTAGTATTATTTAGACAAAAAATTACTGTTTTTTTTTTTTGAACAACGCAAGTTTCTTTCTTGTAATTTTCAGCATTATGACAAGCAAAGTTTTCAGCTAGCTTTATTAATTGTTGCTTTTGAGCTTATAATTTACTTCCAAGCTTTCTTATTTTATTGTCTAGCACACTTTTTGATAACTGATTGTTACAAAAATTGTCATAACCTTCCATTTTTTATGTTTCTCGTTTACTACTAAATAAAATTTATAGTTAGAAATACTACGGTTAGGATTGTATATTTGTACAAAACTAAAATATTTCAAAACGTATCTTAAAGTTATAATTTTAAAAGTTCTTTCCAAAAAAGTTTAACACAACTTTTTTCGATTGTAAAGTTTCTTAATTTTTAGACAACGTAAAAAATAAGTTAGGTAGAGTTTTTGTTTTACTTTAAAACGATTTATTTGTTTAATCATAAAGAGTTTGTGTTAAATTTGTTCTAGATTAATGTTTAATCGTAAAAAACAATTTGAATAAAGAAGCACACTTAAAAAACATAATCTTTTCAAATAACTTAAAATAAACAAGTTTATAAAACTAAATTTTCGCTTAAAATAAATCATTGAAGTAAAATAAAGTTATAATTTTTTTTTAAATTGTTTTATAGTAAAACAAAAGCCTAAAACAAATAAGAAAAAAATACATAAAAAAGCTTTACGGTAAATAAAAATCTATAATAAAAACCTTTTATCTTGTTATAACGTTGTTTTTCTTAGTTAATAGTAGGCCTACTTAAAATATTAATGCATAGTAAACTATAAAGTGGCGTAACAATTATTTGTCTATAATTAAGCTTAATAATAGTTTGTCATTTGCTTGTATCACTGTTTTGGAGATTGTTAGAAAAAATAATTTATGTACCACTTTTAAAGCAACAAGTTTTGCACAACAAGTCTACTTTATTATTATAACCTCACAATAAAATCGATACTTTTTTGTGTAACATTTTCTTACTCACTTTATCTTCTGTACAAATATGAGAAATCAATAGATAAAGTCAAAACAAGGCAATGTTAAATAATGATTTTACTAAGCTTTAAGTTTAATACAACTAGATACAAGCCTATGAAGTTGGAAAATTAGTAAAATATAAAACTTAGCAGTGTAAACGTTTAAATTGAAATAAGCCCTAATTAAATTGTATGTATCAGCAGTTAAAAATGTTATTTTATTTTGAACTAGAAACAAACTGCTTGATTCCAATTCAGCTATTCAAAGTCAAATTCATAACTTATGTTCCAACAAACAGCAAATACAAATGCAAATCAGTTAAATAAACTTCTTTTACTACTCAAAGCCAAATACAAAGCTTGTATTCCAGTAAGAAGTGAGTTGACTGCAAGCCAGTTATAAAAAAAAATGTTTTTCTAAGCTGCATCAGGAATGTGATGCAATTAGCAACTTTTTTGATTGATAATCGGCCGTTCAGTTTAAAGCTGATATTTAAGGAACTACTTAATAACAGGGATGCATTACAAATGCATTCCAACTCCAAAAAATTGTGTTGACTTTTTGAAATTCTAAATATCATAGTATTTTCACATCATTCCAGTATAAAGCTGTGTTTCCGAAAAATGGTAATGTCATCTTTTTAGGGGCAATTTTGGTTACCAGGGGCATTAGTTAGTAAGGTGGCGAAAATGAAGAAAGTAGTCAACCAGTAAAATCAGCGATAACTAATTATTGGGGCAGTTATTTTTTAGTATGTCAAGGGGGCATTACGAAAGTCAGTTTGGGAGTCCCTGGTCTAAAAAATTTTAAGTATAGCTATAGATAAAAAAAATTAAGAATAATCGGTCTCATTGCTAGTCAGTGTGTAATGTGTGAAAAATTAAAACAAAAGTAAATTTTTTATTGAGTAAATTTTAAAAGTGTTTTTTATTTTTCATTAGTAACTCTTTTACTCTCAAAATGTACTATTGCATTATGCTTTTAGTGTATATCAACACTTCTATGTTGTTTAACATTACTAAACTGATTATCAGCAAATAAAATAAGAATTATTCTACAATTTAAAAAAAAAATATTGATATCTAGTTATTTAGAATAAATTAGGTTTATTTTTCAGTATTTTTTCAAAATCTGTTGTAGTGTTTAATTTTTAATTTATTTAATTTGAATCAATATTTGTGATTAATCTTTATAGTTTTTACTTCATTAAAGTAATTTTTTCCCTTACTTTATTTATAATATTAAGGCTGTATTAAAAAGTAAAAGTTACAATTTAGTTGTTTTTTGTTTCTAAGATATATTATTTAATAAACTTAAGAGGATATAAGTTAGTTAATGAAGAATAAACCTAGTTTGAATATCAATAATTATCATATCAAGTGTTAAACAAAAAAAAAATCATGCTAAATCCAAAGCTAGTTTAACACTCATAACTTATTTTGATTTGATATGGACTTAGATTCAACACCCTAAATACTGATCATTGTATTCTAGTTTAAAAATAAAGAAATGAAATACGAATTCTAAGCAAACTTTGTTTTGGTGTAGCGAATTGAAAAAAACTTCTTACAAACAACCGAACACAACTAAACTCTGAAAGAACGTTTCAAAAATTAAAAAAATAGATAACTATCCCAATCCTGTTTTTGTAAGGGGTCGGCAGCAGTGATGGTAACAAGCGTCGCAAGTTAAATAGATCACTTTCAAAAATTCCCCGACTGTAGGATTTTTTAATCTCAAATTAAAATAAACTTTAAAAAAATAGCTATGGTAATTGTACTTCTATCTTAAGATTGATTTTCTCATTCTGTAGATCAGTGATCGGCACGCTACTTCGAATCCAAGAACCCTAAATCACAACATTAAAATTCTGTCTACCCCAATTTGCATTCTTTAGCTCCGCTAGTGTTTAAAAATATGTAAACACTTTTAATCGTTTTTTTTTACTTATACTTTGGTAACACCCAGTTAATTTTTACACGCTAACTTTAAATTTACCAGTTTACCCTATCCATTTCAATAAACTTTTAATATCGATGATCTAATTTTTACAACAATGTTTTACTTGTATCACCAAGGTCTAAAATACTAACTAGATTAAATTAATGCATTGCCACTACCCAAGTTAACAATCTACTTTAGTCTTGTTTAGTCTTGGTACTTTTTATTAAATAGTAAATTTAAATATTTACTTAAGTTAGGTTGAATATGTCTTAAATGTAGAAAGATTTAAAAAAGACTTTGTGGACAATGTATGCACAAAACAAAACTTGTTTTAATATACTATAAATTAGACATTAAAGTATTTAAAAAAAAATATGTATCAAAAATTATTAACTATAAACATATTAAAAAAAATTGAATTTGTTTTATTTTGAAGAACTTATGTACTTAATTTTAGTTAAAAAATTTAAACAAAAAACAGTAAGAATCAATTAATAATAATGTTGAATAAAAGATAAACTAACAAAAGAAAATAGTTTTCTACTTCATTTTTTTTAAAGCTAAAATAACTTAAAAAGAACTTCATTTCTTGTTATTGAAAAAAAAGGTAATATGTAAAAATGTTATTATAAAGTATTTCAATTTATAATCAAAGTGTAAAAAAAAAGTATAATGTAAAATAAGACTTATGTGATTTAACACTATAGTCGATTTCTTAGAACAAAAGTAATAAAAATTACGTTATGAAATTTAATCCAATGTAAAATATGAGAAAAGAATTAGCTACAATTTGTTACTTTAGCTGACTAGTTGCTATAGTGATAAAACAGCTGTAATTAGTGGTTATCAAACCTTACCATGCCTGGTCGGCAGGCATTTAGTGATCGCAAAATTTTGTAAAAGCAAAGCTTAAAAATAACAGTTTTCACCGGTCGCCATTTTAGTTTTAGTTCCAACGAGACCTATGTTTTACTTTTCGTTACATTTAGCGGATCCACTCTACCGGATCCAAGACCCAGAACTACTTCCGCCTGGAACCGGAGTCTTTGCTTGGAAATGGATCCGGCCGGATCCTAACTGAATTTAGCCGGATCCGGTTCCAGTTAGTTTGGAAAGACCTTGTTTTCCGCAATTAGTTTAGCTGGTTCAGCGTTCACTTAGTTTCTTGTGTTTTGAATGTTTAATATATATAAAAATTTGTCAAACGAAAAAGAATGATAAAAATTTAGTTAACTAATCATTGCAAGGTACATGAGTCCATTAGAATAAAAATATTATATGGTTTATTAAAGTTTCCTTGCATATTAGATTTTTTTAATGACTTTATAGTTTAGTTCAATTCATAAAATAATTTTATTTTTCATAAATATAAAACTTATACTAAAATTCTAATTTACTTTAGTTTACCAAAAGTCTTAACTGTTTTAATTCAATTTTTCATATTATTAACTTAAATGTATCAAATAATGTAAAAAGCACACTACCTTGATACCTTTAATCGTCTTTTCAAGGATATAAAACTATATAAACATAAAAAGCTTGCTTGCTTAAGATTCCATCAATGTATGAAATTGTCAATGTATAAAAAATGTTACAGAAAAATAGCAAAATTGACTCATTAATGGTTTTTATTTTATATTTTATTAATTATACTAAAAGAAGACAAAACTTTTGTTTATAAATAAAAATTTTAAGGAAAAAAATCTGTTCTTATTAAAAAAGTACTATCAAAGAAAATGTTTAAATATTTTGAATCTTAGGCTAAGTTTGATAGTATTTAAAATTTTGATTTAATATTATCGCGAAAAAATTATTTCTGTCTTAGTTATTACAGTGGATAGTAACAGTTTTGTAGAATAAGAATTAAGTTAAAGTTTTAAGCTTAATGTTTTTCATTTAGCGACTTTAAGTTAAATAGGACTAAAATTCTGTGAGAACAAAAAAGTTATTTTGCTTTATGTCGTGTAATTTTTAAGTCAAGTTAGACTTAATCATATATTCTTTGTTTTGTTTTAAAATTCAGTTTATATAGTACTAAACAATTTCAAACGTTTTAACAAATAATATTTATTATACTTACCATTTATTTTACGAACATATAAACTATTTTTTACTTGTAAATAAATAAGTTCATTTTATAATTTGCTATATTCTTAACACATCTTGCAGTTAAAAAGGTTGTGTATAGTTTGTTGCTATATTCAATAAATAAAAAAACTCTACTTGTGTAATTATAATATACATATATATAAATCAGGGTTTCTCAAAGTGGGCGATATCGCCCCCCTGGGGGCGATTTTAGTAAGTCGGGGGGCGATAATTAGTAAGGGGGCGAAAGGGTGGGCGATAACTAGTAAGGGGGCGAAAAGGGGGCGATTATGAAGTTTTGGGCTGTCATAAAATTTTTAATTTTTAAATTGCTAATTTACTAACTTTAGCTTGCTAGTAAATATTTGACCCTGAAGTAAAACTTAAAAAAAACAAGTTTATTTTATTTATGTAAAATATAGAGAAAAAAATCAAGTACTTATGACTCCTACTTTCAAGTAAATTACATATTTTCATTCATATATTTTGTTATTTAACAATTACATAGATCATAGACGATCGGAATCCCTCTCACCATTTTATAACCTGACATATATGTTATTTGAGATCATAAATTGTTCATAAAAATCTATGTTATATATTATAAGATGTAACGTTATAAGGCGTTAAATCCTGGAGATCCTGATAAGCTAAGCTTATCGGAATGTATACAACAGATGTTCTTGTGCTTAAACTTTATTTCAACTAACGGCGTTTCACTGCTCTCAAAAAAATTTAAGAACAGATCTACGGAGTCTATAAAATGTTAACACACATTAGAAAAAAAAGCAGAAAAAAGCATGTATAATTATGTATAGTATTTATCTTGGTAGTAACTATAAATGGACTTTATGGTTTAAAAACAAAGTTTGGGATAAAAGCATAAAATTATAAAATTGTCTACAAAAAAAACAAATTTAATAAAAGTAGGCACTAACCTCAAAAAGCTCTAAGAATAGGCAGGTTTTAAAAATAAAAATTAAATTGAGTTGTGCAGAAATGTTACGTCATAATAATTTTAACAAATTGTTCAATAATTTATACAGCTTAAAAACATGAAGTATTAAACTTGCAAGTATATGTGAGTTTTGTGAAATAAATTAGTACATAAATAGACAGAGTTATTTAAAGTAGAATCGTCGGTTATGGGGACAGATATTCGATAAATCTTGCCGCTTATTCAGAAGTAGGTCTTTATCTTCTGCTGCAATTACTGCTCTTTCTGTATTGCAAGTTGGGCAAATTCTACTTACTCCGTTGGATGCATGTTTGATCTTTGAAACAATACTCCACTCCATGTTTGGCCTTTTACCGTACCTGTGAAAAAAGCTCCAGACATAATCCGATAAACGCGTGCTTTGTTTTTTATTTATATTTTTAAAAGTATGTTTATGATTAGCATATCTATCCTTGAAACTACCTGCTGTACTTCCGATATAAATTTTACCTGGGCCCTTACTTTCAACTTTAACTTTATAAATTACATTTTTAATTAAACAATTACCTTTTAATGGGCAGTTATCTTTGTTTAGTTTACGGCAATTACATGTTTTAGGCATATTACTTAACTTATTACTATTAGGGTTAGTTGGTTTTGAATATTTATTTATAGTTTTATTGTTATGCATTTTACTTATACTTTTAGCGCTATTATCACTTACTTGTTCTAAGTTTTCTTTTATCATTTTAGAAATACTTCTAGTTATACGTTGATTATTATAATCTACACTTAACTGGGCTTATAAGAAAACAAATGTAACTTATTTTCTCAAGCCCTGTAAACTACTTTGAACACAGCTCAAAAGTGCATGCATAAGAAGTACCAGACTAAATTACATTTCGAACACTACTTTTTCGGCTCAAAAGTTTCTACTCAAGAGAAAAACTACTTTGTAAAATCGTGGGGGGCGATTATTTTCCGAATTTCTGAAAAGGGGGCGATTTAAAAAATGAGTTTGGGAAACCCTGATATAAATCATTTCGTTTTACTTTTAAAAAATGGTGTCTATGAATTTTATAAACATGGAAACTTTTTGGAAACTATATTTTTATTGAAATTTTTTCGACTGATTACAATTAAGTTTTAATGTTAATTTTTGTAGTTTTGAACGATGTTTGTTAATTTCAACTTGTAACATTTGTTATATAAGACGCAAAAAGTGTTATTTTTAGTTAAAGCGACAATCAATACTAAGTAATGTGTTAAATTTCAAGATATTGTTTATTCAGGTAAAATTTTAAAAAAATACAACTTTTTTACCAAGTTTAAAACTGTTTTTAACAGATTTTTACTGTATATCAGTTTAAGTAAAAAAAAAATTCATGTAAAACTTTCCTATGATAATATTTTCACTATAAAAATCACACTTTATAAAGTTACTTAATTTTTGTTAAACGAATGTTCTTAAGTGTTTTGCAAGTTCCAGGTAGTTCTAATTAGGTAAAATATTACGCTACTTTATTTTTACTTTTAACTATTAATTTTTCAACCTTATTTAAACTGCTGTTTTAAATTAAACTCCAGGAAAAATAACAGTTATCATAAAACTGTAAAAGTGTAATAAGAATTTGATATTATTGAACTTAAACCTATGTCTACTCCAGATATTGAGTTATAAAAATGACAAAAAAAAATCAGTCAGTCAGCTAAATTTTTGTAAACTGATTTCGTTATGTAGTAAAGCAAATTACAAGTCATGTTGTTCTTAGTAGCGTATAGTTCTTTTTTTATAATATTTTTATAACTATTTTTATATATAAACAATTTTATTTTAATTAATAAGTTTTCACTGAAAAATACTTTTATAAGTGTCTAAAAGCTTCATATACTTGTGTATATTTTTGTATTGTAAAAAAAAAAAGAGAATTAAAGAAAGACGTCATTTTGTTAACATAAATCTTATCTAGGAGTTTAAGTTGAGCCAGAAATGTAGAGATACAACTTTGAAAATCAAAAATTAGAAAATAAAAATTTGTATACTAACGTTGATATACGTTTATTCTACTACCTATAACTGGTTAATAGAAATAAAACGGTTATAAACTGAAAACATCGTCATAGAAAGTTGATGCATTATAGAATTTAAGAACACTTCAAAATGAGAACAAACTCATTAGCGAAACACTTTTATAAAACTAACAAAGAAAACACCGGACTCTCATCAGTCTTGTTCAAGATTTGTTGAGCAGAAACAGCATTGTTTACTTGCTTCTGCTAAAGAAAACTATTTTCTCTGCACATTGGGCAAGTGGGCGGTTCGAGCCGCGAGTGCTTCTCTCCCACCCACGTGACGAAACACTTTTTGTGAAAGCTATGCCCGCAGTGCAGCTTCACCACCGGTTTCCCCACCTTGAAGTACTTCACGCAAACCGTGCAAAACGGAAACTCAAGCTGCCCGTTTCTGTACGCGAAAGATTCAACGTTGCTGGTGTTGAGAAAATACAAGGCCTGGTATTTTTTGTCGAAATTTTCAATCGCTTCTCTAAACTCAATCTCGCTCGCTACGATTTTCGATATCCGGTTGCTTATGTTTTCAAAGTCGTATTTGCTGTTCAGTGAATTCAACTCTCGTTCTGCTTCACTCAAGCAAATTTTGCAGTTGTTACCTGCAGTGAGCTTCCTGCTCACCCGCTGCACCTCAGGCACCATGGACTTCATTCTGCTCTCCCCGTTGACGAAACGGACCATGTTTCGAACGTCGAACTCGTAGTCGGGTGAATAGTTGCTCACGTTCGCCACACGGTGGTTGAAAAAGTTGCGCACGTTGCCGGCGTTTATCTCATAACCCAGCAGTTCGTCCACTAAAAAGTTCGGCTTGATGGCGGCGTTGTTCAAAAAGAACTCGTTGTCCGAACTGAACTTTTTAAACGCTTCCGTAGCCGCGTTTAATTCGTTGTTGATCTGCACAGAATAACCATTGGGCGCGATCCTGTCTTCTTCTCTCAAGCTGCTCTGCACGAAGAAAATTTTTCGAAAAAACGAAAAGTACCCGATGAACACGTTCTCCAGCTTGGCTTCCCCCTCCTTCCTGTAAGCCCACTCCCAAGCGACTTTCTGCATTCGATTGTGCTCTTCCTTCAGCGCCACGCCGCGGCAAAATTGCTTGAAATTCTTCTGCTCGGCAATGTACTTTTCGTGGTGCTTTCTGACGTTGTTCAGTTTCTCGCACCGGATCAGCAGCGACTCGAGGTGCCTCTTAAACGCCCGTCGCCTGCCCCACTCCCGCTCTATTTCAACCAATCCGGACGCCGCTTTGTCGAAGAAACTCCCTTCGGTGAAACTCGTTTCTGCGCAGTCGATTTCACTAACTCTTTCAGGTGTAGACTCAAAATCATTAAAAAATTGTGTCCGAAAATTTGCATAATTCTCTTCTTTTCGAATATATGAGCTCTCTTTCTCTGGACTTTTTGCACACAAATTCACACTTCCAACCGAACTGACGCGTATATATACTAGCTTCGGCATAGCTACTTCGATAAGAAAACAAGAGGCGTTTATGAAAACGATGAACATACGACCTCGAAACAGTGTCGAAACGCATTGATTTCTTATGAGATCTAATGAATTTCTATAGCAACATAAAATCAATAGACAATGCGACTTGGCGACTTGGCGCATGATAAGTTCTTATTGCAAAAATCTAAATACTTACTTAGCTTATCATTGATGAAATTTAGTTATTAATTAAATAAAAAAAACTTTGAAAGTTATTGTTTTAATTCAACTTAATGTTTTCAAAGTCGTATTTGCCGTTCAGTAAGTTCAACTCTCGTTCTGCTTCACTCAAGCAAATTTTGCAGTGGTTACCTGCAGTAAGCTTCCTGCTCACCCGCTGCACCTCAGGCACCATGGACTTCATTCCGCTCTCCCCGTTGACGAAACGGACCATGTTTCGAACGTCGAACTCGTAGTCGGGTGAATAGTTGCTCACGTGCGCCACACGGTGGTTGAAAAAGTTGCGGACGTTGCCGGCGTTTATCTCATAACCTAGCAGTTCGTCCACTAAAAAGTTCGGCTTGATGGCGGCGTTGTTTAAAAAGAACTCGTTGTCCGAACTGAACTTTTTAAACGCTTCCGTAGCCGCGTTTAATTCGTTGTTGATCTGCACAGAATAACCATTGGGCGCGATCCTGTCTTCTTCTCTCAAGCTGCTCTGCACGAAGAAAATTTTTCGAAAAAACGAAAAGTACCCGATGAACACGTTCTCCAGCTTGGCTTCCCCCTCCTTCCTGTAAGCCCACTCCCAAGCGACTTTCTGCATTCGATTGTGCTCTTCCTTCAGCGCCACGCCGCGGCAAAATTGCTTGAAATTCTTCTGCTCGGCGATGTACTTTTCGTGGTGCTTTCTGACGTTGTTCAGTTTCTCGCACCGGATCAGCAGCGACTCGAGGTGCCTCTTAAACGCCCGTCGCCTGCCCCACTCCCGCTCTATTTCAACCAATCCGGACGCCGCTTTGTCGAAGAAACTCCCTTCGGTGAAACTCGTTTCTGCGCAGTCGATTTCACTAACTCTTTCAGGTGTAGGCTCAAAATCATTAAAAAATTATGTCCGAAAATTTGCATAATTCTCTTCTTTTCGAATATATGAGCTCTCTTTCTCTGGACTTTTTGCACACAAATTCACACTTCCAACCGAACTGACGCGTATATATACTAGCTTCGGCATAGCTACTTCGATAAGAAAACAAGAGGCGTTTATGAAAACGATGAACATACGACCTCGAAACAGTGTCGAAACGCATTGATTTCTTATGAGATCTAATGAATTTCTATAGCAACATAAAATCAATAGACAATGCGACTTGGCGACTTGGCGCATGATAAGTTCTTATTGCAAAAATCTAAATACTTACTTAGCTTATCATTGATGAAATTTAGTTATTAATTAAATAAAAAAAACTTTGAAAGTTATTGTTTTAATTCAACTTAATGTTTTCAAAGTCGTATTTGCCGTTCAGTAAGTTCAACTCTCGTTCTGCTTCACTCAAGCAAATTTTGCAGTGGTTACCTGCAGTAAGCTTCCTGCTCACCCGCTGCACCTCAGGCACCATGGACTTCATTCCGCTCTCCCCGTTGACGAAACGGACCATGTTTCGAACGTCGAACTCGTAGTCGGGTGAATAGTTGCTCACGTTCGCCACACGGTGGTTGAAAAAGTTGCGTACGTTGCCGGCGTTTATCTCATAACCTAGCAGCTCGTCCACTAAAAAGTTCGGCTTGATGGCGGCGTTGTTCAAAAAGAACTCGTTGTCCGAACTGAACTTTTTAAACGCTTCCGTAGCCGCGTTTAATTCGTTGTTGATCTGCACAGAATAACCATTGGGCGCGATCCTGTCTTCTTCTCTCAAGCTGCTCTGCACGAAGAAAATTTTTCGAAAAAACGAAAAGTACCCGATGAACACGTTCTCCAGCTTGGCTTCCCCCTCCTTCCTGTAAGCCCACTCCCAAGCGACTTTCTGCATTCGATTGTGCTCTTCCTTCAGCGCCACGCCGCGGCAAAATTGCTTGAAATTCTTCTGCTCGGCGATGTACTTTTCGTGGTGCTTTCTGACGTTGTTCAGTTTCTCGCACCGGATCAGCAGCGACTCGAGGTACCTCTTGAACGCCCGTTGCCTGCCCCTCTCCCGCTCTATTTCAACCAATCCGGACGCCGCTTTGTCGAAGAAACTCCCTTCGGTGAAACTCGTTTCTGCGCAGTCGATTTCACTAACTCTTTCAGGTGTAGGCTCAAAATCATTAAAAAATTGTGTCCGAAAATTTGCATAATTCTCTTCTTTTCGAATATATGAGCTCTCTTTCTCTGGACTTTTTGCACACAAATTCACACTTCCAACCGAACTGACGCGTATATATACTAGCTTCGGCATAGCTACTTCGATAAGAAAACAAGAGGCGTTTATGAAAACGATGAACATACGACCTCGAAACAGTGTCGAAACGCATTGATTTCTTATGAGATCTAATGAATTTCTATAGCAACATAAAATCAATAGACAATGCGACTTGGCGACTTGGCGCATGATAAGTTCTTATTGCAAAAATCTAAATACTTACTTAGCTTATCATTGATGAAATTTAGTTATTAATTAAATAAAAAAAACTTTGAAAGTTATTGTTTTAATTCAACTTAATGTTTTCAAAGTCGTATTTGCTGTTCAGCAAATTCAACTCCCGTTCTGCTTCACTCAAGCAAATTTTGCAGTGGTTACCTGCAGCGAGCTTCCTGCTCACCCGCTGCACCTCAGGCACCATGGACTTCATTCTGCTCTCCCCGTTGACGAAACGGACCATGTTTCGAACGTCGAACTCGTAGTCGGGTGAATAGTTGCTCTCGTGCGCCACACGGTGGTTGAAAAAGTTGCGTACGTTGCCGGCGTTTATCTCATAACCCAGCAGTTCGTCCACTAAAAAGTTCGGCTTGATGGCGGCGTTGTTTAAAAAAAACTCGTTGTCCGAACTGAACTTTTTGAACGCTTCCGAAGCCGCGTCTAACTCGTTGTTGATCTGCACAGAATAACTATTGGGAGCGATCCTGTCTTCTTCTCTCAAACTGCTTCGAACGAGGAAAATTTTTCGAAAAAACGAAAACTACCCGATGAACACGTTTTCCAACTTTGCTTCCCCCTCCTTCCTGCAAACCCACTCCCAAGCGACTTTCTGCATTCGATTGTGCTCTTCCTTCAGCGCCACGCCGCGGCAAAATTGCTTGAAATTCTTCTGCTCGGCAATGTACTTTTCGTGGTGCTTTCTGACGTTGTTCAGTTTCTCGCACTGGAACAGCAGCGACTCGAGGTGCCTCTTGAACGCCCGTCGTCTGCCCCACTCCCGCTCTATTTCAACCAATCCGGACGCCGCTTTGTCGAAGAAACTCCCTTTGGTGAAACTCGTTTCTGCGCAGTCGATTTCACTAACTCTTTTAGGTGTAGACTCAAAATCATTAAAAAATTGTGTCCGAAAATTTGCATAATTCTCTTCTTTTCGAATATATGAGCTCTCTTTCTCTGGACTTTTTGCACACAAATTCACACTTCCAACCGAACTGACGCGTATATATACTAGCTTCGGCATAGCTACTTCGATAAGAAAACAAGAGGCGTTTATGAAAACGATGAACATACGACCTCGAAACAGTGTCGAAACGCATTGATTTCTTATGAGATCTAATGAATTTCTATAGCAACATAAAATCAATAGACAATGCGACTTGGCGACTTGGCGCATGATAAGTTCTTATTGCAAAAATCTAAATACTTACTTAGCTTATCATTGATGAAATTTAGTTATTAATTAAATAAAAAAAACTTTGAAAGTTATTGTTTTAATTCAACTTAATGTTTTCAAAGTCGTATTTGCCGTTCAGTAAGTTCAACTCTCGTTCTGCTTCACTCAAGCAAATTTTGCAGTGGTTACCTGCAGTAAGCTTCCTGCTCACCCGCTGCACCTCAGGCACCATGGACTTCATTCCGCTCTCCCCGTTGACGAAACGGACCATGTTTCGAACGTCGAACTCGTAGTCGGGTGAATAGTTGCTCACGTTCGCCACACGGTGGTTGAAAAAGTTGCGTACGTTGCCGGCGTTTATCTCATAACCTAGCAGCTCGTCCACTAAAAAGTTCGGCTTGATGGCGGCGTTGTTCAAAAAGAACTCGTTGTCCGAACTGAACTTTTTAAACGCTTCCGTAGCCGCGTTTAATTCGTTGTTGATCTGCACAGAATAACCATTGGGCGCGATCCTGTCTTCTTCTCTCAAGCTGCTCTGCACGAAGAAAATTTTTCGAAAAAACGAAAAGTACCCGATGAACACGTTCTCCAGCTTGGCTTCCCCCTCCTTCCTGTAAGCCCACTCCCAAGCGACTTTCTGCATTCGATTGTGCTCTTCCTTCAGCGCCACGCCGCGGCAAAATTGCTTGAAATTCTTCTGCTCGGCGATGTACTTTTCGTGGTGCTTTCTGACGTTGTTCAGTTTCTCGCACCGGATCAGCAGCGACTCGAGGTACCTCTTGAACGCCCGTTGCCTGCCCCTCTCCCGCTCTATTTCAACCAATCCGGACGCCGCTTTGTCGAAGAAACTCCCTTCGGTGAAACTCGTTTCTGCGCAGTCGATTTCACTAACTCTTTCAGGTGTAGGCTCAAAATCATTAAAAAATTGTGTCCGAAAATTTGCATAATTCTCTTCTTTTCGAATATATGAGCTCTCTTTCTCTGGACTTTTTGCACACAAATTCACACTTCCAACCGAACTGACGCGTATATATACTAGCTTCGGCATAGCTACTTCGATAAGAAAACAAGAGGCGTTTATGAAAACGATGAACATACGACCTCGAAACAGTGTCGAAACGCATTGATTTCTTATGAGATCTAATGAATTTCTATAGCAACATAAAATCAATAGACAATGCGACTTGGCGACTTGGCGCATGATAAGTTCTTATTGCAAAAATCTAAATACTTACTTAGCTTATCATTGATGAAATTTAGTTATTAATTAAATAAAAAAAACTTTGAAAGTTATTGTTTTAATTCAACTTAATGTTTTCAAAGTCGTATTTGCTGTTCAGCAAATTCAACTCCCGTTCTGCTTCACTCAAGCAAATTTTGCAGTGGTTACCTGCAGCGAGCTTCCTGCTCACCCGCTGCACCTCAGGCACCATGGACTTCATTCTGCTCTCCCCGTTGACGAAACGGACCATGTTTCGAACGTCGAACTCGTAGTCGGGTGAATAGTTGCTCTCGTGCGCCACACGGTGGTTGAAAAAGTTGCGTACGTTGCCGGCGTTTATCTCATAACCCAGCAGTTCGTCCACTAAAAAGTTCGGCTTGATGGCGGCGTTGTTTAAAAAAAACTCGTTGTCCGAACTGAACTTTTTGAACGCTTCCGAAGCCGCGTCTAACTTGTTGTTGATCTGCACAGAATAACTATTGGGAGCGATCCTGTCTTCTTCTCTCAAACTGCTTCGAACGAGGAAAATTTTTCGAAAAAACGAAAACTACCCGATGAACACGTTTTCCAACTTTGCTTCCCCCTCCTTCCTGCAAACCCACTCCCAAGCGACTTTCTGCATTCGATTGTGCTCTTCCTTCAGCGCCACGCCGCGGCAAAATTGCTTGAAATTCTTCTGCTCGGCAATGTACTTTTCGTGGTGCTTTCTGACGTTGTTCAGTTTCTCGCACTGGAACAGCAGCGACTCGAGGTGCCTCTTGAACGCCCGTCGTCTGCCCCACTCCCGCTCTATTTCAACCAATCCGGACGCCGCTTTGTCGAAGAAACTCCCTTTGGTGAAACTCGTTTCTGCGCAGTCGATTTCACTAACTCTTTTAGGTGTAGACTCAAAATCATTAAAAAATTGTGTCCGAAAATTTGCATAATTCTCTTCTTTTCGAATATATGAGCTCTCTTTCTCTGGACTTTTTGCACACAAGTTCACACTTCCAACCGAACTGACGCGTATATATACCAGCTTCGGCATAGCTACTTCGATAAGAAAACAAGAGGCGTTTATGAAAACGATGAACATACGACCTCGAAACAGTGTCGAAACGCATTGATTTCTTATGAGTTCTAATGAATTTCTATAGCAACATAAAATCAATAGACAATGCGACTTGGCGACTTGGCGCACTTGGCCACCTTGGCGCATGATAAGTTCTTATTGCAAAAATCTAAATACTTACTTAGCTTATCATTGATGAAATTTAGTTATTAATTAAATAAAAAAAACTTTGAAAGTTATTGTTTTAATTCAACTTAATGTTTTCAAAGTCGTATTTGCTGTTCAGCAAATTCAACTCCCGTTCTGCTTCACTCAAGCAAATTTTGCAGTTGTTACCTGCAGCGAGCTTCCTGCTCACCCGCTGCACCTCAGGCACCATGGACTTCATTCCGTTCTCCCCGTTGACGAAACGGACCATGTTTCGAACGTCGAACTCGTAGTCGGGTGAATAGATGCTCACGTGCGCCACACGGTGGTTGAAAAAGTTGCGTACGTTGCCGGCGTTTATCTCATAACCCAGCAGTTCGTCCACTAAAAAGTTCGGCTTGATGGCGGCGTCGTTTAAAAAGAACTCGTTGTCCGAACTGAACTTTTTGAACGCTTCCGAAGCCGCGTCCAACTCGTTGTTGATCTGCACAGAATAACCATTTGGCGCGATCCTGTCTTCTTCTCTCAAGCTGCTCTGCACGAGAAAAATTTTTCGAAAAAACGAAAAGTACCCGATGAACACGTTTTCCAACTTTGCTTCCCCCTCCTTCCTGTAAACCCACTCCCAAGCGACTTTCTGCATTCGGTTGTGCTATTCCTTCAGCGCCACGCCGCGGCAAAAATGCTTGAACTCTTTCTGCTCGGCAATGTACTTTCCGTGGTGCTTTCTGACGTTGTTCAGTCTCTCGCACCGGACCAGCAGCGACTCGAGGTACCTCTTGAACGCCCGTTGCCTGCCCCACTCCCGCTCTATTTCAACCAAACCGGACGCCGCTTTGTCGAAGAAACTCCCTTCGGTGAAACTCGTTTCTGCGCAGTCGATTTCACTAACTCTTTCAGGTGTAGACTCAAAATCATTAAAAAATTGTGTCCGAAAATTTGCATAATTCTCTTCTTTTCGAATATATGAGCTCTCTTTCTCTGGACTTTTTGCACACAAATTCACACTTCCAACCGAACTGACGCGTATATATACTAGCTTCGGCATAGCTGCTTCGATAAGAAAACAAGAGGCGTTTATGAAAACGATGAACATACGACCTCGAAACAGTGTCGAAACGCATTGATTTCTTATGAGTTCTAATGAATTTCTATAGCAACATAAAATCAATAGACAATGCGACTTGGCGACTTGGCGCACTTGGCCACCTTGGCGCATGATAAGTTCTTATTGCAAAAATCTAAATACTTACTTAGCTTATCATTGATGAAATTTAGTTATTAATTAAATAAAAAAAACTTTGAAAGTTATTGTTTTAATTCAACTTAATGTTTTCAAAGTCGTATTTGCTGTTCAGTAAATTCAACTCCCGTTCTGCTTCACTCAAGCAAATTTTGCAGTTGTTACCTGCAGCGAGCTTCCTGCTCACCCGCCGCACCTCAGGCACCATGGACTTCATTCTGCTCTCCCCGTTGACGAAACGGACCATGTTTCGAACGTCGAACTCGTAGTCGGGTGAATAGATGCTCACGTGCGCCACACGGTGGTTGAAAAAGTTGCGTACGTTGCCGGCGTTTATCTCATAATCCAGCAGTTCGTCCACTAAAAAGTTCGGCTTGATGGCGGCGTTGTTTAAAAAGAACTCGTTGTCCGAACTGAACTTTTTAAACGCTTCCGAAGCCGCGTCTAACTCGTTGTTGATCTTCACAGAACAACCATTTGGCGCGATCCTGTCTTCTTCTCTCAAGCTGCTCTGAACGAAGAAAACTTTTCGAAAAAACGAAAAGTACCTGATGAACACGTTTTCCAACTTTGCTTCCCCCTCCTTCCTGCAAACCCACTCCCAAGCGACTTTCCGCATTCGATTGTGCTCTTCCTTCAGCGCCACGCCGCGGCAAAATTGCTTGAAATTCTTCTGCTCGGCGATGTACTTTTCGTGGTGCTTTCTGACGTTGTTCAGTTCCTCGCACCGGACCAGCAGCGAATCGAGGTACCTCTTGAACGCCCGTCGCCTGCTCCACTCCCGCTCTATTTCAACCAATCCGGACGCCGCTTTGTCGAAGAAACTCCCTTCGGTGAAACTCGTTTCTGCGCAGTCGATTTCACTAACTCTTTCAGGTGTAGACTCAAAATCATTAAAAAATTGTCTCCGAAAATTTGCATAATTCTCTTCTTTTCGAATATATGAGCTCTCTTTCTCTGGACTTTTTGCACACAAATTCACACTTCCAACCGAACTGACGCGTATATATACTAGCTTCGGCATAGCTACTTCGATAAGAAAACAAGAGGCGTTTATGGAAACGATGAACATACGACCTCGAAACAGTGCCGAAACGCATTGATTTCTTATGAGTTCTAATGAATTTCTATAGCAACATAAAATCAATAGACAATGCGACTTGGCGACTTGGCGCACTTGGCCTCTTTGGCGCATGATAAGTTCTTATTGCAAAAATCTAAATACTTACTTAGCTTATCATTGATGAAATTTAGTTATTAATTAAATAAAAAAAACTTTGAAAGTTATTGTTTTAATTCAACTTAATGTTTTCAAAGTCGTATTTGCTGTTCAGCAAGTTCAACTCTCGTTCTGCTTCACTCAAGCAAATTTTGCAGTGGTTACCTGCAGCGACCTTCCTGCTCACCCGCTGCACCTCAGGCACCATGGACTTCATTCTGCTCTCCCCGTTGACGAAACGGACCATGTTTCGAACGTCGAACTCGTAGTCGGGTGAATAGTTGCTCACGTTCGCCACACGGTGGTTGAAAAATTTGCGTACGTTGCCGGCGTTTATCTCATAACCCAGCAGTTCGTCCACTAAAAAGTTCGGCTTGATGGCGGCGTCTTTTAAAAAGAACTCGTTGTCCGAACTGAACTTTTTAAACGCTTCCGAAGCCGCGTCTAACTCGTTGTTGATCTTCACAGAATAACCATTGGGCGCGATCCTGTCTTCTTCTCTCAAGCTGCTCTGCACGAAGAAAACTTTTCGAAAAAACGAAAAGTACCCGATGAACACGTTCTCCAGCTTGGCTTCCCCCTCCTTCCTGCAAACCCACTCCCAAGCGACTTTCTGCATTCGGTTGTGCTCTTCCTTCAGCGCCACGCCGCGGCAAAAATGCTTGAACTCTTTCTGCTCGGCAATGTACTTTCCGTGGTGCTTTCTGACGTTGCTCAGTTTCTCGCACCGGACCAGCAGCGACTCGAGGTACCTCTTGAACGCCCGTCGCCTGCCCCACTCCCGCTCTATTTCAACCAAACCGGACGCCGCTTTGTCGAAGAAACTCCCTTCGGTGAAACTCGTTTCTGCGCAGTCGATTTCACTAACTCTTTCAGGTGAAGACTCAAAATCATTCAAAAATTGTGTCCGAAAATTTGCATAATTCTCTTCTTTTCGAATATATGAGCTCTCTTTCTCTGGAATTTTTGCACACAAATTCACACTTCCAACCGAACTGACGCGTATATATACGAGCTTCGGCATAGCTACTTCGATAAGAAAACAAGAGGCGTTTATGAAAACGATGAACATACGACCTCGAAACAGTGTCGAAACGCATTGATTTCTTATGAGTTCTAATGAATTTCTATAGCAACATAAAATCAATAGACAATGCGACTTGGCGACTTGGCGCACTTGGCCACCTTGGCGCATGATAAGTTCTTATTGCAAAAATCTAAATACTTACTTAGCTTATCATTGATGAAACTTAGTTATTAATTAAATAAAAAAAACTTTGAAAGTTATTGTTTTAATTCAACTTAATGTTTTCAAAGTCGTATTTGCTGTTCAGTAAGTTCAACTCCTGTTCTGCTTCACTCAAGCAAGTTTTGCAGTTGTTACCTGCAGCGAGCTTCCTGCTCACCCGCTGCACCTCAGGCACCATGAGTTTTATTCCGCCCTCCCCGTTGACGAAACGGACCATGTTTCGAACGTCGAACTCGTAGTCGGGTGAATAGTTGCACACGTGCGCCACACGGTGGTTGAAAAAGTTGCACACGTTGCCGGCGTTTATCTCATAACCCAGCAGTTCGTCCACTAAAAAGTTCGGCTTGATGGCGGCGTTGTTTAAAAAGAACTCGTTGTCCGAACTGAACTTTTTAAACGCTTCCGAAGCCGCGTTTAATTCGTTGTTGATCTTCACAGAACAACCATTTGGCGCGATCCTGTCTTCTTCTCTCAAGCTGCTCTGCACGAAGAAAATTTTTCGAAAAAACGAAAAGTACCCGATGAACACGTTCTCCAGCTTGGCTCCCCCCTCCTTCCTGTAAGCCCACTCCCAAGCGACTTTCTGCATTCGGTTGTGCTCCTCCTTCAGCGCCACGCCGCGGCAAAATTGCTTGAACTTCTTCTGCTCGGCGATGTACTTTTCGTGGTGCTTTCTGACGTTGTTCAGTTCCTCGCACTGGATCAGCAGCGACTCGAGGTACCTCTTGAACGCGCGTCGCCTGCCCCACTCCCGCTCTATTTCAACCAATCCGGACGCCGCTTTGTCAAAGAAACTCCCTTCGGTGAAACTCGTTTCTGCGCAGTCGATTTCACTAACTCTTTCAGGTGAAGACTCAAAATCATTCAAAAATTGTGTCCGAAAATTTGCATAATTCTCTTCTTTTCGAATATATGAGCTCTCTTTCTCTGGAATTTTTGCACACAAATTCACACTTCCAACCGAACTGACGCGTATATATACGAGCTTCGGCATAGCTACTTCGATAAGAAAACAAGAGGCGTTTATGAAAACGATGAACATACGACCTCGAAACAGTGTCGAAACGCATTGATTTCTTATGAGTTCTAATGAATTTCTATAGCAACATAAAATCAATAGACAATGCGACTTGGCGACTTGGCGCACTTGGCCACCTAGGCGCATGATAAGTTCTTATTGCAAAAATCTAAATACTTACTTAGCTTATCATTGATGAAACTTAGTTATTAATTAAATAAAAAAAACTTTGAAAGTTATTGTTTTAATTCAACTTAATGTTTTCAAAGTCGTATTTGCTGTTCAGTAAGTTCAACTCCTGTTCTGCTTCACTCAAGCAAGTTTTGCAGTTGTTACCTGCAGCGAGCTTCCTGCTCACCCGCTGCACCTCAGGCACCATGAGTTTTATTCCGCCCTCCCCGTTGACGAAACGGACCATGTTTCGAACGTCGAACTCGTAGTCGGGTGAATAGTTGCACACGTGCGCCACACGGTGGTTGAAAAAGTTGCACACGTTGCCGGCGTTTATCTCATAACCCAGCAGTTCGTCCACTAAAAAGTTCGGCTTGATGGCGGCGTTGTTCAAAAAGAACTCGTTGTCCGAACTGAACTTTTTAAACGCTTCCGAAGCCGCGTCCAACTCGTTGTTGATCTTCACAGAATAACCATTGGGCGCGATCCTGTCTTCTTCTCTCAAGCTGCTCTGCACGAGGAAAATTTTTCGAAAAAACGAAAAGTACCCGATGAACACGTTCTCCAGCTTGGCTTCCCCCTCCTTCCTGTAAACCCACTCCCAAGCGACTTTCTGCATTCGGTTGTGCTCTTCCTTCAGCGCCACGCCGCGGCAAAACTGCTTGAAATTCTTCTGCTCGGCGATGTACTTTTCGTGGTGCTTTCTGACGTTGTTCAGTTTCTCGCACTGGATCAGCAGCGACTCGAGGTGCCTCTTGAACGCCCGTCGCCTGCCCCACTCCCGCTCTATTTCAACCAATCCGGCGCCGCTTTGTCGAAGAAACCCCCTTCGGTGAAACTCGTTTCTACGCAGTCGATTTCACTAACTCTTTCAGGTGTAGACTCAAAATCATTAAAAAATTGTGTCCGAAAATTTGCATAATTCTCTTCTTTTCGTATATATGATCTCTCTTTCTTTGGACTTTTTGCACACAAATTCACACTTTCAACCGAACTGACGCGTATATATACTAGCTTCGGCATAGCTACTTCGATAAGAAAACAAGAGGCGTTTATGAAAACGATGAACATACGACCTCGAAACAGTGTCGAAACGCATTGATTTCTTATGAGTTCTAATGAATTTCTATAGCAACATAAAATCAATAGACAATGCGACTTGGCGACTTGGCGCACTTGGCCACCTTGGCGCATGATAAGTTCTTATTGCAAAAATCTAAATACTTACTTAGCTTGTCATTGATGAAATTTAGTTATTAATTAAATAAAAAAAACTTTGAAAGTTATTGTTTTAATTCAACTTAATGTTTTCAAAGTCGTATTTGCTGTTCAGCAAATTCAACTCCCGTTCTGCTTCACTCAAGCAAATTTTGCAGTGGTTACCTGCAGTGAGCTTCCTGCTCACCCGCTGCACCTCAGGCACCATGGACTTCATTCTGCTCTCCCCGTTGACGAAACGGACCATGTTTCGAACGTCGAACTCGTAGTCGGGTGAAAAGTTGCTCACGTTCGCCACACGGTGGTTGAAAAAGTTGCGCACGTTGCCGGCGTTTATCTCATAACCCAGCAGCTCGTCCACTAAAAAGTTCGGCTTGATGGCGGCGTCGTTCAAAAAGAACTCGTTGTCCGAACTGAACTTTTTAAACGCTTCCGAAACCGCGTCTAACTCGTTGTTGATCTTCGCAGAATAACCATTTGGCGCGATCCTGTCTTCTTCTCTCAAACTGCTGTGCACGAGGAAAATTTTTCGAAAAAACGAAAAGTACCCGATGAACACGTTCTCCAGCTTGGCTTCCCCCTCCTTCCTGCAAACCCACTCCCAAGCGACTTTCTGCATTCGATTATACTCTTCCTTCAGCGCCACGCCGCGGCAAAACTGCTTGAAATTCTTCTGCTCGGCGATGTACTTTTCGTGGTGCTTTCTGACGTTGTTCAGTTTCTCGCACTGAATCAGCAGCGACTCGAGGTACCTCTTGAGTTGCCTGCCCCACTCCCGCTCTATTTCAACCAATCCGGACGCCGCTTTGTCGAAGAAACTCCCTTCGGTGAAACTCGTTTCTGCGCAGTCGATTTCACTAACTCTTTCAGGTGTAGACTCAAAATCATTAAAAAATTGTGTCCGAAAATTTGCATAATTCTCTTCTTTTCGAATATATGAGCTCTCTTTCTCTGGAATTTTTGCACACAAATTCACACTTCCAACCGAACTGACGCGTATATATACTAGCTTCGGCATAGCTACTTCGATAAGAAAACAAGAGGCGTTTATGAAAACGATGAACATACGACCTCGAAACAGTGTCGAAACGCATTGATTTCTTATGAGTTCTAATGAATTTCTATAGCAAAATAAAATCAATAGACAATGCGACTTGGCGACTTGGCGCACTTGGCCACCTTGGCGCATGATAAGTTCTTATTGCAAAAATCTAAATACTTACTAAGCTTATCATTGATGAAATTTAGTTATTAATTAAATAAAAAAAACTTTGAAAGTTATTGTTTTAATTCAACTTAATGTTTTCAAAGTCGTATTTGCTGTTCAGCAAATTCAACTCCCGTTCTGCTTCATCCAAGCAAATTTTGCAGTTGTTACCTGCAGTGAGCTTCCTGCTCACCCGCTGCACCTCAGGCACCATGGACTTCATTCTGCTCTCCCCGTTGACGAAACGGACCATGTTTCGAACGTCGAACTCGTAGTCGGGCGAATAGTTGCTCACGTTCGCCACACGGTGGTTGAAAAAGTTGCGTACGTTGCCGGCGTTTACCTCATAACCTAGCAGTTCGTCCACTAAAAAGTTCGGCTTGATGGCGGCTTCGTTTAAAAAGAACTCGTTGTCCGAACTGAACTTTTTAAACGCTTCCGAAACCGCGTCCAACTCGTTGTTGATCTGCACAAAACAACCATGGGGCGCACTCCTGTCTTCTTCTCTCAAGCTGCTCAGCACGAAGAAAATTTTTCGAAAAAACGAAAAGTACCCGATGAACACGTTTTCCAACTTTGCTTCCCCCTCCTTCCTGTAAACCCACTCCCAAGCGACTTTCTGCATTCGATTGTGCTCTTCCTTCAGCGCCACGCCGCGGCAAAACTGCTTGAAATTCTTCTGCTCGGCGATGTACTTTTCGTGGTGCTTTCTGACGTTGTTCAGTTTCTCGCACTGAATCAGCAGCGACTCGAGGTACCTCTTGAGTTGCCTGCCCCACTCCCGCTCTATTTCAACCAATCCGGACGCCGCTTTGTCGAAGAAACTCCCTTCGGTGAAACTCGTTTCTGCGCAGTCGATTTCACTAACTCTTTCAGGTGTAGACTCAAAATCATTAAAAAATTGTGTCCGAAAATTTGCATAATTCTCTTCTTTTCGAATATATGAGCTCTCTTTCTCTGGAATTTTTGCACACAAATTCACACTTCCAACCGAACTGACGCGTATATATACGAGCTTCGGCATAGCTACTTCGATAAGAAAACAAGAGGCGTTTATGAACACGATGAACATACGACCTCGAAACAGTGTCGAAACGCATTGATTTCTTATGAGTTCTAATGAATTTCTATAGCAACATAAAATCAATAGACAATGCGACTTGGCGACTTGGCGCACTTGGCCACCTTGGCGCATGATAAGTTCTTATTGCAAAAATCTAAATACTTACTAAGCTTATCATTGATGAAATTTAGTTATTAATTAAATAAAAAAAACTTTGAAAGTTATTGTTTTAATTCAACTTAATGTTTTCAAAGTCGTATTTGCTGTTCAGCAAATTCAACTCCCGTTCTGCTTCATCCAAGCAAATTTTGCAGTTGTTACCTGCAGTGAGCTTCCTGCTCACCCGCTGCACCTCAGGCACCATGGACTTCATTCTGCTCTCCCCGTTGACGAAACGGACCATGTTTCGAACGTCGAACTCGTAGTCGGGCGAATAGTTGCTCACGTTCGCCACACGGTGGTTGAAAAAGTTGCGTACGTTGCCGGCGTTTACCTCATAACCTAGCAGTTCGTCCACTAAAAAGTTCGGCTTGATGGCGGCTTCGTTTAAAAAGAACTCGTTGTCCGAACTGAACTTTTTAAACGCTTCCGAAACCGCGTCCAACTCGTTGTTGATCTGCACAAAACAACCATGGGGCGCACTCCTGTCTTCTTCTCTCAAGCTGCTCAGCACGAAGAAAATTTTTCGAAAAAACGAAAAGTACCCGATGAACACGTTTTCCAACTTTGCTTCCCCCTCCTTCCTGTAAACCCACTCCCAAGCGACTTTCTGCATTCGATTGTGCTCTTCCTTCAGCGCCACGCCGCGGCAAAACTGCTTGAAATTCTTCTGCTCGGCGATGTACTTTTCGTGGTGCTTTCTGACGTTGTTCAGTTTCTCGCACTGAATCAGCAGCGACTCGAGGTACCTCTTGAGTTGCCTGCCCCACTCCCGCTCTATTTCAACCAATCCGGACGCCGCTTTGTCGAAGAAACTCCCTTCGGTGAAACTCGTTTCTGCGCAGTCGATTTCACTAACTCTTTCAGGTGTAGACTCAAAATCATTAAAAAATTGTGTCCGAAAATTTGCATAATTCTCTTCTTTTCGAATATATGAGCTCTCTTTCTCAGGAATTTTTGCACACAAATTCACACTTCCAACCGAACTGACGCGTATATATACGAGCTTCGGCATAGCTACTTCGATAAGAAAACAAGAGGCGTTTATGAACACGATGAACATACGACCTCGAAACAGTGTCGAAACGCATTGATTTCTTATGAGTTCTAATGAATTTCTATAGCAACATAAAATCAATAGACAATGCGACTTGGCGACTTGGCGCACTTGGCCACCTTGGCGCATGATAAGTTCTTATTGCAAAAATCTAAATACTTACTAAGCTTATCATTGATGAAATTTAGTTATTAATTAAATAAAAAAAACTTTGAAAGTTATTGTTTTAATTCAACTTAATGTTTTCAAAGTCGTATTTGCTGTTCAGCAAATTCAACTCCCGTTCTGCTTCATCCAAGCAAATTTTGCAGTTGTTACCTGCAGTGAGCTTCCTGCTCACCCGCTGCACCTCAGGCACCATGGACTTCATTCTGCTCTCCCCGTTGACGAAACGGACCATGTTTCGAACGTCGAACTCGTAGTCGGGCGAATAGTTGCTCACGTTCGCCACACGGTGGTTGAAAAAGTTGCGTACGTTGCCGGCGTTTACCTCATAACCTAGCAGTTCGTCCACTAAAAAGTTCGGCTTGATGGCGGCTTCGTTTAAAAAGAACTCGTTGTCCGAACTGAACTTTTTAAACGCTTCCGAAACCGCGTCCAACTCGTTGTTGATCTGCACAAAACAACCATGGGGCGCACTCCTGTCTTCTTCTCTCAAGCTGCTCAGCACGAAGAAAATTTTTCGAAAAAACGAAAAGTACCCGATGAACACGTTTTCCAACTTTGCTTCCCCCTCCTTCCTGTAAACCCACTCCCAAGCGACTTTCTGCATTCGATTGTGCTCTTCCTTCAGCGCCACGCCGCGGCAAAACTGCTTGAAATTCTTCTGCTCGGCGATGTACTTTTCGTGGTGCTTTCTGACGTTGTTCAGTTTCTCGCACTGAATCAGCAGCGACTCGAGGTACCTCTTGAGTTGCCTGCCCCACTCCCGCTCTATTTCAACCAATCCGGACACCGCTTTGTCGAAGAAACTCCCTTCGGTGAAACTCGTTTCTGCGCAGTCGATTTCACTAACTCTTTCAGGTGTAGACTCAAAATCATTAAAAAATTGTGTCCGAAAATTTGCATAATTCTCTTCTTTTCGAATATATGAGCTCTCTTTCTCTGGAATTTTTGCACACAAATTCACACTTCCAACCGAACTGACGCGTATATATACGAGCTTCGGCATAGCTACTTCGATAAGAAAACAAGAGGCGTTTATGAACACGATGAACATACGACCTCGAAACAGTGTCGAAACGCATTGATTTCTTATGAGTTCTAATGAATTTCTATAGCAACATAAAATCAATAGACAATGCGACTTGGCGAATTGGCGCACTTGGCCACCTTGGCGCATGATAAGTTCTTATTGCAAAAATCTAAATACTTACTTAGCTTATCATTGATGAAATTTAGTTATTAATTAAATAAAACAAACTTTGAAAGTTATTGTTTTAATTCAACTTAATGTTTTCAAAGTCGTATTTGCTGTTCAGCAAATTCAACTCCTGTTTTGCTTCACTCAAGCAAATTTTGCAGTGGTTACCTGCAGTGAGCTTCCTGCTCACCCGCTGCACCTCAGGCACCATGGACTTCATTCTGCTCTCCCCGTTGACGAAACGGACCATGTTTCGAACGTCGAACTCGTAGTCGGGTGAATAGTTGCTCACGTTCGCCGCACGGTGGTTGAAAAAGTTGCGTACGTTTCCGGCGTTTATCTCATAACCTAGCAGTTCGTCCACTAAAAAGTTCGGCTTGATGGCGGCGTTGTTTGAAAAGAACTCGTTGTCCGAACTGAACTTTTTAAACGCTTCCGAAGCCGCGTCTAACTCGTTGTTGATCTGCACAGAATAACCATTGGGCGCGATCCTGTCTTCTTCTCTCAAGCTGCTTCGCACGAAGAAAATTTTTCGAAAAAACGAAAAGTACCCGATGAACACGTTTTCCAACTTTGCTTCCCCCTCCTTCCTGCAAACCCACTCCCAAGCGACTTTCTGCATTCGATTGTGCTCTTCCTTCAGCGCCACGCCGCGGCAAAGTTGCTTGAAATTCTTCTGCTCGGCAATGTACTTTTCGTGGTGCTTTCTGACGTTGTTCAGTTTCTCGCACTGAACCAGCAGCGACTCGAGGTACCTCTTGAACGCCCGTTGCCTGCCCCACTCCCGCTCTATTTCAACCAATCCGGACGCCGCTTTGTCGAAGAAACTCCCTTCGGTGAAACTCGTTTCTGCGCAGTCGATTTCACTAACTCTTTCAGGTGTAGACTCAAAATCATTAAAAAATTGTGTCCGAAAATTTGCATAATTCTCTTCTTTTCGAATATATGAGCTCTCTTTCTCTGGAATTTTTGCACACAAATTCACACTTCCAACCGAACTGACGCGTATATATACTAGCTTCGGCATAGCTACTTCGATAAGAAAACAAGAGGCGTTTATGAAAACGATGAACATACGACCTCGAAACAGTGTCGAAACGCATTGATTTCTTATGAGTTCTAATGAATTTCTATAGCAACATAAAATCAATAGACAATGCGACTTGGCGACTTGGCGCACCTTGGCGCATGATAAGTTCTTATTGCAAAAATCTAAATACTTACTTAGCTTATCATTGATGAAATTTAGTTATTAATTAAATAAAAAAAACTTTGAAAGTTATTGTTTTAATTCAACTTAATGTTTTCAAAGTCGTATTTGCTGTTCAGCAAATTCAACTCCTGTTCTGCTTCACTCAAGCAAATTTTGCAGTGGTTACCTGCAGTGAGCTTCCTGCTCACCCGCTGCACCTCAGGCACCATGGACTTCATTCTGCTCTCCCCGTTGACGAAACGGACCATGTTTCGAACGTCGAACTCGTAGTCGGGTGAATAGTTGCTCACGTTCGCCGCACGGTGGTTGAAAAAGTTGCGTACGTTTCCGGCGTTTATCTCATAACCTAGCAGTTCGTCCACTAAAAAGTTCGGCTTGATGGCGGCGTTGTTTGAAAAGAACTCGTTGTCCGAACTGAACTTTTTAAACGCTTCCGAAGCCGCGTCTAACTCGTTGTTGATCTGCACAGAATAACCATTGGGCGCGATCCTGTCTTCTTCTCTCAAGCTGCTTCGCACGAAGAAAATTTTTCGAAAAAACGAAAAGTACCCGATGAACACGTTTTCCAACTTTGCTTCCCCCTCCTTCCTGCAAACCCACTCCCAAGCGACTTTCTGCATTCGATTGTGCTCTTCCTTCAGCGCCACGCCGCGGCAAAGTTGCTTGAAATTCTTCTGCTCGGCAATGTACTTTTCGTGGTGCTTTCTGACGTTGTTCAGTTTCTCGCACTGAACCAGCAGCGACTCGAGGTACCTCTTGAACGCCCGTTGCCTGCCCCACTCCCGCTCTATTTCAACCAATCCGGACACCGCTTTGTCGAAGAAACTCCCTTCGGTGAAACTCGTTTCTGCGCAGTCGATTTCACTAACTCTTTCAGGTGTAGACTCAAAATCATTAAAAAATTGTGTCCGAAAATTTGCATAATTCTCTTCTTTTCGAATATATGAGCTCTCTTTCTCTGGACTTTTTGCACACAAATTCACACTTCCAACCGAACTGACGCGTATATATACGAGCTTCGGCATAGCTACTTCGATAAGAAAACAAGAGGCGTTTATGAACACGATGAACATACGACCTCGAAACAGTGTCGAAACGCATTGATTTCTTATGAGTTCTAATGAATTTCTATAGCAACATAAAATCAATAGACAATGCGACTTGGCGACTTGGCGCACTTGGCCACCTTGGCGCATGATAAGTTCTTATTGCAAAAATCTAAATACTTACTTAGCTTATCATTGATGAAATTTAGTTATTAATTAAATAAAAAAAACTTTGAAAGTTATTGTTTTAATTCAACTTAATGTTTTCAAAGTCGTATTTGCTGTTCAGCAAATTCAACTCCTGTTCTGCTTCACTCAAGCAAATTTTGCAGTGGTTACCTGCAGTGAGCTTCCTGCTCACCCGCTGCACCTCAGGCACCATGGACTTCATTCTGCTCTCCCCGTTGACGAAACGGACCATGTTTCGAACGTCGAACTCGTAGTCGGGTGAATAGTTGCTCACGTTCGCCGCACGGTGGTTGAAAAAGTTGCGTACGTTTCCGGCGTTTATCTCATAACCTAGCAGTTCGTCCACTAAAAAGTTCGGCTTGATGGCGGCGTTGTTTGAAAAGAACTCGTTGTCCGAACTGAACTTTTTAAACGCTTCCGAAGCCGCGTCTAACTCGTTGTTGATCTGCACAGAATAACCATTGGGCGCGATCCTGTCTTCTTCTCTCAAGCTGCTTCGCACGAAGAAAATTTTTCGAAAAAACGAAAAGTACCCGATGAACACGTTTTCCAACTTTGCTTCCCCCTCCTTCCTGCAAACCCACTCCCAAGCGACTTTCTGCATTCGATTGTGCTCTTCCTTCAGCGCCACGCCGCGGCAAAGTTGCTTGAAATTCTTCTGCTCGGCAATGTACTTTTCGTGGTGCTTTCTGACGTTGTTCAGTTTCTCGCACTGAACCAGCAGCGACTCGAGGTACCTCTTGAACGCCCGTTGCCTGCCCCACTCCCGCTCTATTTCAACCAATCCGGACGCCGCTTTGTCGAAGAAACTCCCTTCGGTGAAACTCGTTTCTGCGCAGTCGATTTCACTAACTCTTTCAGGTGTAGACTCAAAATCATTAAAAAATTGTGTCCGAAAATTTGCATAATTCTCTTCTTTTCGAATATATGAGCTCTCTTTCTCTGGAATTTTTGCACACAAATTCACACTTCCAACCGAACTGACGCGTATATATACTAGCTTCGGCATAGCTACTTCGATAAGAAAACAAGAGGCGTTTATGAACACGATGAACATACGACCTCGAAACAGTGTCGAAACGCATTGATTTCTTATGAGTTCTAATGAATTTCTATAGCAACATAAAATCAATAGACAATGCGACTTGGCGACTTGGCGCACTTGGCCACCTTGGCGCATGATAAGTTCTTATTGCAAAAATCTAAATACTTACTTAGCTTATCATTGATGAAATTTAGTTATTAATTAAATAAAAAAAACTTTGAAAGTTATTGTTTTAATTCAACTTAATGTTTTCAAAGTCGTATTTGCTGTTCAGCAAGTTCAACTCTCGTTCTGCTTCACTCAAGCAAATTTTGCAGTTGTTACCTGCAGCGAGCTTCCTGCTCACCCGCTGCACCTCAGGCACCATGGACTTCATTCTGCTCTCCCCGTTGACGAAACGGACCATGTTTCGAACGTCGAACTCGTAGTCGGGTGAATAGTTCCTCACGTGCGCCACACGGTGGTTGAAAAAGTTGCGTACGTTGCCGGCGTTTATCTCATAACCCAGCAGTTCGTCCACTAAAAAGTTCGGTTTGATGGCGGCGTTGTTTAAAAAGAACTCGTTGTCCGAACTGAACTTTTTAAACGCTTCCGAAGCCGCGTCTAACTCGTTGTTGATCTGCACAGAACAACCATTTGGCGCAATCCTGTCTTCTTCTCTCAAGCTGCTCTGCACGAAGAAAATTTTTCGAAAAAACGAAAAGTACCCGATGAACACGTTCTCCAGCTTGGCTTACCCCTCCTTCCTGTAAACATACTCCCAAGCGACTTTCTGCATTCGATTGTGCTCTTCCTTCAGCGCCACGCCGCGGCAAAATTGCTTGAACTTCTTCTGCTCGGCGATGTACTTTTCGTGGTGCTTTCTGACGTTGTTCACTTTCTCGCACTGAAGCAGCAGCGACTCGAGGTGCCTCTTGTACGCCCGTTGCCTGCCCCACTCCCGCTCTATTTCAACCAATCCGGACGCCGCTTTGTCGAAGAAACTCCCTTCGGTGAAACTCGTTTCTGCGCAGTCGATTTCACTAACTCTTTCAGGTGTAGACTCAAAATCATTAAAAAATCGTGTCCGAAAATTTGCATAATTCTCTTCTTTTCGAATATATGAGCTCTCTTACTCTGGACTTTTTGCACACAAATTCACACTTCCAACCGAACTGACGCGTATATATACTAGCTTCGGCATAGCTACTTCGATAAGAAAACAAGAGGCGTTTATGAAAACGATGAACATACGACCTCGAAACAGTGTCGAAACGCATTGATTTCTTATGAGTTCTAATGAATTTCTATAGCAACATAAAATCAATAGACAATGCGACTTGGCGACTTGGCGCACTTGGCCACCTTGGCGCATGATAAGTTCTTATTGCAAAAATCTAAGTACTTACTTTGTTTATCATTGATGAAATTTAGTTATTAATAAATAAAAAAAAACTTTGAAAGTTATTGTTGTAATTCATCTTAATGTTTTCAAAGTCGTATTTGCTGTTCAGTAAATTCAACTCCCGTTCTGCTTTATCCAAGCAAATTTTGCAGTGGTTACCTGCAGCGAGCTTCCTGCTCACCCGCTGCACCTCAGGCACCATGGACTTCATTCTGCTCTCCCCGTTGACGAAACGGACCATGTTTCAAACGTCGAACTCGTAGTCGGGTGAGTAGTTGCTCACGTGCGCCACACGGTGGTTGAAAAAGTTGCGTACGTTGCCGGCGTTTATCTCATAACCCAGCAGCTCGTCCACTAAAAAGTTCGGCTTGATGGCGGCGTTGTTTAAAAAGAACTCGTTGTCCGAACTGAACTTTTTAAACGCTTCCGAAGCCGCGTTTAATTCGTTGTTGATCTTCACAGAACAACCATTTGGCGCGATCCTGTCTTCTTCTCTCAAGCAAAAAGAAAATTTTTCGAAAAAACGAAAAGTACCCGATGAACACGTTCTCCAGCTTGGCTCCCCCCTCCTTCCTGTAAACCTACTCCCAAGCGACTTTCTGCATTCGATTGTGTTCTTCCTTCAGCGCCACGCCGCGGCAAAACTGCTTGAAATTCTTCTGCTCGGCGATGTACTTTTCGTGGTGCTTTCTGACGTTGTTCAGTTTCTCGCACTGGATCAGCAGCGACTCGAGGTACCTTTTAAACGGCCGTCGTCTGCCCCACTCCCGCTCTATTTCAACCAATCCGGACGCCGCTTTGTCGAAGAAACTCCCTTCGGTGAAACTCGTTTCAACTGTGTCGATTTCACTAACTCTTTCAGGTGTAGACTCAAAATCATTAAAAAATTGTGTCCGAAAATTTGCATAATTCTCTTCTTTTCGAATATATGAGCTCTCTCGCTCTGGACTTTTTGCACACAAATTCACACTTCCAACCGAACTGACGCATATATATACGAGCTTCGGCATAGCTACTTCGATAAGAAAACAAGAGGCGTTTATGAAAACGATGAACATACGACCTCGAAACAGTGTCGAAACGCATTGATTTCTTATGAGTTCTAATGAATTTCTATAGCAACATAAAATCAATAGACAATGCGACTTGGCGACTTGGCGCACTTGGCCACCTTGGCGCATGATAAGTTCTTATTGCAAAAATCTAAATACTTACTTAGCTTATCATTGATGAAATTTAGTTATTAATTAAATAAAAAAAACTTTGAAAGTTATTGTTTTAATTCAACTTAATGTTTTCAAAGTCGTATTTGCTGTTCAGCAAGTTCAACTCTCGTTCTGCTTCACTCAAGCAAATTTTGCAGTTGTTACCTGCAGCGAGCTTCCTGCTCACCCGCTGCACCTCAGGCACCATGGACTTCATTCTGCTCTCCCCGTTGACGAAACGGACCATGTTTCGAACGTCGAACTCGTAGTCGGGTGAATAGTTCCTCACGTGCGCCACACGGTGGTTGAAAAAGTTGCGTACGTTGCCGGCGTTTATCTCATAACCCAGCAGTTCGTCCACTAAAAAGTTCGGTTTGATGGCGGCGTTGTTTAAAAAGAACTCGTTGTCCGAACTGAACTTTTTAAACGCTTCCGAAGCCGCGTCTAACTCGTTGTTGATCTGCACAGAACAACCATTTGGCGCAATCCTGTCTTCTTCTCTCAAGCTGCTCTGCACGAAGAAAATTTTTCGAAAAAACGAAAAGTACCCGATGAACACGTTCTCCAGCTTGGCTTACCCCTCCTTCCTGTAAACATACTCCCAAGCGACTTTCTGCATTCGATTGTGCTCTTCCTTCAGCGCCACGCCGCGGCAAAATTGCTTGAACTTCTTCTGCTCGGCGATGTACTTTTCGTGGTGCTTTCTGACGTTGTTCACTTTCTCGCACTGAAGCAGCAGCGACTCGAGGTGCCTCTTGTACGCCCGTTGCCTGCCCCACTCCCGCTCTATTTCAACCAATCCGGACGCCGCTTTGTCGAAGAAACTCCCTTCGGTGAAACTCGTTTCTGCGCAGTCGATTTCACTAACTCTTTCAGGTGTAGACTCAAAATCATTAAAAAATCGTGTCCGAAAATTTGCATAATTCTCTTCTTTTCGAATATATGAGCTCTCTTACTCTGGACTTTTTGCACACAAATTCACACTTCCAACCGAACTGACGCGTATATATACTAGCTTCGGCATAGCTACTTCGATAAGAAAACAAGAGGCGTTTATGAAAACGATGAACATACGACCTCGAAACAGTGTCGAAACGCATTGATTTCTTATGAGTTCTAATGAATTTCTATAGCAACATAAAATCAATAGACAATGCGACTTGGCGACTTGGCGCACTTGGCCACCTTGGCGCATGATAAGTTCTTATTGCAAAAATCTAAGTACTTACTTTGTTTATCATTGATGAAATTTAGTTATTAATAAATAAAAAAAAACTTTGAAAGTTATTGTTGTAATTCATCTTAATGTTTTCAAAGTCGTATTTGCTGTTCAGTAAATTCAACTCCCGTTCTGCTTTATCCAAGCAAATTTTGCAGTGGTTACCTGCAGCGAGCTTCCTGCTCACCCGCTGCACCTCAGGCACCATGGACTTCATTCTGCTCTCCCCGTTGACGAAACGGACCATGTTTCAAACGTCGAACTCGTAGTCGGGTGAGTAGTTGCTCACGTGCGCCACACGGTGGTTGAAAAAGTTGCGTACGTTGCCGGCGTTTATCTCATAACCCAGCAGCTCGTCCACTAAAAAGTTCGGCTTGATGGCGGCGTTGTTTAAAAAGAACTCGTTGTCCGAACTGAACTTTTTAAACGCTTCCGAAGCCGCGTTTAATTCGTTGTTGATCTTCACAGAACAACCATTTGGCGCGATCCTGTCTTCTTCTCTCAAGCAAAAAGAAAATTTTTCGAAAAAACGAAAAGTACCCGATGAACACGTTCTCCAGCTTGGCTCCCCCCTCCTTCCTGTAAACCTACTCCCAAGCGACTTTCTGCATTCGATTGTGTTCTTCCTTCAGCGCCACGCCGCGGCAAAACTGCTTGAAATTCTTCTGCTCGGCGATGTACTTTTCGTGGTGCTTTCTGACGTTGTTCAGTTTCTCGCACTGGATCAGCAGCGACTCGAGGTACCTTTTAAACGGCCGTCGTCTGCCCCACTCCCGCTCTATTTCAACCAATCCGGACGCCGCTTTGTCGAAGAAACTCCCTTCGGTGAAACTCGTTTCAACTGTGTCGATTTCACTAACTCTTTCAGGTGTAGACTCAAAATCATTAAAAAATTGTGTCCGAAAATTTGCATAATTCTCTTCTTTTCGAATATATGAGCTCTCTCGCTCTGGACTTTTTGCACACAAATTCACACTTCCAACCGAACTGACGCATATATATACGAGCTTCGGCATAGCTACTTCGATAAGAAAACAAGAGGCGTTTATGAAAACGATGAACATACGACCTCGAAACAGTGTCGAAACGCATTGATTTCTTATGAGTTCTAATGAATTTCTATAGCAACATAAAATCAATAGACAATGCGACTTGGCGAATTGGCGCACTTGGCCACCTTGGCGCATGATAAGTTCTTATTGCAAAAATCTAAATACTTACTTAGCTTATCATTGATGAAATTTAGTTATTAATTAAATAAAAAAAACTTTGAAAGTTATTGTTTTAATTCAACTTAATGTTTTCAAAGTCGTATTTGCTGTTCAGCAAGTTCAACTCTCGTTCTGCTTCACTCAAGCAAATTTTGCAGTTGTTACCTGCAGCGAGCTTCCTGCTCACCCGCTGCACCTCAGGCACCATGGACTTCATTCTGCTCTCCCCGTTGACGAAACGGACCATGTTTCGAACGTCGAACTCGTAGTCGGGTGAATAGTTCCTCACGTGCGCCACACGGTGGTTGAAAAAGTTGCGTACGTTGCCGGCGTTTATCTCATAACCCAGCAGTTCGTCCACTAAAAAGTTCGGTTTGATGGCGGCGTTGTTTAAAAAGAACTCGTTGTCCGAACTGAACTTTTTAAACGCTTCCGAAGCCGCGTCTAACTCGTTGTTGATCTGCACAGAACAACCATTTGGCGCAATCCTGTCTTCTTCTCTCAAGCTGCTCTGCACGAAGAAAATTTTTCGAAAAAACGAAAAGTACCCGATGAACACGTTCTCCAGCTTGGCTTACCCCTCCTTCCTGTAAACATACTCCCAAGCGACTTTCTGCATTCGATTGTGCTCTTCCTTCAGCGCCACGCCGCGGCAAAATTGCTTGAACTTCTTCTGCTCGGCGATGTACTTTTCGTGGTGCTTTCTGACGTTGTTCACTTTCTCGCACTGAAGCAGCAGCGACTCGAGGTGCCTCTTGTACGCCCGTTGCCTGCCCCACTCCCGCTCTATTTCAACCAATCCGGACGCCGCTTTGTCGAAGAAACTCCCTTCGGTGAAACTCGTTTCTGCGCAGTCGATTTCACTAACTCTTTCAGGTGTAGACTCAAAATCATTAAAAAATCGTGTCCGAAAATTTGCATAATTCTCTTCTTTTCGAATATATGAGCTCTCTTACTCTGGACTTTTTGCACACAAATTCACACTTCCAACCGAACTGACGCGTATATATACTAGCTTCGGCATAGCTACTTCGATAAGAAAACAAGAGGCGTTTATGAAAACGATGAACATACGACCTCGAAACAGTGTCGAAACGCATTGATTTCTTATGAGTTCTAATGAATTTCTATAGCAACATAAAATCAATAGACAATGCGACTTGGCGACTTGGCGCACTTGGCCACCTTGGCGCATGATAAGTTCTTATTGCAAAAATCTAAGTACTTACTTTGTTTATCATTGATGAAATTTAGTTATTAATAAATAAAAAAAAACTTTGAAAGTTATTGTTGTAATTCATCTTAATGTTTTCAAAGTCGTATTTGCTGTTCAGTAAATTCAACTCCCGTTCTGCTTTATCCAAGCAAATTTTGCAGTGGTTACCTGCAGCGAGCTTCCTGCTCACCCGCTGCACCTCAGGCACCATGGACTTCATTCTGCTCTCCCCGTTGACGAAACGGACCATGTTTCAAACGTCGAACTCGTAGTCGGGTGAGTAGTTGCTCACGTGCGCCACACGGTGGTTGAAAAAGTTGCGTACGTTGCCGGCGTTTATCTCATAACCCAGCAGCTCGTCCACTAAAAAGTTCGGCTTGATGGCGGCGTTGTTTAAAAAGAACTCGTTGTCCGAACTGAACTTTTTAAACGCTTCCGAAGCCGCGTTTAATTCGTTGTTGATCTTCACAGAACAACCATTTGGCGCGATCCTGTCTTCTTCTCTCAAGCAAAAAGAAAATTTTTCGAAAAAACGAAAAGTACCCGATGAACACGTTCTCCAGCTTGGCTCCCCCCTCCTTCCTGTAAACCTACTCCCAAGCGACTTTCTGCATTCGATTGTGTTCTTCCTTCAGCGCCACGCCGCGGCAAAACTGCTTGAAATTCTTCTGCTCGGCGATGTACTTTTCGTGGTGCTTTCTGACGTTGTTCAGTTTCTCGCACTGGATCAGCAGCGACTCGAGGTACCTTTTAAACGGCCGTCGTCTGCCCCACTCCCGCTCTATTTCAACCAATCCGGACGCCGCTTTGTCGAAGAAACTCCCTTCGGTGAAACTCGTTTCAACTGTGTCGATTTCACTAACTCTTTCAGGTGTAGACTCAAAATCATTAAAAAATTGTGTCCGAAAATTTGCATAATTCTCTTCTTTTCGAATATATGAGCTCTCTCGCTCTGGACTTTTTGCACACAAATTCACACTTCCAACCGAACTGACGCATATATATACGAGCTTCGGCATAGCTACTTCGATAAGAAAACAAGAGGCGTTTATGAAAACGATGAACATACGACCTCGAAACAGTGTCGAAACGCATTGATTTCTTATGAGTTCTAATGAATTTCTATAGCAACATAAAATCAATAGACAATGCGACTTGGCGACTTGGCGCACTTGGCCACCTTGGCGCATGATAAGTTCTTATTGCAAAAATCTAAATACTTACTTTGTTTATCATTGATGAAATTTAGTTATTAATTAAATAAAAAAAACTTTGAAAGTTATTGTTTTAATTCAACTTAATGTTTTCAAAGTCGTATTTGCTGTTCAGTAAATTCAACTCTCGTTCTGCTTCACTCAAGCAAATTTTGCAGTGGTTACCTGCAGTGAGCTTCCTGCTCACCCGTTGCACCTCAGGCACCATGGACTTCATTCTGCTCTCCCCGTTGACGAAACGGACCATGTTTCGAACGTCAAACTCGTAGTCGGGTGAGTAGTTGCTCACGTGCGCCACACGGAGGTTGAAAAAGTTGCAAATGTTGCCGGCGTTTATCTCATAACCTAGCAGTTCGTCCATTAAAAAGTTCGGCTTGATGGCGGCGTTGTTCAAAAAGAACTCGTTGTCCAAACTGAACTTTTTAAACGTTTCTTAAGCCGCGTCTAACTCGTTGTTGATCTGCACAGAATAACCATTGGGCGCAATAATGTCTTCTTCTCTCAATCTGCTCTGCACGAAGAAAATTTTTCGAAAAAACGAAAAGTACCCGATGAACACGTTCTCCAACTTTGCTTCCCCCTCCTTCCTGTAAACCCACTCCCAAGCGACTTTCTGCATTCGATTGTGCTCTTCCTTCAGCGACACGCCGCGGCAAAATTGCTTGAAATTCTTCTGCTCGGCGATGTACTTTTCGTGGTGCTTTCTGACGTTGTTCAGTTCCTCGCACCGGATCAGCAGCGACTCGAGGTACCTCTTGAACGCCCGTTGCCTGCCCCACTCCCGCTCTATTTCAACCAATCCGGACGCCGCTTTGTCGAAGAAACTCCCTTCGGTGAAACTCGTTTCTGCGCAGTCGATTTCACTAACTCTTTCAGGTGTAGACTCAAAATCATTCAAAAATTGTGTCCGAAAATTTGCATAATTCTCTTCTTTTCGAATATATGAGCTCTCTTTCTCTGGAATTTTTGCACACAAATTCACACTTCCAACCGAACTGACGCGTATATATACTAGCTTCGGCATAGCTACTTCGATAAGAAAACAAGAGGCGTTTATGAAAACGATGAACATACGACCTCGAAACAGTGTCGAAACGCATTGATTTCTTATGAGTTCTAATGAATTTCTATAGCAACATAAAATCAATAGACAATGCGACTTGGCGACTTGGCGCACTTGGCCACCTTGGCGCATGATAAGTTCTTATTGCAAAAATCTAAATACTTACTTTGTTTATCATTGATGAAATTTAGTTATTAATTAAATAAAAAAAACTTTGAAAGTTATTGTTTTAATTCAACTTAATGTTTTCAAAGTCGTATTTGCTGTTCAGTAAATTCAACTCTCGTTCTGCTTCACTCAAGCAAATTTTGCAGTGGTTACCTGCAGTGAGCTTCCTGCTCACCCGTTGCACCTCAGGCACCATGGACTTCATTCTGCTCTCCCCGTTGACGAAACGGACCATGTTTCGAACGTCAAACTCGTAGTCGGGTGAGTAGTTGCTCACGTGCGCCACACGGAGGTTGAAAAAGTTGCAAATGTTGCCGGCGTTTATCTCATAACCTAGCAGTTCGTCCATTAAAAAGTTCGGCTTGATGGCGGCGTTGTTCAAAAAGAACTCGTTGTCCAAACTGAACTTTTTAAACGTTTCTTAAGCCGCGTCTAACTCGTTGTTGATCTGCACAGAATAACCATTGGGCGCAATAATGTCTTCTTCTCTCAATCTGCTCTGCACGAAGAAAATTTTTCGAAAAAACGAAAAGTACCCGATGAACACGTTCTCCAACTTTGCTTCCCCCTCCTTCCTGTAAACCCACTCCCAAGCGACTTTCTGCATTCGATTGTGCTCTTCCTTCAGCGACACGCCGCGGCAAAATTGCTTGAAATTCTTCTGCTCGGCGATGTACTTTTCGTGGTGCTTTCTGACGTTGTTCAGTTCCTCGCACCGGATCAGCAGCGACTCGAGGTACCTCTTGAACGCCCGTTGCCTGCCCCACTCCCGCTCTATTTCAACCAATCCGGACGCCGCTTTGTCGAAGAAACTCCCTTCGGTGAAACTCGTTTCTGCGCAGTCGATTTCACTAACTCTTTCAGGTGTAGACTCAAAATCATTCAAAAATTGTGTCCGAAAATTTGCATAATTCTCTTCTTTTCGAATATATGAGCTCTCTTTCTCTGGAATTTTTGCACACAAATTCACACTTCCAACCGAACTGACGCGTATATATACTAGCTTCGGCATAGCTACTTCGATAAGAAAACAAGAGGCGTTTATGAAAACGATGAACATACGACCTCGAAACAGTGTCGAAACGCATTGATTTCTTATGAGTTCTAATGAATTTCTATAGCAACATAAAATCAATAGACAATGCGACTTGGCGACTTGGCGCACTTGGCCACCTTGGCGCATGATAAGTTCTTATTGCAAAAATCTAAATACTTACTTTGTTTATCATTGATGAAATTTAGTTATTAATTAAATAAAAAAAACTTTGAAAGTTATTGTTTTAATTCAACTTAATGTTTTCAAAGTCGTATTTGCTGTTCAGTAAATTCAACTCTCGTTCTGCTTCACTCAAGCAAATTTTGCAGTGGTTACCTGCAGTGAGCTTCCTGCTCACCCGTTGCACCTCAGGCACCATGGACTTCATTCTGCTCTCCCCGTTGACGAAACGGACCATGTTTCGAACGTCAAACTCGTAGTCGGGTGAGTAGTTGCTCACGTGCGCCACACGGAGGTTGAAAAAGTTGCAAATGTTGCCGGCGTTTATCTCATAACCTAGCAGTTCGTCCATTAAAAAGTTCGGCTTGATGGCGGCGTTGTTCAAAAAGAACTCGTTGTCCAAACTGAACTTTTTAAACGTTTCTTAAGCCGCGTCTAACTCGTTGTTGATCTGCACAGAATAACCATTGGGCGCAATAATGTCTTCTTCTCTCAATCTGCTCTGCACGAAGAAAATTTTTCGAAAAAACGAAAAGTACCCGATGAACACGTTCTCCAACTTTGCTTCCCCCTCCTTCCTGTAAACCCACTCCCAAGCGACTTTCTGCATTCGATTGTGCTCTTCCTTCAGCGACACGCCGCGGCAAAATTGCTTGAAATTCTTCTGCTCGGCGATGTACTTTTCGTGGTGCTTTCTGACGTTGTTCAGTTCCTCACACCGGATCAGCAGCGACTCGAGGTACCTCTTGAACGCCCGTTGCCTGCCCCACTCCCGCTCTATTTCAACCAATCCGGACGCCGCTTTGTCGAAGAAACTCCCTTCGGTGAAACTCGTTTCTGCGCAGTCGATTTCACTAACTCTTTCAGGTGTAGACTCAAAATCATTCAAAAATTGTGTCCGAAAATTTGCATAATTCTCTTCTTTTCGAATATATGAGCTCTCTTTCTCTGGAATTTTTGCACACAAATTCACACTTCCAACCGAACTGACGCGTATATATACTAGCTTCGGCATAGCTACTTCGATAAGAAAACAAGAGGCGTTTATGAAAACGATGAACATACGACCTCGAAACAGTGTCGAAACGCATTGATTTCTTATGAGTTCTAATGAATTTCTATAGCAACATAAAATCAATAGACAATGCGACTTGGCGACTTGGCGCACTTGGCCACCTTGGCGCATGATAAGTTCTTATTGCAAAAATCTAAATACTTACTTAGCTTATCATTGATGAAATTTAGTTATTAATTAAATAAAAAAAACTTTGAAAGTTATTGTTTTAATTCAACTTAATGTTTTCAAAGTCGTATTTGCTGTTCAGCAAGTTCAACTCTCGTTCTGCTTCACTCAAGCAAATTTTGCAGTGGCTACCTGCAGCGAGCTTCCTGCTCACTCGCTGCACCTCAGGCACCATGGACTTCATTCTGCTCTCCCCGTTGACGAAACGGACCATGTTTCGAATGTCGAACTCGTAGTCGGGTGAATAGTTGCTCTCGTGCGCCACACGGTGGTTGAAAAAGTTGCGTACGTTGCCGGCGTTTATCTCATAATCCAGCAGTTCGTCCACTAAAAAGTGCGGCTTGATGGCGGCGTCGTTTAAAAAGAACTCGTTGTCCGAACTGAACTTTTTAAACGCTTCCGAAGCCGCGTCCAACTCGTTGTTGATCTTCACAGAACAACCATTTGGCGCGATCCTGTCTTCTTCTCTCAAGCTGCTCTGCACGAGGAAAATTTTTCGAAAAAACGAAAAATACCCGATGAACACGTTCTCCAGCTTGGCTCCCCCCTCCTTCCTGTAAACCCACTCCCAAGCGACTTTCTGCATTCGATTGTGCTCTTCCTTCAGCGACACGCCGCGGCAAAACTGCTTGAACTTTTTCTGCTCGGCGACGTACTTTTCGTGGTGCTTTCTGACGTTGTTCAGTTTCTCGCACTGGAGCAGCAGCGACTCGAGGTACCTCTTGAACGCCCGTCGCCTGCCCCACTCCCGCTCTATTTCAACCAATCCGGATGCCGCTTTGTCGAAGAAACTCCTTTCGGTGAAACTCGTTTCTGCGCAGTCGATTTCACTAACTCTTTCAGGTGTAGACTCAAAATCACTCAAAAATTGTGTCCGAAAATTTGCATAATTCTCTTTTTTTCGAATATATGAGCTCTCTTTCTCTGGAATTTTTGCACACAAATTCACACTTCCAACCGAACTGACGCGTATATATACGAGCTTCGGCATAGCTACTTCGATAAGAAAACAAGAGGCGTTTATGAAAACGATGAACATACGACCTCGAAACAGTGTCGAAACGCATTGATTTCTTATGAGTTCTAATGAATTTCTATAGCAACATAAAATCAATAGACAATGCGACTTGGCGACTTGGCGCACTTGGCCACCTTGGCGCATGATAAGTTCTTATTGCAAAAATCTAAATACTTACTTAGCTTATCATTGATGAAATTTAGTTATTAATTAAATAAAAAACTTTGAAAGTTATTGTTTTAATTCAACTTAATGTTTTCAAAGTCGTATTTGTTGTTCAGCAAGTTCAACTCCTGTTCTGCTTCACTCAAGCAAATTTTGCAGTTGTTACCTGCAGCGAGCTTCCTGCTCACCCGCTGCACCTCAGGCACCATGGACTTCATTCCGCTCTCCCCGTTGACGAAACGGACCATGTTTCGAACGTCGAACTCGTAGTCGGGTGAATAGTTGCTCACGTTCGCCACACGGTGGTTGAAAAAGTTGCGTACGTTGCCGGCGTTTATCTCATAACCTAGCAGTTCGTCCACTAAAAAGTTCGGCTTGATGGCGGCGTCGTTTAAAAAAACTCGTTGTCCGAACTGAACTTTTTAAAAGCTTCCGAAGCCGCGTCTAACTCGTTGTTGATCTTCACAGAATAACCATTGGGCGCAATCCTGTCTTCTTCTCTTAAGCTGCTCTGCACGAAGAAAATTTTTCGAAAAAACGAAAAATACCCGATGAACACGTTCTCCAGCTGGGCTTCCCCCTCCTTCCTGTATGCCCACTCCCAAGCGACTTTCTGCATTCGATTGTGCTCTTCCTTCAGCGCCACGCCGCGGCAAATCTTCTTGAAATTCTTCTGCTCGGCAATGTACTTTTCGTGGTGCTTTCTGACGTTGTTCAGATCTTCGCACCGGATCAGCAGCGACTCGAGGTACCTCTTGAGTTGCCTGCCCCACTCCCGCTCTATTTCAACCAATCCGGACGCCGCTTTGTCGAAGAAACTCCCTTCGGTGAAACTCGTTTTCAGTCGATTTCACTAACTCTTTCAGGTGTAGACTCAAAATCATTAAAAAATTGTGTCCGAAAATTTGCATAATTCTCTTCTTTTCGAATATATGAGCTCTCTTTCTCTGGACTTTTTGCACACAAATTCACACTTCCAACCGAACTGACGCGTATATATACTAGCTTCGGCATAGCTACTTCGATAAGAAAACAAGAGGCGTTTATGAAAACGATGAACATACGACCTCGAAACAGTGTCGAAACGCATTGATTTCTTATGAGTTCTAATGAATTTCTATAGCAACATAAAATCAATAGACAATGCGACTTGGCGACTTGGCGCACTTGGCCACCTTGGCGCATGATAAGTTCTTATTGCAAAAATCTAAATACTTACTTAGCTTATCATTGATGAAATTTAGTTATTAATTAAATAAAAAAAACTTTGAAAGTTATTGTTTTAATTCAACTTAATGTTTTCAAAGTCGTATTTGCTGTTCAGCAAGTTCAACTCTCGTTCTGCTTCACTCAAGCAAATTTTGCAGTGGCTACCTGCAGCGAGCTTCCTGCTCACTCGCTGCACCTCAGGCACCATGGACTTCATTCTGCTCTCCCCGTTGACGAAACGGACCATGTTTCGAATGTCGAACTCGTAGTCGGGTGAATAGTTGCTCTCGTGCGCCACACGGTGGTTGAAAAAGTTGCGTACGTTGCCGGCGTTTATCTCATAATCCAGCAGTTCGTCCACTAAAAAGTGCGGCTTGATGGCGGCGTCGTTTAAAAAGAACTCGTTGTCCGAACTGAACTTTTTAAACGCTTCCGAAGCCGCGTCCAACTCGTTGTTGATCTTCACAGAACAACCATTTGGCGCGATCCTGTCTTCTTCTCTCAAGCTGCTCTGCACGAGGAAAATTTTTCGAAAAAACGAAAAATACCCGATGAACACGTTCTCCAGCTTGGCTCCCCCCTCCTTCCTGTAAACCCACTCCCAAGCGACTTTCTGCATTCGATTGTGCTCTTCCTTCAGCGACACGCCGCGGCAAAACTGCTTGAACTTTTTCTGCTCGGCGACGTACTTTTCGTGGTGCTTTCTGACGTTGTTCAGTTTCTCGCACTGGAGCAGCAGCGACTCGAGGTACCTCTTGAACGCCCGTCGCCTGCCCCACTCCCGCTCTATTTCAACCAATCCGGATGCCGCTTTGTCGAAGAAACTCCTTTCGGTGAAACTCGTTTCTGCGCAGTCGATTTCACTAACTCTTTCAGGTGTAGACTCAAAATCACTCAAAAATTGTGTCCGAAAATTTGCATAATTCTCTTTTTTTCGAATATATGAGCTCTCTTTCTCTGGAATTTTTGCACACAAATTCACACTTCCAACCGAACTGACGCGTATATATACGAGCTTCGGCATAGCTACTTCGATAAGAAAACAAGAGGCGTTTATGAAAACGATGAACATACGACCTCGAAACAGTGTCGAAACGCATTGATTTCTTATGAGTTCTAATGAATTTCTATAGCAACATAAAATCAATAGACAATGCGACTTGGCGACTTGGCGCACTTGGCCACCTTGGCGCATGATAAGTTCTTATTGCAAAAATCTAAATACTTACTTAGCTTATCATTGATGAAATTTAGTTATTAATTAAATAAAAAACTTTGAAAGTTATTGTTTTAATTCAACTTAATGTTTTCAAAGTCGTATTTGTTGTTCAGCAAGTTCAACTCCTGTTCTGCTTCACTCAAGCAAATTTTGCAGTTGTTACCTGCAGCGAGCTTCCTGCTCACCCGCTGCACCTCAGGCACCATGGACTTCATTCCGCTCTCCCCGTTGACGAAACGGACCATGTTTCGAACGTCGAACTCGTAGTCGGGTGAATAGTTGCTCACGTTCGCCACACGGTGGTTGAAAAAGTTGCGTACGTTGCCGGCGTTTATCTCATAACCTAGCAGTTCGTCCACTAAAAAGTTCGGCTTGATGGCGGCGTCGTTTAAAAAAACTCGTTGTCCGAACTGAACTTTTTAAAAGCTTCCGAAGCCGCGTCTAACTCGTTGTTGATCTTCACAGAATAACCATTGGGCGCAATCCTGTCTTCTTCTCTTAAGCTGCTCTGCACGAAGAAAATTTTTCGAAAAAACGAAAAATACCCGATGAACACGTTCTCCAGCTGGGCTTCCCCCTCCTTCCTGTATGCCCACTCCCAAGCGACTTTCTGCATTCGATTGTGCTCTTCCTTCAGCGCCACGCCGCGGCAAATCTTCTTGAAATTCTTCTGCTCGGCAATGTACTTTTCGTGGTGCTTTCTGACGTTGTTCAGATCTTCGCACCGGATCAGCAGCGACTCGAGGTACCTCTTGAGTTGCCTGCCCCACTCCCGCTCTATTTCAACCAATCCGGACGCCGCTTTGTCGAAGAAACTCCCTTCGGTGAAACTCGTTTTCAGTCGATTTCACTAACTCTTTCAGGTGTAGACTCAAAATCATTAAAAAATTGTGTCCGAAAATTTGCATAATTCTCTTCTTTTCGAATATATGAGCTCTCTTTCTCTGGACTTTTTGCACACAAATTCACACTTCCAACCGAACTGACGCGTATATATACTAGCTTCGGCATAGCTACTTCGATAAGAAAACAAGAGGCGTTTATGAAAACGATGAACATACGACCTCGAAACAGTGTCGAAACGCATTGATTTCTTATGAGTTCTAATGAATTTCTATAGCAACATAAAATCAATAGACAATGCGACTTGGCGACTTGGCGCACTTGGCCACCTTGGCGCATGATAAGTTCTTATTGCAAAAATCTAAATACTTACTTAGTTTATCATTGATGAAATTTAGTTATTAATTAAATAAAAAAAACTTTGAAAGTTATTGTTGTAATTCAACTTAATGTTTTCAAAGTCGTATTTGTTGTTCAGCAAATTCAACTCCCGTTCTGCTTCACTCAAGCAAATTTTGCAGTTGTTACCTGCAGCGAGCTTCCTGCTCACCCGCTGCACCTCAGGCACCATGGACTTCATTCCGCTCTCCCCGTTGACGAAACGGACCATGTTTCGAACGTCGAACTCGTAGTCGGGTGAATAGTTCCTCAAGTGCGCCACACGGTGGTTGAAAAAGTTGCGCACGTTGCCGGCGTTTATCTCATAACCTAGCAGTTCGTCCACTAAAAAGTTCGGCTTGATGGCGGCGTCGTTTGAAAAGAACTCGTTGTCCGAACTGAACTTTTTGAACACTTCCGAAGCCGCGTCTAACTCGTTGTTGATCTGCACAGAAAAACCATTGGGCGCAATCCTGTCTTCTTCTCTCAAGCTGCTCTGCACGAAGAAAATTTTTCGTAAAAACGAAAAGTACCCGATGAACATGTTCTCCAGCTTGGCTTCCCCCTCCTTCCTGTAAACCCACTCCCAAGCGACTTTCTGCATTCGATTGTGCTCTTCCTTCAGCGCCACGCCGCGGCAAAACTGCTTGAAATTCTTCTGCTCGGCAATGTACTTTTCGTGGTGCTTTCTGACGTTGTTCAGTTCCTCGCACCGGATCAGCAGCGACTCGAGGTACCTCTTGAACGCCCGTTGCCTGCCCCACTCCCGCTCTATTTCAACCAATCCGGACGCTGTTTGTCGAAGAAACACCCTTCGATGAAACTCGTTTCTGCGCAGTCGATTTCACTAACTCTTTCAGGTGTAGACTCAAAATCATTAAAAAATTGTGTCCGAAAATTTGCATAATTCTCTTCTTTTCGAATATATGAGCTCTCTTTCTCTGGACTTTTTGCACACAAATTCACACTTCCAACCGAACTGACGCGTATATATACTAGCTTCGGCATAGCTACTTCGATAAGAAAACAAGAGGCGTTTATGAAAACGATGAACATACGACCTCGAAACAGTGTCGAAACGCATTGATTTCTTATGAGTTCTAATGAATTTCTATAGCAACATAAAATCAATAGACAATGCGACTTGGCGACTTGGCGCACTTGGCCACCTTGGCGCATGAAAAGTTCTTATTGCAAAAATCTAAATACTTACTTAGTTTATCATTGATGAAATTTAGTTATTAATTAAATAAAAAAAACTTTGAAAGTTATTGTTTTAATTCAACTTAATGTTTTCAAAGTCGTATTTGCTGTTCAGTAAGTTCAACTCCTGTTCTGCTTCACTCAAGCAAATTTTGCAGTTGTTACCTGCAGCGAGCTTCCTGCTCACCCGCTGCACCTCAGGCACCATGGACTTCATTCTGCTCTCCCCGTTGACGAAACGGATCATGTTTCGAACGTCGAACTCGTAGTCGGGTGAATAGTTGCTCACGTGCGCCACACGGTGGTTGAAAAAGTTGCGTACGTTGCCGGCGTTTATCTCATAACCTAGCAGTTCGTCCACTAAAAAGTTCGGCTTGATGGCGGCGTCGTTTAAAAAAACTCGTTGTCCGAACTGAACTTTTTAAAAGCTTCCGAAGCCGCGTCTAACTCGTTGTTGATCTTCACAGAATAACCATTGGGCGCAATCCTGTCTTCTTCTCTTAAGCTGCTCTGCACGAAGAAAATTTTTCGAAAAAACGAAAAATACCCGATGAACACGTTCTCCAGCTGGGCTTCCCCCTCCTTCCTGTATGCCCACTCCCAAGCGACTTTCTGCATTCGATTGTGCTCTTCCTTCAGCGCCACGCCGCGGCAAATCTTCTTGAAATTCTTCTGCTCGGCAATGTACTTTTCGTGGTGCTTTCTGACGTTGTTCAGATCTTCGCACCGGATCAGCAGCGACTCGAGGTACCTCTTGAGTTGCCTGCCCCACTCCCGCTCTATTTCAACCAATCCGGACGCCGCTTTGTCGAAGAAACTCCCTTCGGTGAAACTCGTTTTCAGTCGATTTCACTAACTCTTTCAGGTGTAGACTCAAAATCATTAAAAAATTGTGTCCGAAAATTTGCATAATTCTCTTCTTTTCGAATATATGAGCTCTCTTTCTCTGGACTTTTTGCACACAAATTCACACTTCCAACCGAACTGACGCGTATATATACTAGCTTCGGCATAGCTACTTCGATAAGAAAACAAGAGGCGTTTATGAAAACGATGAACATACGACCTCGAAACAGTGTCGAAACGCATTGATTTCTTATGAGTTCTAATGAATTTCTACAGCAACATAAAATCAATAGACAATGCGACTTGGCGACTTGGCGCACTTGGCCACCTTGGCGCATGATAAGTTCTTATTGCAAAAATCTAAATACTTACTTAGCTTATCATTGATGAAATTTAGTTATTAATTAAATAAAAAAAAACTTTGAAAGTTATTGTTTTAATTCAACTTAATGTTTTCAAAGTCGTATTTGCCGTTCAGTGAATTCAACTCCCGTTCTGCTTCACTCAAGCAAATTTTGTAGTGGTTACCTGCTGTGAGCTTCCTGCTCACCCGCTGCACCTCAGGCACCATGGACTTCATTCTGCTCTCCCCGTCGACGAAACGGACCATGTTTCGAACGTCGAACTCGTAGTCGGGTGAATAGTTGCACACGTTCGCCACACGGTGGTTGAAAAAATTGCGAACGTTGTCGGCGTTTATCTAATAACCTAGCAGCTCGTCCACTAAAAAGTTCGGCTTGATGGCGGCGTTGTTCAAAAAGAACTCGTTGTCCAAACTGAACTTTTTGAACGCTTCCGAAGCCGCGTCCAACTCGTTGTTGATCTTCACAAAACAACCATTGGGCGCGATCCTGTCTTCTTCTCTCAAACTGTTTCGCACGAGGAAAATATTCGGAAGAACGAAAAGTACACAATGAACACGTTCTCCAACTTGGCTTCCCCATCCTTCCTGTAAACCCACTCCCAAGCGACTTTCTGCATTCGATTGTGCAGTTCCTTCAGCGCCACGCCGCGGCAAAATTGCTTGAAATTCTTCTGCTCGGCGATGTACTTTTCGTGGTGCTTTCTGACGTTGTTCAGTTTCTCGCACTGCACCAGCAGCGACTCGAGGTACCTCTTGAACGCCCGTCGTCTGCCCCACTCCCGCTCTATTTCAACCAATCCGGACGCCGCTTTGTCGAAGAAACTCCCTTCGGTGAAACTCGTTTCTGCGCAGTCGATTTCACTAACTCTTTCAGGTGTAAACTCAAAATCATTAAAAAATTGTGTCCGAAAATTTGCATAATTCTCTTCTTTTCGAATATATGAGCTCTCTTTCTCTGGACTTTTTGCACACAAATTCACACTTCCAACCGAACTGACGCGTATATATACTAGCTTCGGCATAGCTACTTCGATAAGAAAACAAGAGGCGTTTATGAAAACGATGAACATACGACCTCGAAACAGTGTCGAAACGCATTGATTTCTTATGAGTTCTAATGAATTTCTACAGCAACATAAAATCAATAGACAATGCGACTTGGCGACTTGGCGCACTTGGCCACCTTGGCGCATGATAAGTTCTTATTGCAAAAATCTAAATACTTACTTAGCTTATCATTGATGAAATTTAGTTATTAATTAAATAAAAAAAAACTTTGAAAGTTATTGTTTTAATTCAACTTAATGTTTTCAAAGTCGTATTTGCCGTTCAGTGAATTCAACTCCTGTTCTGCTTCACTCAAGCAAATTTTGCAGTTGTTACCTGCAGCGAGCTTCCTGCTCACCCGCTGCACCTCAGGCACCATGGACTTCATTCTGCTCTCCCCGTTGACGAAACGGACCATGTTTCGAACGTCGAACTCGTAGTCGGGTGAATAGTTGCTTACGTTCGCCACACGGTGGTTGAAAAAGTTGCGTACGTTGCCGGCGTTTATCTCTTAACCCAGCAGTTCGTCCACTAAAAAGTTCGGCTTGATGGCGGCGTTGTTCAAAAAGAACTCGTTGTCCGAACTGAACTTTTTTAACGCTTCCGAAGCCGCGTCTAACTCGTGGTTGATCTTCACAGAATAACCATTTGGCGCGATCCTGTCTTCTTCTCTCAAGCTGCTCTGCACGAGGAAAATTTTTCGAAAAAACGAAAAATACCCGACGAACACGTTCTCCAGCTTGGCTTCCCCCTCCTTCCTGTAAACCCACTCCCAAGCGACTTTCTGCATTCGATTGTGCTCTTCCTTCAGCGCCACGCCGCGGCAAAATTGCTTGAAATTCTTCTGCTCGGCGATGTACTTTTCGTGGTGCTTTCTGACGTTGTTCAGTTTCTCGCACTGAACCAGCAGCGACTCGAGGTACCTCTTGAACGCCCGTCGCCTGCCCCACTCCCGCTCTATTTCAACCAATCCGGACGCCGCTTTGTCAAAGAAACTCCCTTTGGTGAAACTCGTTTCTGCGCAGTCGATTTCACTAACTCTTTCAGGTGTAGACTCAAAATCATTAAAAAATTGTGTCCGAAAATTTGCATAATTCTCTTTTTTTCGAATATATGAGCTCTCTTTCTCTGGACTTTATGCACACAAATTCACACTTCCAACCGAACTGACGCGTATATATACGAGCTTCGGCATAGCTACTTCGATAAGAAAACAAGAGGCGTTTATGAAAACGATGAACATACGACCTCGAAACAGTGTCGAAACGCATTGATTTCTTATGAGTTCTAATGAATTTCTACAGCAACATAAAATCAATAGACAATGCGACTTGGCGACTTGGCGCACTTGGCCACCTTGGCGCATGATAAGTTCTTATTGCAAAAATCTAAATACTTACTTAGCTTATCATTGATGAAATTTAGTTATTAATTAAATAAAAAAAACTTTGAAAGTTATTGTTTTAATTCAACTTAATGTTTTCAAAGTCGTATTTGCTGTTCAGTGAATTCAACTTTCGTTCTGCTTCACTCAAGCAAATTTTGCAGTTGTTACCTGCAGCGAGCTTCCTGCTCACCCGCTGCACCTCAGGCACCATGAACTTCATTCCGCTCTTCCCGTTGACGAAACGGACCATGTTTCGAACGTCGAACTCGTAGTCGGGTGAATAGTTGCTCACGTTCGCCACACGGTGGTTGAAAAAGTTGCGTACGTTGCCGGCGTTTATCTCATAACCTAGCAGTTCGTCCACTAAAAAGTTCGGCTTGATGGCGGCGTCGTTTAAAAAGAACTCGTTGTCCGAACTGAACTTTTTGAACGCTTCCGAAGCCGCGTCTAACTCGTTGTTGATCTTCACAGAACAACCATTGGGCGCGATCCTGTCTTCTTCTTTCAAGCTGCTCTGCACGAGGAAAATTTTTCGAAAAAACGAAAAGTACCCGATGAACACGCTTTCCAGCTTGGCTTCCCCCTCCTTCCTGTAAACCCACTCCCAAGCGACTTTCTGCATTCGGTTGTGCTCTTCCTTCAGCGCCACGCCGCGGCAAAATTGCTTTAACTTCTTCTGCTCAGCAATGTACTTCTCGTGGTGCTTTCTGACGTTGTTCACTTTCTCGCACTGAACCAGCAGCGACTCGAGGTACCTCTTGAACGCCCGTTGCCTGCCCCACTCCCGCTCTATTTCAACCAATCCGGACGCCGCTTTGTCGAAGAAACTCCCTTCGGTGAAACTCATTTCAACTGAGTCGATTTCACTAACTCTTTCAGGTGTAGACTCAAAATCATTAAAAAATTGTGTCCGAAAATTTGCATAATTCTCTTCTTTTCGAATATATGAGCTCTCTTTCTCTGGACTTTTTGCACACAAATTCACACTTCCAACCGAACTGACGCGTATATATACTAGCTTCGGCATAGCTACTTCGATAAGAAAACAAGAGGCGTTTATGAAAACGATGAACATACGACCTCGAAACAGTGTCGAAACGCATTGATTTCTTAGGAGTTCTAATGAATTTCTATAGCAACATAAAATCAATAGACAATGCGACTTGGCGACTTGGCGCACTTGGCCACCTTGGCGCATGATAAGTTCTTATTGCAAAAATCTAAATACTTACTTAGCTTATCATTGATGAAATTTAGTTATTAATTAAATAAAAAAAACTTTGAAAGTTATTGTTTTAATTCAACTTAATGTTTTCAAAGTCGTATTTGCCGTTCAGTGAATTCAACTCCCGTTCTGCTTCACTCAAGCAAATTTTGCAGTGGTTACCTGCAGTGAGCTTCCTGCTCACCCGCTGCACCTCAGGCACCATGGACTTCATTCTGCTCTCCCCGTTGACGAAACGGACCATGTTTCGAACGTCGAACTCGTAGTCGGGTGAATAGTTGCACACGTTCGCCACACGGTGGTTGAAAAAATTGCGAACGTTGTCGGCGTTTATCTAATAACCTAGCAGCTCGTCCACTAAAAAGTTCGGCTTGATGGCGGCGTTGTTCAAAAAGAACTCGTTTTCCGAACTGAACTTTTTGAACGCTTCCGAAGCCGCGTCCAACTCGTTGTTGATCTTCACAAAACAACCATTGGGCGCGATCCTGTCTTCTTCTCTCAAGCTGCTCTGCACGAAGAAAATTTTTCGGAAGAACGAAAAGTACCCGATGAACACGTTCTCCAACTTGGCTTCCCCATCCTTCCTGTAAACCCACTCCCAAGCGACTTTCTGCATTCGATTGTGTTCTCCCTTCAGCGCCACGCCGCGGCAAAACTGCTTGAAATTCTTCTGCTCGGCGATGTACTTTTCGTGGTGCTTTCTGACGTTGTTCAGTTTCTCGCACTGCACCAGCAGCGACTCGAGGTACCTCTTGAACGCCCGTCGTCTGCCCCACTCCCGCTCTATTTCAACCAATCCGGACGCCGCTTTGTCGAAGAAACTCCCTTCGGTGAAACTCGTTTCTGCGCAGTCGATTTCACTAACTCTTTCAGGTGTAAACTCAAAATCATTAAAAAATTGTGTCCGAAAATTTGCATAATTCTCTTCTTTTCGAATATATGAGCTCTCTTTCTCTGGACTTTTTGCACACAAATTCACACTTCCAACCGAACTGACGCGTATATATACGAGCTTCGGCATAGCTACTTCGATAAGAAAACAAGAGGCGTTTATGAAAACGATGAACATACGACCTCGAAACAGTGTCGAAACGCATTGATTTCTTATGAGTTCTAATGAATTTCTATAGCAACATAAAATCAATAGACAATGCGACTTGGCGACTTGGCGCACTTGGCCACCTTGGCGCATGATAAGTTCTTATTGCAAAAATCTAAATACTTACTTAGCTTATCATTGATGAAATTTAGTTATTAATTAAATAAAAAAAACTTTGAAAGTTATTGTTTTAATTCAACTTAATGTTTTCAAAGTCGTATTTGCTGTTCAGTGAATTCAACTTTCGTTCTGCTTCACTCAAGCAAATTTTGCAGTTGTTACCTGCAGCGAGCTTCCTGCTCACCCGCTGCACCTCAGGCACCATGAACTTCATTCCGCTCTTCCCGTTGACGAAACGGACCATGTTTCGAACGTCGAACTCGTAGTCGGGTGAATAGTTGCTCACGTTCGCCACACGGTGGTTGAAAAAGTTGCGTACGTTGCCGGCGTTTATCTCATAACCTAGCAGTTCGTCCACTAAAAAGTTCGGCTTGATGGCGGCGTCGTTTAAAAAGAACTCGTTGTCCGAACTGAACTTTTTGAACGCTTCCGAAGCCGCGTCTAACTCGTTGTTGATCTTCACAGAACAACCATTGGGCGCGATCCTGTCTTCTTCTTTCAAGCTGCTCTGCACGAGGAAAATTTTTCGAAAAAACGAAAAGTACCCGATGAACACGCTTTCCAGCTTGGCTTCCCCCTCCTTCCTGTAAACCCACTCCCAAGCGACTTTCTGCATTCGGTTGTGCTCTTCCTTCAGCGCCACGCCGCGGCAAAATTGCTTTAACTTCTTCTGCTCAGCAATGTACTTCTCGTGGTGCTTTCTGACGTTGTTCACTTTCTCGCACTGAACCAGCAGCGACTCGAGGTACCTCTTGAACGCCCGTTGCCTGCCCCACTCCCGCTCTATTTCAACCAATCCGGACGCCGCTTTGTCGAAGAAACTCCCTTCGGTGAAACTCATTTCAACTGAGTCGATTTCACTAACTCTTTCAGGTGTAGACTCAAAATCATTAAAAAATTGTGTCCGAAAATTTGCATAATTCTCTTCTTTTCGAATATATGAGCTCTCTTTCTCTGGACTTTTTGCACACAAATTCACACTTCCAACCGAACTGACGCGTATATATACTAGCTTCGGCATAGCTACTTCGATAAGAAAACAAGAGGCGTTTATGAAAACGATGAACATACGACCTCGAAACAGTGTCGAAACGCATTGATTTCTTAGGAGTTCTAATGAATTTCTATAGCAACATAAAATCAATAGACAATGCGACTTGGCGACTTGGCGCACTTGGCCACCTTGGCGCATGATAAGTTCTTATTGCAAAAATCTAAATACTTACTTAGCTTATCATTGATGAAATTTAGTTATTAATTAAATAAAAAAAAACTTTGAAAGTTATTGTTTTAATTCAACTTAATGTTTTCAAAGTCGTATTTGCCGTTCAGTGAATTCAACTCCCGTTCTGCTTCACTCAAGCAAATTTTGCAGTGGTTACCTGCAGTGAGCTTCCTGCTCACCCGCTGCACCTCAGGCACCATGGACTTCATTCTGCTCTCCCCGTTGACGAAACGGACCATGTTTCGAACGTCGAACTCGTAGTCGGGTGAATAGTTGCACACGTTCGCCACACGGTGGTTGAAAAAATTGCGAACGTTGTCGGCGTTTATCTAATAACCTAGCAGCTCGTCCACTAAAAAGTTCGGCTTGATGGCGGCGTTGTTCAAAAAGAACTCGTTTTCCGAACTGAACTTTTTGAACGCTTCCGAAGCCGCGTCCAACTCGTTGTTGATCTTCACAAAACAACCATTGGGCGCGATCCTGTCTTCTTCTCTCAAGCTGCTCTGCACGAAGAAATTTTTTCGGAAGAACGAAAAGTACCCGATGAACACGTTCTCCAACTTGGCTTCCCCATCCTTCCTGTAAACCCACTCCCAAGCGACTTTCTGCATTCGATTGTGTTCTCCCTTCAGCGCCACGCCGCGGCAAAACTGCTTGAAATTCTTCTGCTCGGCGATGTACTTTTCGTGGTGCTTTCTGACGTTGTTCAGTTTCTCGCACTGCACCAGCAGCGACTCGAGGTACCTCTTGAACGCCCGTCGTCTGCCCCACTCCCGCTCTATTTCAACCAATCCGGACGCCGCTTTGTCGAAGAAACTCCCTTCGGTGAAACTCGTTTCTGCGCAGTCGATTTCACTAACTCTTTCAGGTGTAAACTCAAAATCATTAAAAAATTGTGTCCGAAAATTTGCATAATTCTCTTCTTTTCGAATATATGAGCTCTCTTTCTCTGGACTTTTTGCACACAAATTCACACTCGCAACCGAACTGACGCGTATATATACGAGCTTCGGCATAGCTACTTCGATAAGAAAACAAGAGGCGTTTATGAAAACGATGAACATACGACCTCGAAACAGTGTCGAAACGCATTGATTTCTTATGAGTTCTAATGAATTTCTATAGCAACATAAAATCAATAGACAATGCGACTTGGCGACTTGGCGCACTTGGCCACCTTGGCGCATGATAAGTTCTTATTGCAAAAATCTAAATACTTACTTAGCTTATCATTGATGAAATTTAGTTATTAATTAAATAAAAAAAACTTTGAAAGTTATTGTTTTAATTCAACTTAATGTTTTCAAAGTCGTATTTGCTGTTCAGTGAATCCAACTCCTGTTCTGCTTCACTCAAGCAAATTTTGCAGTTGTTACCTGCAGCGAGCTTCCTGCTCACCCGCTGCACCTCGGGCACCATGGACTTCATTCTGCTCTCCCCGTTGACGAAACGGACCATGTTTCGAACGTCGAACTCGTAGTCGGGTGAATAGCTGCTCACGTTCGCCACACGGTGGTTGAAAAAGTTGCGTACGTTGCCGGCGTTTATCTCATAACACAGCAGTTCGTCCACTAAAAAGTTCGGCTTGATGGCGGCGTTGTTTAAAAAGAACTCGTTGTCCGAACTGAACTTTTTAAACGCTTCCGAAGCCGCGTCCAACTCGTTGTTGATCTGCACAGAATAACCATTGGGCGCGATCCTGTCTTCTTCTTTCAAGCTGCTCTGCACGAGGAAAATTTTTCGAAAAAACGAAAAGTACCCGATAAACACGTTTTCCAACTTTGCTTCCCCCTCCTTCCTGTAAACCCACTCCCAAGCGACTTTCTGCATTCGATTGTGCTCCTCCTTCAGCACCACGTCGCTGCAAAATTGCTTGAACTTCTTCTGCTCGGCGATGTACTTTTCGTGGTGCTTTCCGACGTTGTTCAGTTTCTCGCACCGGATCAGCAGCGACTCGAGGTACCTCTTGAACACCCGTTGCCTGCCCCATTCCCGCTCTATTTCAACCAATCCGGACGCCGCTTTGTCGAAGAAACTCCCTTCGGTGAAACTCGTTTCTGCGCAGTCGATTTCACTAACTCTTTCAGGTGTAGACTCAAAATCATTAAAAAATTGTGTCCGAAAATTTGCATAATTCTCTTCTTTTCGAATATATGAGCTCTCTTTTTCTGGACGTTTTGCACACAAATTCACACTTCCAACCGAACTGACGCGTATATATACTAGCTTCGGCATAGCTACTTCGATAAGAAAACAAGAGGCGTTTATGAAAACGATGAACATACGACCTCGAAACAGTGTCGAAACGCATTGATTTCTTAGGAGTTCTAATGAATTTCTATAGCAACATAAAATCAATAGACAATGCGACTTGGCGACTTGGCGCACTTGGCCACCTTGGCGCATGATAAGTTCTTATTGCAAAAATCTAAATACTTACTTAGCTTATCATTGATGAAATTTAGTTATTAATTAAATAAAAAAAACTTTGAAAGTTATTGTTTTAATTCAACTTAATGTTTTCAAAGTCGTATTTGCCGTTCAGTGAATTCAACTCCCGTTCTGCTTCACTCAAGCAAATTTTGCAGTGGTTACCTGCAGTGAGCTTCCTGCTCACCCGCTGCACCTCAGGCACCATGGACTTCATTCTGCTCTCCCCGTTGACGAAACGGACCATGTTTCGAACGTCGAACTCGTAGTCGGGTGAATAGTTGCACACGTTCGCCACACGGTGGTTGAAAAAATTGCGAACGTTGTCGGCGTTTATCTAATAACCTAGCAGCTCGTCCACTAAAAAGTTCGGCTTGATGGCGGCGTTGTTCAAAAAGAACTCGTTTTCCGAACTGAACTTTTTGAACGCTTCCGAAGCCGCGTCCAACTCGTTGTTGATCTTCACAAAACAACCATTGGGCGCGATCCTGTCTTCTTCTCTCAAGCTGCTCTGCACGAAGAAAATTTTTCGGAAGAACGAAAAGTACCCGATGAACACGTTCTCCAACTTGGCTTCCCCATCCTTCCTGTAAACCCACTCCCAAGCGACTTTCTGCATTCGATTGTGTTCTCCCTTCAGCGCCACGCCGCGGCAAAACTGCTTGAAATTCTTCTGCTCGGCGATGTACTTTTCGTGGTGCTTTCTGACGTTGTTCAGTTTCTCGCACTGCACCAGCAGCGACTCGAGGTACCTCTTGAACGCCCGTCGTCTGCCCCACTCCCGCTCTATTTCAACCAATCCGGACGCCGCTTTGTCGAAGAAACTCCCTTCGGTGAAACTCGTTTCTGCGCAGTCGATTTCACTAACTCTTTCAGGTGTAAACTCAAAATCATTAAAAAATTGTGTCCGAAAATTTGCATAATTCTCTTCTTTTCGAATATATGAGCTCTCTTTCTCTGGACTTTTTGCACACAAATTCACACTTCCAACCGAACTGACGCGTATATATACGAGCTTCGGCATAGCTACTTCGATAAGAAAACAAGAGGCGTTTATGAAAACGATGAACATACGACCTCGAAACAGTGTCGAAACGCATTGATTTCTTATGAGTTCTAATGAATTTCTATAGCAACATAAAATCAATAGACAATGCGACTTGGCGACTTGGCGCACTTGGCCACCTTGGCGCATGATAAGTTCTTATTGCAAAAATCTAAATACTTACTTAGCTTATCATTGATGAAATTTAGTTATTAATTAAATAAAAAAAACTTTGAAAGTTATTGTTTTAATTCAACTTAATGTTTTCAAAGTCGTATTTGCTGTTCAGTGAATTCAACTTTCGTTCTGCTTCACTCAAGCAAATTTTGCAGTTGTTACCTGCAGCGAGCTTCCTGCTCACCCGCTGCACCTCAGGCACCATGAACTTCATTCCGCTCTTCCCGTTGACGAAACGGACCATGTTTCGAACGTCGAACTCGTAGTCGGGTGAATAGTTGCTCACGTTCGCCACACGGTGGTTGAAAAAGTTGCGTACGTTGCCGGCGTTTATCTCATAACCTAGCAGTTCGTCCACTAAAAAGTTCGGCTTGATGGCGGCGTCGTTTAAAAAGAACTCGTTGTCCGAACTGAACTTTTTGAACGCTTCCGAAGCCGCGTCTAACTCGTTGTTGATCTTCACAGAACAACCATTGGGCGCGATCCTGTCTTCTTCTTTCAAGCTGCTCTGCACGAGGAAAATTTTTCGAAAAAACGAAAAGTACCCGATGAACACGCTTTCCAGCTTGGCTTCCCCCTCCTTCCTGTAAACCCACTCCCAAGCGACTTTCTGCATTCGGTTGTGCTCTTCCTTCAGCGCCACGCCGCGGCAAAATTGCTTTAACTTCTTCTGCTCAGCAATGTACTTCTCGTGGTGCTTTCTGACGTTGTTCACTTTCTCGCACTGAACCAGCAGCGACTCGAGGTACCTCTTGAACGCCCGTTGCCTGCCCCACTCCCGCTCTATTTCAACCAATCCGGACGCCGCTTTGTCGAAGAAACTCCCTTCGGTGAAACTCATTTCAACTGAGTCGATTTCACTAACTCTTTCAGGTGTAGACTCAAAATCATTAAAAAATTGTGTCCGAAAATTTGCATAATTCTCTTCTTTTCGAATATATGAGCTCTCTTTCTCTGGACTTTTTGCACACAAATTCACACTTCCAACCGAACTGACGCGTATATATACTAGCTTCGGCATAGCTACTTCGATAAGAAAACAAGAGGCGTTTATGAAAACGATGAACATACGACCTCGAAACAGTGTCGAAACGCATTGATTTCTTAGGAGTTCTAATGAATTTCTATAGCAACATAAAATCAATAGACAATGCGACTTGGCGACTTGGCGCACTTGGCCACCTTGGCGCATGATAAGTTCTTATTGCAAAAATCTAAATACTTACTTAGCTTATCATTGATGAAATTTAGTTATTAATTAAATAAAAAAAAACTTTGAAAGTTATTGTTTTAATTCAACTTAATGTTTTCAAAGTCGTATTTGCCGTTCAGTGAATTCAACTCCCGTTCTGCTTCACTCAAGCAAATTTTGCAGTGGTTACCTGCAGTGAGCTTCCTGCTCACCCGCTGCACCTCAGGCACCATGGACTTCATTCTGCTCTCCCCGTTGACGAAACGGACCATGTTTCGAACGTCGAACTCGTAGTCGGGTGAATAGTTGCACACGTTCGCCACACGGTGGTTGAAAAAATTGCGAACGTTGTCGGCGTTTATCTAATAACCTAGCAGCTCGTCCACTAAAAAGTTCGGCTTGATGGCGGCGTTGTTCAAAAAGAACTCGTTTTCCGAACTGAACTTTTTGAACGCTTCCGAAGCCGCGTCCAACTCGTTGTTGATCTTCACAAAACAACCATTGGGCGCGATCCTGTCTTCTTCTCTCAAGCTGCTCTGCACGAAGAAATTTTTTCGGAAGAACGAAAAGTACCCGATGAACACGTTCTCCAACTTGGCTTCCCCATCCTTCCTGTAAACCCACTCCCAAGCGACTTTCTGCATTCGATTGTGTTCTCCCTTCAGCGCCACGCCGCGGCAAAACTGCTTGAAATTCTTCTGCTCGGCGATGTACTTTTCGTGGTGCTTTCTGACGTTGTTCAGTTTCTCGCACTGCACCAGCAGCGACTCGAGGTACCTCTTGAACGCCCGTCGTCTGCCCCACTCCCGCTCTATTTCAACCAATCCGGACGCCGCTTTGTCGAAGAAACTCCCTTCGGTGAAACTCGTTTCTGCGCAGTCGATTTCACTAACTCTTTCAGGTGTAAACTCAAAATCATTAAAAAATTGTGTCCGAAAATTTGCATAATTCTCTTCTTTTCGAATATATGAGCTCTCTTTCTCTGGACTTTTTGCACACAAATTCACACTTCCAACCGAACTGACGCGTATATATACGAGCTTCGGCATAGCTACTTCGATAAGAAAACAAGAGGCGTTTATGAAAACGATGAACATACGACCTCGAAACAGTGTCGAAACGCATTGATTTCTTATGAGTTCTAATGAATTTCTATAGCAACATAAAATCAATAGACAATGCGACTTGGCGACTTGGCGCACTTGGCCACCTTGGCGCATGATAAGTTCTTATTGCAAAAATCTAAATACTTACTTAGCTTATCATTGATGAAATTTAGTTATTAATTAAATAAAAAAAACTTTGAAAGTTATTGTTTTAATTCAACTTAATGTTTTCAAAGTCGTATTTGCTGTTCAGTGAATCCAACTCCTGTTCTGCTTCACTCAAGCAAATTTTGCAGTTGTTACCTGCAGCGAGCTTCCTGCTCACCCGCTGCACCTCGGGCACCATGGACTTCATTCTGCTCTCCCCGTTGACGAAACGGACCATGTTTCGAACGTCGAACTCGTAGTCGGGTGAATAGCTGCTCACGTTCGCCACACGGTGGTTGAAAAAGTTGCGTACGTTGCCGGCGTTTATCTCATAACACAGCAGTTCGTCCACTAAAAAGTTCGGCTTGATGGCGGCGTTGTTTAAAAAGAACTCGTTGTCCGAACTGAACTTTTTAAACGCTTCCGAAGCCGCGTCCAACTCGTTGTTGATCTGCACAGAATAACCATTGGGCGCGATCCTGTCTTCTTCTTTCAAGCTGCTCTGCACGAGGAAAATTTTTCGAAAAAACAAAAAGTACCCGATAAACACGTTTTCCAACTTTGCTTCCCCCTCCTTCCTGTAAACCCACTCCCAAGCGACTTTCTGCATTCGATTGTGCTCCTCCTTCAGCACCACGTCGCTGCAAAATTGCTTGAACTTCTTCTGCTCGGCGATGTACTTTTCGTGGTGCTTTCCGACGTTGTTCAGTTTCTCGCACCGGATCAGCAGCGACTCGAGGTACCTCTTGAACACCCGTTGCCTGCCCCATTCCCGCTCTATTTCAACTTATCCGGACGCCGCTTTGTCGAAGAAACTCCCTTCGGTGAAACTCGTTTCTGCGCAGTCGATTTCACTAACTCTTTCAGGTGTAGACTCAAAATCATTAAAAAATTGTGTCCGAAAATTTGCATAATTCTCTTCTTTTCGAATATATGAGCTCTCTTTTTCTGGACGTTTTGCACACAAATTCACACTTCCAACCGAACTGACGCGTATATATACGAGCTTCGGCATAGCTACTTCGATAAGAAAACAAGAGGCGTTTATGAAAACGATGAACATACGACCTCGAAACAGTGTCGAAACGCATTGATTTCTTATGAGTTCTAATGAATTTCTATAGCAACATAAAATCAATAGACAATGCGACTTGGCGACTTGGCGCACTTGGCCACCTTGGCGCATGATAAGTTCTTATTGCAAAAATCTAAATACTTACTTAGCTTATCATTGATGAAATTTAGTTATTAATTAAATAAAAAAAACTTTGAAAGTTATTGTTTTAATTCAACTTAATGTTTTCAAAGTCGTATTTGCTGTTCAGTGAATCCAACTCCTGTTCTGCTTCACTCAAGCAAATTTTGCAGTTGTTACCTGCAGCGAGCTTCCTGCTCACCCGCTGCACCTCGGGCACCATGGACTTCATTCTGCTCTCCCCGTTGACGAAACGGACCATGTTTCGAACGTCGAACTCGTAGTCGGGTGAATAGCTGCTCACGTTCGCCACACGGTGGTTGAAAAAGTTGCGTACGTTGCCGGCGTTTATCTCATAACACAGCAGTTCGTCCACTAAAAAGTTCGGCTTGATGGCGGCGTTGTTTAAAAAGAACTCGTTGTCCGAACTGAACTTTTTAAACGCTTCCGAAGCCGCGTCCAACTCGTTGTTGATCTGCACAGAATAACCATTGGGCGCGATCCTGTCTTCTTCTTTCAAGCTGCTCTGCACGAGGAAAATTTTTCGAAAAAACGAAAAGTACCCGATAAACACGTTTTCCAACTTTGCTTCCCCCTCCTTCCTGTAAACCCACTCCCAAGCGACTTTCTGCATTCGATTGTGCTCCTCCTTCAGCACCACGTCGCTGCAAAATTGCTTGAACTTCTTCTGCTCGGCGATGTACTTTTCGTGGTGCTTTCCGACGTTGTTCAGTTTCTCGCACCGGATCAGCAGCGACTCGAGGTACCTCTTGAACACCCGTTGCCTGCCCCATTCCCGCTCTATTTCAACCAATCCGGACGCCGCTTTGTCGAAGAAACTCCCTTCGGTGAAACTCGTTTCTGCGCAGTCGATTTCACTAACTCTTTCAGGTGTAGACTCAAAATCATTAAAAAATTGTGTCCGAAAATTTGCATAATTCTCTTCTTTTCGAATATATGAGCTCTCTTTTTCTGGACGTTTTGCACACAAATTCACACTTCCAACCGAACTGACGCGTATATATACGAGCTTCGGCATAGCTACTTCGATAAGAAAACAAGAGGCGTTTATGAAAACGATGAACATACGACCTCGAAACAGTGTCGAAACGCATTGATTTCTTATGAGTTCTAATGAATTTCTATAGCAACATAAAATCAATAGACAATGCGACTTGGCGACTTGGCGCACTTGGCCACCTTGGCGCATGATAAGTTCTTATTGCAAAAATCTAAATACTTACTTAGCTTATCATTGATGAAATTTAGTTATTAATTAAATAAAAAAAACTTTGAAAGTTATTGTTTTAATTCAACTTAATGTTTTCAAAGTCGTATTTGCTGTTCAGTGAATCCAACTCCTGTTCTGCTTCACTCAAGCAAATTTTGCAGTTGTTACCTGCAGCGAGCTTCCTGCTCACCCGCTGCACCTCGGGCACCATGGACTTCATTCTGCTCTCCCCGTTGACGAAACGGACCATGTTTCGAACGTCGAACTCGTAGTCGGGTGAATAGCTGCTCACGTTCGCCACACGGTGGTTGAAAAAGTTGCGTACGTTGCCGGCGTTTATCTCATAACACAGCAGTTCGTCCACTAAAAAGTTCGGCTTGATGGCGGCGTTGTTTAAAAAGAACTCGTTGTCCGAACTGAACTTTTTAAACGCTTCCGAAGCCGCGTCCAACTCGTTGTTGATCTGCACAGAATAACCATTGGGCGCGATCCTGTCTTCTTCTTTCAAGCTGCTCTGCACGAGGAAAATTTTTCGAAAAAACGAAAAGTACCCGATAAACACGTTTTCCAACTTTGCTTCCCCCTCCTTCCTGTAAACCCACTCCCAAGCGACTTTCTGCATTCGATTGTGCTCCTCCTTCAGCACCACGTCGCTGCAAAATTGCTTGAACTTCTTCTGCTCGGCGATGTACTTTTCGTGGTGCTTTCCGACGTTGTTCAGTTTCTCGCACCGGATCAGCAGCGACTCGAGGTACCTCTTGAACACCCGTTGCCTGCCCCATTCCCGCTCTATTTCAACCAATCCGGACGCCGCTTTGTCGAAGAAACTCCCTTCGGTGAAACTCGTTTCTGCGCAGTCGATTTCACTAACTCTTTCAGGTGTAGACTCAAAATCATTAAAAAATTGTGTCCGAAAATTTGCATAATTCTCTTCTTTTCGAATATATGAGCTCTCTTTTTCTGGACGTTTTGCACACAAATTCACACTTCCAACCGAACTGACGCGTATATATACGAGCTTCGGCATAGCTACTTCGATAAGAAAACAAGAGGCGTTTATGAAAACGATGAACATACGACCTCGAAACAGTGTCGAAACGCATTGATTTCTTATGAGTTCTAATGAATTTCTATAGCAACATAAAATCAATAGACAATGCGACTTGGCGACTTGGCGCACTTGGCCACCTTGGCGCATGATAAGTTCTTATTGCAAAAATCTAAATACTTACTTAGCTTATCATTGATGAAATTTAGTTATTAATTAAATAAAAAAAACTTTGAAAGTTATTGTTTTAATTCAACTTAATGTTTTCAAAGTCGTATTTGCTGTTCAGTGAATTCAACTCTCGTTCTGCTTCACTCAAGCAAATTTTGCATTTGTTACCTGCAGCGAGCTTCCTGCTCACCCGCTGCACCTCAGGCACCATGAACTTCATTCCGCTCTTCCCGTTGACGAAACGGACCATGTTTCGAACGTCGAACTCGTAGTCGGGTGAATAGTTGCTCACGTTCGCCACACGGTGGTTGAAAAAGTTGCGTACGTTGCCGGCGTTTATCTCTTAACCCAGCAGTTCGTCCACTAAAAAGTTCGGCTTGATGGCGGCGTTGTTCAAAAAGAACTCGTTGTCCGAACTGAACTTTTTGAACTCTTCCGAAGCCGCGTCTAACTCGTTGTTAATCTTCACAGAACAACCATTGGGCGCGATCCTGTCTTCTTCTCTCAAGCTGCTCTGCACGAAGAAAATTTTTCGAAAAAACGAAAAATACCCGATGAACACGTTCTCCAGCTTGGCTTCCCCCTCCTTCCTGTAAACCCACTCCCAAGCGACTTTCCGCATTCGGTTGTGCTCTTCCTTCAGCGCCACGCCGCGGCAAAATTGCTTGAAATTTTTTCTTCTCGGCGATGTACTTTTCGTGGTGCTTTCTGACGTTGTTCAGTTTCTCGCACCGGATCAGCAGCGACTCGAGGTACCTCTTGAACGCCCGTCGCCTGCCCCACTCCCGCTCTATTTCAACCAATCCGGACGCCGCTTTGTCGAATAAACTCCCTTCGGTGAAACTCGTTTCTGCGCAGTCGATTTCACTAACTCTTTCAGGTGTAGACTCAAAATCATTAAAAAATTGTGTCCGAAAATTTGCATAATTCTCTTCTTTTCGAATATATGAGCTCTCTTTCTCTGGACTTTTTGCACACAAATTCACACTTCCAACCGAACTGACGCGTATATATACGAGCTTCGGCATAGCTACTTCGATAAGAAAGCAAGAGGCGTTTATGAAAACGATGAACATACGACCTCGAAACAGTGTCGAAACGCATTGATTTCTTATGAGTTCTAATGAATTTCTACAGCAACATAAAATCAATAGACAATGCGACTTGGCGACTTGGCGCACTTGGCCACCTTGGCGCATGATAAGTTCTTATTGCAAAAATCTAAATACTTACTTAGCTTATCATTGATGAAATTTAGTTATTAATTAAATAAAAAAAACTTTGAAACTTATTGTTTTAATTCAACTTAATGTTTTCAAAGTCGTGTTTGCTGTTCAGCAAATTCAACTCCCGTTCTGCTTCACTCAAGCAAATTTCGCAGTTGTTACCTGCAGTGAGCTTCCTGCTCACCCGCTGCACCTCAGGCACCATGGACTTCATTCCGCTCTCCCCGTTGACGAAACGGACCATGTTTCGAACGTCGAACTCGTAGTCGGGTGAATAGTTGCTCTCGTGCGCCACACGGTGGTTGAAAAAGTTGCGCACGTTGCCGGCGTTTATCTCATAACCCAGCAGCTCGTCCACTAAAAAGTTCGGCTTGATGGCGGCGTTGTTCAAAAAGAACTCGTTGTCCGAACTGAACTTTTTTAACGCTTCCGAAGCCGCGTCTAACTCGTGGTTGATCTTCACAGAATAACCATTTGGCGCGATCCTGTCTTCTTCTCTCAAGCTGCTCTGCACAAAGAAAATTTTTCGAAAAAACGAAAAATACCCGACGAACACGTTCTCCAGCTTGGCTTCCCCCTCCTTCCTGTAAACCCACTCCCAAGCGACTTTCTGCATTCGATTGTGCTCTTCCTTCAGCGCCACGCCGCGGCAAAATTGCTTGAAATTCTTCTGCTCGGCGATGTACTTTTCGTGGTGCTTTCTGACGTTGTTCAGTTTCTCGCACTGAACCAGCAGCGACTCGAGGTACCTCTTGAACGCCCGTCGCCTGCCCCACTCCCGCTCTATTTCAACCAATCCGGACGCCGCTTTGTCAAAGAAACTCCCTTTGGTGAAACTCGTTTCTGCGCAGTCGATTTCACTAACTCTTTCAGGTGTAGACTCAAAATCATTAAAAAATTGTGTCCGAAAATTTGCATAATTCTCTTTTTTTCGAATATATGAGCTCTCTTTCTCTGGTCTTTTTGCACACAAATTCACACTTCCAACCGAACTGACGCGTATATATACGAGCTTCGGCATAGCTACTTCGATAAGAAAACAAGAGGCGTTTATGAAAACGATGAACATACGACCTCGAAACAGTGTCGAAACGCATTGATTTCTTATGAGTTCTAATGAATTTCTACAGCAACATAAAATCAATAGACAATGCGACTTGGCGACTTGGCGCACTTGGCCACCTTGGCGCATGATAAGTTCTTATTGCAAAAATCTAAATACTTACTTAGCTTATCATTGATGAAATTTAGTTATTAACTAAATAAAAAAAACTTTGAAACTTATTGTTTTAATTCAACTTAATGTTTTCAAAGTCGTATTTGCTGTTCAGTAAATTCAACTCTCGTTCTGCTTCACTCAAGCAAATTTTGCAGTTGTTACCTGCAGTGAGCTTCCTGCTCACCCGCTGCACCTCAGGCACCATGAACTTCATTCTGCTCTCCCCGTTGACGAAACGGACCATGTTTCGAACGTCGAACTCGTAGTCGGGTGAATAGTTGCTCACGTTCGCCACACGGTGGTTGAAAAAGTTGCGTACGTTGCCGGCGTTTATCTCATAACCTAGCAGTTCGTCCACTAAAAAGTTCGGCTTGATGGCGGCGTTGTTTAAAAAGAACTCGTTGTCCGAACTGAACTTTTTGAACGCTTCCGAAGCCGCGTCTAACTCGTTGTTGATCTTCACAGAATAACCATTTGGCGCAATCCTGTCTTCTTCTCTCAAGCTGCTGTGCACGAGGAAAATTTTTCGAAAAAACGAAAAGTACCCGATGAACACGTTTTCCAGCTTGGATTCCCCCTCCTTCCTGCAAACCCACTCCCAAGCGACTTTCTGCATTCGATTGTGCTCTTCCTTCAGCGCCATGCCGCGGCAAAACTGCTTGAAATTCTTCTGCTCGGCAATGTACTTTTCGTGGTGCTTTCTGACGTTGTTCAGTTTCTCGCATTTGCATAATTCTCTTCTCGCAATGCACCAGCAGCGACTCGAGGTACCTCTTGAACGCCCGTTGCCTGCCCCACTTCCGCTCTATTTCAACCAATCCGGACGCCGCTTTGTCAAAGAAACTCCCTTCGGTGAAACTCGTTTCTGCGCAGTCGATTTCACTAACTCTTTCAGGTGAAGACTCAAAATCATTTAAAAATTGTGTCCGAAAATTTGCATAATTCTCTTCTTTTCGAATATATGAGCTCTCTTTCTCTGGACTTTTTGCACACAAATTCACACTTCCAACCGAACTGACGCGTATATATACGAGCTTCGGCATAGCTACTTCGATAAGAAAGCAAGAGGCGTTTATGAAAACGATGAACATACGACCTCGAAACAGTGTCGAAACGCATTGATTTCTTATGAGTTCTAATGAATTTCTATAGCAACATAAAATCAATAGACAATGCGACTTGGCGACTTGGCGCACTTGGCCACCTTGGCGCATGATAAGTTCTTATTGCAAAAATCTAAATACTTACTTAGCTTATCATTGATGAAATTTAGTTATTAATTAAATAAAAAAACTTTGAAAGTTATTGTTTTAATTCAACTTAATGTTTTCAAAGTCGTATTTGCTGTTCAGTAAATTCAACTCTCGTTCTGCTTCACTCAAGCAAATTTTGCAGTTGTTACCTGCAGTGAGCTTCCTGCTCACCCGCTGCACCTCAGGCACCATGAACTTCATTCTGCTCTCCCCGTTGACGAAACGGACCATGTTTCGAACGTCGAACTCGTAGTCGGGTGAATAGTTGCTCACGTTCGCCACACGGTGGTTGAAAAAGTTGCGTACGTTGCCGGCGTTTATCTCATAACCTAGCAGTTCGTCCACTAAAAAGTTCGGCTTGATGGCGGCGTTGTTTAAAAAGAACTCGTTGTCCGAACTGAACTTTTTGAACGCTTCCGAAGCCGCGTCTAACTCGTTGTTGATCTTCACAGAATAACCATTTGGCGCAATCCTGTCTTCTTCTCTCAAGCTGCTGTGCACGAAGAAAATTTTTCGAAAAAACGAAAAGTACCCGATGAACACGTTTTCCAGCTTGGATTCCCCCTCCTTCCTGCAAACCCACTCCCAAGCGACTTTCTGCATTCGATTGTGCTCTTCCTTCAGCGCCACGCCGCGGCAAAATTGCTTGAAATTCTTCTGCTCGGCAATGTACTTTTCGTGGTGCTTTCTGACGTTGTTCAGTTTCTCGCACCGGACCAGCAGCGACTCGAGGTACCTCTTGAACGCCCGTTGCCTGCCCCACTTCCGCTCTATTTCAACCAATCCGGACGCCGCTTTGTCAAAGAAACTCCCTTCGGTGAAACTCGTTTCTGCGCAGTCGATTTCACTAACTCTTTCAGGTGAAGACTCAAAATCATTTAAAAATTGTGTCCGAAAATTTGCATAATTCTCTTCTTTTCGAATATATGAGCTCTCTTTCTCTGGACTTTTTGCACACAAATTCACACTTCCAACCGAACTGACGCGTATATATACGAGCTTCGGCATAGCTACTTCGATAAGAAAGCAAGAGGCGTTTATGAAAACGATGAACATACGACCTCGAAACAGTGTCGAAACGCATTGATTTCTTATGAGTTCTAATGAATTTCTATAGCAACATAAAATCAATAGACAATGCGACTTGGCGACTTGGCGCACTTGGCCACCTTGGCGCATGATAAGTTCTTATTGCAAAAATCTAAATACTTACTTAGCTTATCATTGATGAAATTTAGTTATTAATTAAATAAAAAAACTTTGAAAGTTATTGTTTTAATTCAACTTAATGTTTTCAAAGTCGTATTTGCTGTTCAGTAAATTCAACTCTCGTTCTGCTTCACTCAAGCAAATTTTGCAGTTGTTACCTGCAGTGAGCTTCCTGCTCACCCGCTGCACCTCAGGCACCATGGACTTCATTCTGCTCTCCCCGTTGACGAAACGGACCATGTTTCGAACGTCGAACTCGTAGTCGGGTGAATAGTTGCACACGTGCGCCACACGGTGGTTGAAAAAGTTGCGTACGTTGCCGGCGTTTATCTCATAACCTAGCAGCTCGTCCACTAAAAAGTTCGGCTTGATGGCGGCGTTGTTCAAAAAGAACTCGTTGTCCGAACTGAACTTTTTGAACGCTTCCGAAGCCGCGTCTAACTCGTTGTTGATCTTCGCAGAATAACCATTTGGCGCGATCCTGTCTTCTTCTCTCAAGCTGCTGTGCACGAGGAAAATTTTTCGAAAAAACGAAAAGTACCCGATGAACACGTTCTCCAGCTTGGCTTCCCCCTCCTTCCTGTAAACCCACTCCCAAGCGACTTTCTGCATTCGATTGTGCTCTTCCTTCAGCGCCACGCCGCGGCAAAATAGCTTGAAATTCTTCTGCTCGGCGATGTACTTTTCGTGGTGCTTTCTGACGTTGTTCAGTTTCTCGCACCGGACCAGCAGCGACTCGAGGTACCTTTTGAACGCCCGTCGCCTGCCCCATTCCCGCTCTATTTCAACCAATCCGGACGCCGCTTTGTCGAAGAAACTCCCTTCGGTGAAACTCGTTTCTGCGCAGTCGATTTCACTAACTCTTTCAGGTGTAGACTCAAAATCATTAAAAAATTGTGTCCGAAAATTTGCATAATTCTCTTCTTTTCGAATATATGAGCTCTCTTTCTCTGGACTTTTTGCACACAAATTCACACTTCCAACCGAACTGACGCGTATATATACTAGCTTCGGCATAGCTACTTCGATAAGAAAACAAGAGGCGTTTATGAAAACGATGAACATACGACCTCGAAACAGTGTCGAAACGCATTGATTTCTTATGAGTTCTAATGAATTTCTATAGCAACATAAAATCAATAGACAATGCGACTTGGCGACTTGGCGCACTTGGCCACCTTGGCGCATGATAAGTTCTTATTGCAAAAATCTAAATACTTACTTAGCTTATCATTGATGAAATTTAGTTATTAATTAAATAAAAAAAACTTTGAAAGTTATTGTTTTAATTCAACTTAATGTTTTCAAAGTCGTATTTGCTGTTCAGCAAATTCAACTCCCGTTCTGCTTTACTCAAGCAAATTTTGCAGTTGTTACCTGCAGCGAGCTTCCTGCTCACCCGCTGCACCTCAGGCACCATGGACTTCATTCCGCTCTCCCCGTTGACGAAACGGACCATGTTTCGAACGTCGAACTCGTAGTCGGGTGAATAGTTGCACACGTGCGCCACACGGTGGTTGAAAAAGTTGCGTACGTTGCCGGCGTTTATCTCATAACCTAGCAGCTCGTCCACTAAAAAGTTCGGCTTGATGGCGGCGTTGTTCAAAAAGAACTCGTTGTCCGAACTGAACTTTTTGAACGCTTCCGAAGCCGCGTCTAACTCGTTGTTGATCTTCACAGAATAACCATTGGGCGCGATCCTGTCTTCTTCTCTCAAGCTGCTGTGCACGAGGAAAATTTTTCGAAAAAACGAAAAGTACCCGATGAACACGTTCTCCAGCTTGGCTTCCCCCTCCTTCCTGTAAACCCACTCCCAAGCGACTTTCTGCATTCGATTGTGCTCTTCCTTCAGCGCCACGCCGCGGCAAAATAGCTTGAAATTCTTCTGCTCGGCGATGTACTTTTCGTGGTGCTTTCTGACGTTGTTCAGTTTCTCGCACCGGACCAGCAGCGACTCGAGGTACCTTTTGAACGCCCGTCGCCTGCCCCATTCCCGCTCTATTTCAACCAATCCGGACGCCGCTTTGTCGAAGAAACTCCCTTCGGTGAAACTCGTTTCTGCGCAGTCGATTTCACTAACTCTTTCAGGTGTAGACTCAAAATCATTAAAAAATTGTGTCCGAAAATTTGCATAATTCTCTTCTTTTCGAATATATGAGCTCTCTTTCTCTGGACTTTTTGCACACAAATTCACACTTCCAACCGAACTGACGCGTATATATACTAGCTTCGGCATAGCTACTTCGATAAGAAAACAAGAGGCGTTTATGAAAACGATGAACATACGACCTCGAAACAGTGTCGAAACGCATTGATTTCTTATGAGTTCTAATGAATTTCTATAGCAACATAAAATCAATAGACAATGCGACTTGGCGACTTGGCGCACTTGGCCACCTTGGCGCATGATAAGTTCTTATTGCAAAAATCTAAATACTTACTTAGCTTATCATTGATGAAATTTAGTTATTAATTAAATAAAAAAAACTTTGAAAGTTATTGTTTTAATTCAACTTAATGTTTTCAAAGTCGTATTTGCTGTTCAGCAAATTCAACTCCCGTTCTGCTTTACTCAAGCAAATTTTGCAGTTGTTACCTGCAGCGAGCTTCCTGCTCACCCGCTGCACCTCAGGCACCATGGACTTCATTCCGCTCTCCCCGTTGACGAAACGGACCATGTTTCGAACGTCGAACTCGTAGTCGGGTGAATAGTTGCACACGTGCGCCACACGGTGGTTGAAAAAGTTGCGTACGTTGCCGGCGTTTATCTCATAACCTAGCAGCTCGTCCACTAAAAAGTTCGGCTTGATGGCGGCGTTGTTCAAAAAGAACTCGTTGTCCGAACTGAACTTTTTGAACGCTTCCGAAGCCGCGTCTAACTCGTTGTTGATCTTCACAGAATAACCATTGGGCGCGATCCTGTCTTCTTCTCTCAAGCTGCTGTGCACGAGGAAAATTTTTCGAAAAAACGAAAAGTACCCGATGAACACGTTCTCCAGCTTGGCTTCCCCCTCCTTCCTGTAAACCCACTCCCAAGCGACTTTCTGCATTCGATTGTGCTCTTCCTTCAGCGCCACGCCGCGGCAAAATAGCTTGAAATTCTTCTGCTCGGCGATGTACTTTTCGTGGTGCTTTCTGACGTTGTTCAGTTTCTCGCACCGGACCAGCAGCGACTCGAGGTACCTTTTGAACGCCCGTCGCCTGCCCCATTCCCGCTCTATTTCAACCAATCCGGACGCCGCTTTGTCGAAGAAACTCCCTTCGGTGAAACTCGTTTCTGCGCAGTCGATTTCACTAACTCTTTCAGGTGTAGACTCAAAATCATTAAAAAATTGTGTCCGAAAATTTGCATAATTCTCTTCTTTTCGAATATATGAGCTCTCTTTCTCTGGACTTTTTGCACACAAATTCACACTTCCAACCGAACTGACGCGTATATATACTAGCTTCGGCATAGCTACTTCGATAAGAAAACAAGAGGCGTTTATGAAAACGATGAACATACGACCTCGAAACAGTGTCGAAACGCATTGATTTCTTATGAGTTCTAATGAATTTCTATAGCAACATAAAATCAATAGACAATGCGACTTGGCGACTTGGCGCACTTGGCCACCTTGGCGCATGATAAGTTCTTATTGCAAAAATCTAAATACTTACTTAGCTTATCATTGATGAAATTTAGTTATTAATTAAATAAAAAAAACTTTGAAAGTTATTGTTTTAACTCAACTTAATGTTTTCAAAGTCGTATTTGCTGTTCAGCAAATTCAACTCTCGTTCTGCTTCACTCAAGCAAATTTTGCAGTTGTTACCTGCAGCGAGCTTCCTGCCCACCCGCTGCACCTCAGGCACCATGGACTTCATTCTGCTCTCCCCGTTGACGAAACGGACCATGTTTCGAACGTCGAACTCGTAGTCGGGTGAATAGTTGCTCACGTGCGCCACACGGTGGTTGAAAAAATTGCAAATGTTGCCGGCGTTTATCTCATAATCCAGCAGTTCGTCCACTAAAAAGTTCATTGATGGCGGCGTTGTTTAAAAAGAACTCGTTGTCCGAACTGAACTTTTTAAACGCTTCCGAAGCCGCGTCCAACTCGTTGTTGATCTGCACAGAATAACCATTGGGCGCAATCCTGTCTTCTTCTCTCAAGCTGCTCTGCACGAGGAAAATTTTTCGAAAAAACGAAAAGTACCCGATGAACACGTCCTCTAGCTTGGCTTCCCCCTCCTTCCTGTAAACCCACTCCAGAGCGACTTTCTGCATTCGATTGTGCTCTTCCTTCAGCGCCACGCTGCGGCAAAATTGCTTGAACTTTTTCTGCTCGGCGATGTACTTTTCGTGGTGCTTTCTGACGTTGTTCAGTTTCTCGCACTGAACCAGCAGCGACTCGAAGTACCTCTTGAACGCCCGTCGCCTGCCCCACTCCCGCTCTATTTCAACCAATCCGGACGCCGCTTTGTCGAAGAAACTCCCTTCGGTGAAACTCGTTTCTGCGCAGTCGATTTCACTAACTCTTTCAGGTGTAGACTCAAAATCATTAAAAAATTGTGTCCGAAAATTTGCATAATTCTCTTCTTTTCGAATATATGAGCTCTCTTTCTCTGGACTTTTTGCACACAAATTCACACTTCCAACCGAACTGACGCGTATAAATACTAGCTTCGGCATAGCTACTTCGATAAGAAAACAAGAGGCGTTTATGAAAACGATGAACATACGACCTCGAAACAGTGTCGAAACGCATTGATTTCTTATGAGTTCTAATGAATTTCTATAGCAACATAAAATCAATAGACAATGCGACTTGGCGACTTGGCGCACTTGGCCACCTTGGCGCATGATAAGTTCTTATTGCAAAAATCTAAATACTTACTTAGCTTATCATTGATGAAATTTAGTTATTAATTAAATAAAAAAAACTTTGAAAGTTATTGTTTTAACTCAACTTAATGTTTTCAAAGTCGTATTTGCTGTTCAGCAAATTCAACTCTCGTTCTGCTTCACTCAAGCAAATTTTGCAGTTGTTACCTGCAGCGAGCTTCCTGCCCACCCGCTGCACCTCAGGCACCATGGACTTCATTCTGCTCTCCCCGTTGACGAAACGGACCATGTTTCGAACGTCGAACTCGTAGTCGGGTGAATAGTTGCTCACGTGCGCCACACGGTGGTTGAAAAAATTGCAAATGTTGCCGGCGTTTATCTCATAATCCAGCAGTTCGTCCACTAAAAAGTTCATTGATGGCGGCGTTGTTTAAAAAGAACTCGTTGTCCGAACTGAACTTTTTAAACGCTTCCGAAGCCGCGTCCAACTCGTTGTTGATCTGCACAGAATAACCATTGGGCGCAATCCTGTCTTCTTCTCTCAAGCTGCTCTGCACGAGGAAAATTTTTCGAAAAAACGAAAAGTACCCGATGAACACGTCCTCTAGCTTGGCTTCCCCCTCCTTCCTGTAAACCCACTCCAGAGCGACTTTCTGCATTCGATTGTGCTCTTCCTTCAGCGCCACACTGCGGCAAAATTGCTTGAACTTTTTCTGCTCGGCGATGTACTTTTCGTGGTGCTTTCTGACGTTGTTCAGTTTCTCGCACTGAACCAGCAGCGACTCGAAGTACCTCTTGAACGCCCGTCGCCTGCCCCACTCCCGCTCTATTTCAACCAATCCGGACGCCGCTTTGTCGAAGAAACTCCCTTCGGTGAAACTCGTTTCTGCGCAGTCGATTTCACTAACTCTTTCAGGTGTAGACTCAAAATCATTAAAAAATTGTGTCCGAAAATTTGCATAATTCTCTTCTTTTCGAATATATGAGCTCTCTTTCTCTGGACTTTTTGCACACAAATTCACACTTCCAACCGAACTGACGCGTATATATACTAGCTTCGGCATAGCTACTTCGATAAGAAAACAAGAGGCGTTTATGAAAACGATGAACATACGACCTCGAAACAGTGTCGAAACGCATTGATTTCTTATGAGTTCTAATGAATTTCTATAGCAACATAAAATCAATAGACAATGCGACTTGGCGACTTGGCGCACTTGGCCACCTTGGCGCATGATAAGTTCTTATTGCAAAAATCTAAATACTTACTTAGCTTATCATTGATGAAATTTAGTTATTAATTAAATAAAAAAAACTTTGAAAGTTATTGTTTTAATTCAACTTAATGTTTTCAAAGTCGTATTTGCTGTTCAGTGAATTCAACTCTCGTTCTGCTTCGCTCAAGCAAATTTTGCAGTTGTTACCTGCAGTGAGCTTCCTGCTCACCCGCTGCACCTCAGGCACCATGGACTTCATTCTGCTCTCCCCGTTGACGAAACGGACCATGTTTCGAACGTCGAACTCGTAGTCGGGTGAATAGTTGCTCACGTTCGCCACACGGTGGTTGAAAAAGTTACGTACGTTGCCGGCGTTTATCTCATAATCCAGCAGTTCGTCCACTAAAAAGTTCGGCTTGATGGCGGCGTTGTTTAAAAAGAACTCGTTGTCCGAACTGAACTTTTTAAACGCTTCCGAAGCCGCGTCTAACTCGTTGTTGATCTGCACAGAACAACCATTGGGCGCGATCCTGTCTTCTTCTCTCAAGCTGCTCTGAACGAGGAAAATTTTTCGAAAAAACGAAAAGTACCCGATGAACACGTTCTCCAGCTTGGCTTCCCCCTCCTTCCTGTAAACCCACTCCCAAGCGACTTTCTGCATTCGATTGTGCTCTTCCTTCAGCGCCACGCCGCGGCAAAACTGCTTGAAATTCTTCTGCTCGGCGATGTACTTTTCGTGGTGCTTTCTGACGTTGTTCAGTTTCTCGCACCGGATCAGCAGCGACTCGAGGTACCTTTTGAACGCCCGTCGCCTGCCCCACTCGCGCTCTATTTCAACCAATCCGGACGCCGCTTTGTCGAAGAAACTCCCTTCGGTGAAACTCGTTTCTGCGCAGTCGATTTCACTAACTCTTTCAGGTGAAGACTCAAAATCATTCAAAAATTGTGTCCGAAAATTTGCATAATTCTCTTCTTTTCGAATATATGAGCTCTCTTTCTCTGGACTTTTTGCACACAAATTCACACTTCCAACCGAACTGACGCGTATATATACTAGCTTCGGCATAGCTACTTCGATAAGAAAACAAGAGGCGTTTATGAAAACGATGAACATACGACCTCGAAACAGTGTCGAAACGCATTGATTTCTTATGAGTTCTAATGAATTTCTATAGCAACATAAAATCAATAGACAATGCGACTTGGCGACTTGGCGCACTTGGCCACCTTGGCGCATGATAAGTTCTTATTGCAAAAATCTAAATACTTACTTAGCTTATCATTGATGAAATTTAGTTATTAATTAAATAAAAAAAACTTTGAAAGTTATTGTTTTAATTCAACTTAATGTTTTCAAAGTCGTATTTGCTGTTCAGTGAATTCAACTCTCGTTCTGCTTCGCTCAAGCAAATTTTGCAGTTGTTACCTGCAGTGAGCTTCCTGCTCACCCGCTGCACCTCAGGCACCATGGACTTCATTCTGCTCTCCCCGTTGACGAAACGGACCATGTTTCGAACGTCGAACTCGTAGTCGGGTGAATAGTTGCTCACGTTCGCCACACGGTGGTTGAAAAAGTTACGTACGTTGCCGGCGTTTATCTCATAATCCAGCAGTTCGTCCACTAAAAAGTTCGGCTTGATGGCGGCGTTGTTTAAAAAGAACTCGTTGTCTGAACTGAACTTTTTAAACGCTTCCGAAGCCGCGTCTAACTCGTTGTTGATCTGCACAGAACAACCATTGGGCGCGATCCTGTCTTCTTCTCTCAAGCTGCTCTGAACGAGGAAAATTTTTCGAAAAAACGAAAAGTACCCGATGAACACGTTCTCCAGCTTGGCTTCCCCCTCCTTCCTGTAAACCCACTCCCAAGCGACTTTCTGCATTCGATTGTGCTCTTCCTTCAGCGCCACGCCGCGGCAAAACTGCTTGAAATTCTTCTGCTCGGCGATGTACTTTTCGTGGTGCTTTCTGACGTTGTTCAGTTTCTCGCACCGGATCAGCAGCGACTCGAGGTACCTTTTGAACGCCCGTCGCCTGCCCCACTCGCGCTCTATTTCAACCAATCCGGACGCCGCTTTGTCGAAGAAACTCCCTTCGGTGAAACTCGTTTCTGCGCAGTCGATTTCACTAACTCTTTCAGGTGAAGACTCAAAATCATTCAAAAATTGTGTCCGAAAATTTGCATAATTCTCTTCTTTTCGAATATATGAGCTCTCTTTCTCTGGACTTTTTGCACACAAATTCACACTTCCAACCGAACTGACGCGTATATATACTAGCTTCGGCATAGCTACTTCGATAAGAAAACAAGAGGCGTTTATGAAAACGATGAACATACGACCTCGAAACAGTGTCGAAACGCATTGATTTCTTATGAGTTCTAATGAATTTCTATAGCAACATAAAATCAATAGACAATGCGACTTGGCGACTTGGCGCACTTGGCCACCTTGGCGCATGATAAGTTCTTATTGCAAAAATCTAAATACTTACTTAGCTTATCATTGATGAAATTTAGTTATTAATTAAATAAAAAAAACTTTGAAAGTTATTGTTTTAATTCAACTTAATGTTTTCAAAGTCGTATTTGCTGTTCAGTGAATTCAACTCTCGTTCTGCTTCGCTCAAGCAAATTTTGCAGTTGTTACCTGCAGTGAGCTTCCTGCTCACCCGCTGCACCTCAGGCACCATGGACTTCATTCTGCTCTCCCCGTTGACGAAACGGACCATGTTTCGAACGTCGAACTCGTAGTCGGGTGAATAGTTGCTCACGTTCGCCACACGGTGGTTGAAAAAGTTGCGTACGTTGCCGGCGTTTATCTCATAATCCAGCAGTTCGTCCACTAAAAAGTTCGGCTTGATGGCGGCGTTGTTTAAAAAGAACTCGTTGTCTGAACTGAACTTTTTAAACGCTTCCGAAGCCGCGTCTAACTCGTTGTTGATCTGCACAGAACAACCATTGGGCGCGATCCTGTCTTCTTCTCTCAAGCTGCTCTGAACGAGGAAAATTTTTCGAAAAAACGAAAAGTACCCGATGAACACGTTCTCCAGCTTGGCTTCCCCCTCCTTCCTGTAAACCCACTCCCAAGCGACTTTCTGCATTCGATTGTGCTCTTCCTTCAGCGCCACGCCGCGGCAAAACTGCTTGAAATTCTTCTGCTCGGCGATGTACTTTTCGTGGTGCTTTCTGACGTTGTTCAGTTTCTCGCACCGGATCAGCAGCGACTCGAGGTACCTTTTGAACGCCCGTCGCCTGCCCCACTCGCGCTCTATTTCAACCAATCCGGACGCCGCTTTGTCGAAGAAACTCCCTTCGGTGAAACTCGTTTCTGCGCAGTCGATTTCACTAACTCTTTCAGGTGAAGACTCAAAATCATTCAAAAATTGTGTCCGAAAATTTGCATAATTCTCTTCTTTTCGAATATATGAGCTCTCTTTCTCTGGACTTTTTGCACACAAATTCACACTTCCAACCGAACTGACGCGTATATATACTAGCTTCGGCATAGCTACTTCGATAAGAAAACAAGAGGCGTTTATGAAAACGATGAACATACGACCTCGAAACAGTGTCGAAACGCATTGATTTCTTATGAGTTCTAATGAATTTCTATAGCAACATAAAATCAATAGACAATGCGACTTGGCGACTTGGCGCACTTGGCCACCTTGGCGCATGATAAGTTCTTATTGCAAAAATCTAAATACTTACTTAGCTTATCATTGATGAAATTTAGTTATTAATTAAATAAAAAAAACTTTGAAAGTTATTGTTTTAATTCAACTTAATGTTTTCAAAGTCGTATTTGCTGTTCAGTGAATTCAACTCTCGTTCTGCTTCGCTCAAGCAAATTTTGCAGTTGTTACCTGCAGTGAGCTTCCTGCTCACCCGCTGCACCTCAGGCACCATGGACTTCATTCTGCTCTCCCCGTTGACGAAACGGACCATGTTTCGAACGTCGAACTCGTAGTCGGGTGAATAGTTGCTCACGTTCGCCACACGGTGGTTGAAAAAGTTGCGTACGTTGCCGGCGTTTATCTCATAATCCAGCAGTTCGTCCACTAAAAAGTTCGGCTTGATGGCGGCGTTGTTTAAAAAGAACTCGTTGTCTGAACTGAACTTTTTAAACGCTTCCGAAGCCGCGTCTAACTCGTTGTTGATCTGCACAGAACAACCATTGGGCGCGATCCTGTCTTCTTCTCTCAAGCTGCTCTGAACGAGGAAAATTTTTCGAAAAAACGAAAAGTACCCGATGAACACGTTCTCCAGCTTGGCTTCCCCCTCCTTCCTGTAAACCCACTCCCAAGCGACTTTCTGCATTCGGTTGTGCTCTTCCTTCAGCGCCACGCCGCGGCAAAACTGCTTGAAATTCTTCTGCTCGGCGATGTACTTTTCGTGGTGCTTTCTGACGTTGTTCAGTTTCTCGCACCGGATCAGCAGCGACTCGAGGTACCTTTTGAACGCCCGTCGCCTGCCCCACTCGCGCTCTATTTCAACCAATCCGGACGCCGCTTTGTCGAAGAAACTCCCTTCGGTGAAACTCGTTTCTGCGCAGTCGATTTCACTAACTCTTTCAGGTGAAGACTCAAAATCATTCAAAAATTGTGTCCGAAAATTTGCATAATTCTCTTCTTTTCGAATATATGAGCTCTCTTTCTCTGGACTTTTTGCACACAAATTCACACTTCCAACCGAACTGACGCGTATATATACTAGCTTCGGCATAGCTACTTCGATAAGAAAACAAGAGGCGTTTATGAAAACGATGAACATACGACCTCGAAACAGTGTCGAAACGCATTGATTTCTTATGAGTTCTAATGAATTTCTATAGCAACATAAAATCAATAGACAATGCGACTTGGCGACTTGGCGCACTTGGCCACCTTGGCGCATGATAAGTTCTTATTGCAAAAATCTAAATACTTACTTAGCTTATCATTGATGAAATTTAGTTATTAATTAAATAAAAAAAACTTTGAAAGTTATTGTTTTAATTCAACTTAATGTTTTCAAAGTCGTATTTGCTGTTCAGTGAATTCAACTCCCGTTCTGCTTCACTCAAGCAAATTTTGCAGTTGCTACCTGCAGCGAGCTTCCTGCTCACCCGCTGCACCTCAGGCACCATGGACTTCATTCTGCTCTCCCCGTTGACGAAACGGACCATGTTTCGAACGTCGAACTCGTAGTCGGGTGAATAGTTGCTCACGTTCGCCACACGGTGGTTGAAAAAGTTGCGTACGTTGCCGGCGTTTATCTCATAATCCAGCAGTTCGTCCACTAAAAAGTTCGGCTTGATGGCGGCGTTGTTTAAAAAGAACTCGTTGTCTGAACTGAACTTTTTAAACGCTTCCGAAGCCGCGTCTAACTCGTTGTTGATCTGCACAGAACAACCATTGGGCGCGATCCTGTCTTCTTCTCTCAAGCTGCTCTGAACGAGGAAAATTTTTCGAAAAAACGAAAAGTACCCGATGAACACGTTCTCCAGCTTGGCTTCCCCCTCCTTCCTGTAAACCCACTCCCAAGCGACTTTCTGCATTCGGTTGTGCTCTTCCTTCAGCACCACGCCGCGGCAAAACTGCTTGAAATTCTTCTGCTCGGCGATGTACTTTTCGTGGTGCTTTCTGACGTTGTTCAGTTTCTCGCACCGGATCAGCAGCGACTCGAGGTACCTTTTGAACGCCCGTCGCCTGCCCCACTCGCGCTCTATTTCAACCAATCCGGACGCCGCTTTGTCGAAGAAACTCCCTTCGGTGAAACTCGTTTCTGCGCAGTCGATTTCACTAACTCTTTCAGGTGAAGACTCAAAATCATTCAAAAATTGTGTCCGAAAATTTGCATAATTCTCTTCTTTTCGAATATATGAGCTCTCTTTCTCTGGACTTTTTGCACACAAATTCACACTTCCAACCGAACTGACGCGTATATATACTAGCTTCGGCATAGCTACTTCGATAAGAAAACAAGAGGCGTTTATGAAAACGATGAACATACGACCTCGAAACAGTGTCGAAACGCATTGATTTCTTATGAGTTCTAATGAATTTCTATAGCAACATAAAATCAATAGACAATGCGACTTGGCGACTTGGCGCACTTGGCCTCTTTGGCGCATGATAAGTTCTTATTGCAAAAATCTAAATACTTACTTAGCTTATCATTGATGAAATTTAGTTATTAATTAAATAAAAAAAACTTTGAAAGTTATTGTTTTAATTCAACTTAATGTTTTCAAAGTCGTATTTGTTGTTCAGCAAGTTCAACTCCCGTTCTGCTTCACTCAAGCAAATTTTGCAGTGGTTACCTGCAGCGAGCTTCCTGCTCACTCGCTGCACCTCAGGCACCATGGACTTCATTCTGCTCTCCCCGTTGACGAAACGGACCATGTTTCGAACGTCGAACTCGTAGTCGGGTGAATATTTGCTCACGTTCGCTACACGGTGGTTGAAAAAGTTGCGTACGTTGCCGGCGTTTATCTCATAACCAAGCAGTTCGTCCACTAAAAAGTTCGGCTTGATGGCGGCGTCGTTCAAAAAGAACTCGTTGTCCGAACTGAACTTTTTAAACGCTTCCGAAGCCGCGTCTAACTCGTTGTTGATCTTCACAGAACAACCATTTGGCGCGATCCTGTCTTCTTCTCTCAAGCTGCTCTGCACGAAGAAAATTTTTCGAAAAAACGAAAAGTACCCGATGAACACGTTCTCCAGCTTGGCTCCCCCCTCCTTCCTGTAAACCCACTTCCAAGCGACTTTCTGCATTCGATTGTGCTCTTCCCTTCAGCGCCACGCCGCGGCAAAATTGCTTGAACTTTTTCTGCTCGGCGATGTACTTTTCGTGGTGCTTTCTGACGTTGTTCAGTTTATCGCACTGGATCAGCAGCGACTCGAGGTACCTCTTGAACGCCCGTCGCCTGCCCCACTCCCGCTCTATTTCAACCAATCCGGACGCCGCTTTGTCGAAGAAACTCCCTTCGGTGAAACTCGTTTCTGCGCAGTCGATTTCACTAACTCTTTCAGGTGTAGACTCAAAATCATTAAAAAATTGTGTCCGAAAATTTGCATAATTCTCTTCTTTTCGAATATATGAGCTCTCTTTCTCTGGACTTTTTGCACACAAATTCACACTTCCAACCGAACTGACGCGTATATATACTAGCTTCGGCATAGCTACTTCGATAAGAAAACAAGAGGCGTTTATGAAAACGATGAACATACGACCTCGAAACAGTGTCGAAACGCATTGATTTCTTATGAGTTCTAATGAATTTCTATAGCAACATAAAATCAATAGACAATGCGACTTGGCGACTTGGCGCACTTGGCCACCTTGGCGCATGATAAGTTCTTATTGCAAAAATCTAAATACTTACTTAGCTTATCATTGATGAAATTTAGTTATTAATTAAATAAAAAAAACTTTGAAAGTTATTGTTTTAATTCAACTTAATGTTTTCAAAGTCGTATTTGTTGTTCAGCAAGTTCAGCTCTCGTTCTGCTTCACTCAAGCAAATTTTGCAGTGGTTACCTGCAGCGAGCTTCCTGCTCACCCGCTGCACCTCAGGCACCATGGACTTCATTCTGCTCTCCCCGTTGACGAAACGGATCATGTTTCGAACGTCGAACTCGTAGTCGGGTGAATAGTTGCTCACGTTCGCCACACGGTGGTTGAAAAAGTTGCGTACGTTGCCGGCGTTTATTTCATAACCCAGCAGTTCGTCCACTAAAAAGTTTAAGTTGATGGCGGCGTCGTTTAAAAAGAACTCGTTGTCCGAACTGAACTTTTTAAACGCTTCCGAAGCCGCGTCTAACTCGTTGTTGATCTGCACAGAACAACCATTGGGCGCGATCCTGTCTTCTTCTCTCAAGCTGCTCTGCACGAAGAAAATTTTTCGAAAAAACGAAAAGTACCCGATGAACACGTTCTCCAGCTTGGCTTCCCCCTCCTTCCTGTAAACCCACTCCCAAGCGACTTTCTGCATTCGATTGTGCTCTTCCTTCAGCGCCACGCCGCGGCAAAACTGCTTGAAATTCTTCTGCTCGGCGATGTACTTTTCGTGATGCTTTCTGACGTTGTTCAGTTTCTCGCACTGGATCAGCAGCGACTCGAGGTGCCTCTTGAACGCCCGTTGCCTGCCCCACTCTCGCTCTATTTCAACCAATCCGGACGCCGCTTTGTCAAAGAAACTCCCTTCGGTGAAACTCGTTTCTGCGCAGTCGATTTCACTAACTCTTTCAGGTGAATACTCAAAATCATTCAAAAATTGTGTCCGAAAATTTGCATAATTCTCTTCTTTTCGAATATATGAGCTCTCTTTCTCTGGAATTTTTGCACACAAATTCACACTTCCAACCGAACTGACGCGTATATATACGATCTTCGGCATAGCTACTTCGATAAGAAAACAAGAGGCGTTTATGAAAACGATGAACATACGACCTCGAAACAGTGTCGAAACGCATTGATTTCTTATGAGTTCTAATGAATTTCTATAGCAACATAAAATCAATAGACAATGCGACTTGGCGACTTGGCGCACATGGCCACCTTGGCGCATGATAAGTTCTTATTGCAAAAATCTAAATACTTACTTAGCTTATCATTGATGAAATTTACTTATTAATTAAATAAAAAAAACTTTGAAAGTTATTGTTTTAATTCAACTTAATGTTTTCAAAGTCGTATTTGCTGTTCAGCAAGTTCAACTCCCGTTCTGCTTCACTCAAGCAAATTTTGCAGTGGCTACCTGCAGTGAGCTTCCTGCTCACCCGCTGCACCTCAGGCACCATGGACTTCATTCTGCTCTCCCCGTTGACGAAACGGACCATGTTTCGAACGTCGAACTCGTAGTCGGGTGAATAGTTGCTCACGTTCGCCACACGGTGGTTGAAAAAGTTGCGTACGTTGCCGGCGTTTATTTCATAACCCAGCAGTTCGTCCACTAAAAAGTTTAAGTTGATGGCGGCGTCGTTTAAAAAGAACTCGTTGTCCGAACTGAACTTTTTAAACGCTTCCGAAGCCGCGTCTAACTCGTTGTTGATCTGCACAGAACAACCATTGGGCGCGATCCTGTCTTCTTCTCTCAAGCCGCTCTGCACGAAGAAAATTTTTCGAAAAAACGAAAAGTACCCGATGAACACGTTCTCCAGCTTGGCTTCCCCCTCCTTCCTGTAAACCCACTCCCAAGCGACTTTCTGCATTCGATTGTGCTCTTCCTTCAGCGCCACGCCGCGGCAAAACTGCTTGAAATTCTTCTGCTCGGCGATGTACTTTTCGTGATGCTTTCTGACGTTGTTCAGTTTCTCGCACTGGATCAGCAGCGACTCGAGGTGCCTCTTGAACGCCCGTTGCCTGCCCCACTCTCGCTCTATTTCAACCAATCCGGACGCCGCTTTGTCAAAGAAACTCCCTTCGGTGAAACTCGTTTCTGCGCAGTCGATTTCACTAACTCTTTCAGGTGAATACTCAAAATCATTCAAAAATTGTGTCCGAAAATTTGCATAATTCTCTTCTTTTCGAATATATGAGCTCTCTTTCTCTGGAATTTTTGCACACAAATTCACACTTCCAACTGACGCGTATATATACGATCTTCGGCATAGCTACTTCGATAAGAAAACAAGAGGCGTTTATGAAAACGATGAACATACGACCTCGAAACAGTGTCGAAACGCATTGATTTCTTATGAGTTCTAATGAATTTCTATAGCAACATAAAATCAATAGACAATGCGACTTGGCGACTTGGCGCACATGGCCACCTTGGCGCATGATAAGTTCTTATTGCAAAAATCTAAATACTTACTTAGCTTATCATTGATGAAATTTACTTATTAATTAAATAAAAAAAACTTTGAAAGTTATTGTTTTAATTCAACTTAATGTTTTCAAAGTCGTATTTGCTGTTCAGCAAGTTCAACTCCCGTTCTGCTTCACTCAAGCAAATTTTGCAGTGGCTACCTGCAGTGAGCTTCCTGCTCACCCGCTGCACCTCAGGCACCATGGACTTCATTCTGCTCTCCCCGTTGACGAAACGGACCATGTTTCGAACGTCGAACTCGTAGTCGGGTGAATAGTTGCTCACGTTCGCCACACGGTGGTTGAAAAAGTTGCGTACGTTGCCGGCGTTTATTTCATAACCCAGCAGTTCGTCCACTAAAAAGTTTAAGTTGATGGCGGCGTCGTTTAAAAAGAACTCGTTGTCCGAACTGAACTTTTTAAACGCTTCCGAAGCCGCGTCTAACTCGTTGTTGATCTGCACAGAACAACCATTGGGCGCGATCCTGTCTTCTTCTCTCAAGCTGCTCTGCACGAAGAAAATTTTTCGAAAAAACGAAAAGTACCCGATGAACACGTTCTCCAGCTTGGCTTCCCCCTCCTTCCTGTAAACCCACTCCCAAGCGACTTTCTGCATTCGATTGTGCTCTTCCTTCAGCGCCACGCCGCGGCAAAACTGCTTGAAATTCTTCTGCTCGGCGATGTACTTTTCGTGATGCTTTCTGACGTTGTTCAGTTTCTCGCACTGGATCAGCAGCGACTCGAGGTGCCTCTTGAACGCCCGTTGCCTGCCCCACTCTCGCTCTATTTCAACCAATCCGGACGCCGCTTTGTCAAAGAAACTCCCTTCGGTGAAACTCGTTTCTGCGCAGTCGATTTCACTAACTCTTTCAGGTGAATACTCAAAATCATTCAAAAATTGTGTCCGAAAATTTGCATAATTCTCTTCTTTTCGAATATATGAGCTCTCTTTCTCTGGAATTTTTGCACACAAATTCACACTTCCAACCGAACTGACGCGTATATATACGATCTTCGGCATAGCTACTTCGATAAGAAAACAAGAGGCGTTTATGAAAACGATGAACATACGACCTCGAAACAGTGTCGAAACGCATTGATTTCTTATGAGTTCTAATGAATTTCTATAGCAACATAAAATCAATAGACAATGCGACTTGGCGACTTGGCGCACATGGCCACCTTGGCGCATGATAAGTTCTTATTGCAAAAATCTAAATACTTACTTAGCTTATCATTGATGAAATTTACTTATTAATTAAATAAAAAAAACTTTGAAAGTTATTGTTTTAATTCAACTTAATGTTTTCAAAGTCGTATTTGCTGTTCAGCAAGTTCAACTCCCGTTCTGCTTCACTCAAGCAAATTTTGCAGTGGCTACCTGCAGTGAGCTTCCTGCTCACCCGCTGCACCTCAGGCACCATGGACTTCATTCTGCTCTCCCCGTTGACGAAACGGACCATGTTTCGAACGTCGAACTCGTAGTCGGGTGAATAGTTGCTCACGTTCGCCACACGGTGGTTGAAAAAGTTGCGTACGTTGCCGGCGTTTATTTCATAACCCAGCAGTTCGTCCACTAAAAAGTTTAAGTTGATGGCGGCGTCGTTTAAAAAGAACTCGTTGTCCGAACTGAACTTTTTAAACGCTTCCGAAGCCGCGTCTAACTCGTTGTTGATCTGCACAGAACAACCATTGGGCGCGATCCTGTCTTCTTCTCTCAAGCCGCTCTGCACGAAGAAAATTTTTCGAAAAAACGAAAAGTACCCGATGAACACGTTCTCCAGCTTGGCTTCCCCCTCCTTCCTGTAAACCCACTCCCAAGCGACTTTCTGCATTCGATTGTGCTCTTCCTTCAGCGCCACGCCGCGGCAAAACTGCTTGAAATTCTTCTGCTCGGCGATGTACTTTTCGTGATGCTTTCTGACGTTGTTCAGTTTCTCGCACTGGATCAGCAGCGACTCGAGGTGCCTCTTGAACGCCCGTTGCCTGCCCCACTCTCGCTCTATTTCAACCAATCCGGACGCCGCTTTGTCAAAGAAACTCCCTTCGGTGAAACTCGTTTCTGCGCAGTCGATTTCACTAACTCTTTCAGGTGAAGACTCAAAATCATTCAAAAATTGTGTCCGAAAATTTGCATAATTCTCTTCTTTTCGAATATATGAGCTCTCTTTCTCTGGACTTTTTGCACACAAATTCACACTTCCAACCGAACTGACGCGTATATATACGAGCTTCGGCATAGCTACTTCGATAAGAAAACAAGAGGCGTTTATGAAAACGATGAACATACGACCTCGAAACAGTGTCGAAACGCATTGATTTCTTATGAGTTCTAATGAATTTCTATAGCAACATAAAATCAATAGACAATGCGACTTGGCGACTTGGCGCACATGGCCACCTTGGCGCATGATAAGTTCTTATTGCAAAAATCTAAATACTTACTTAGCTTATCATTGATGAAATTTACTTATTAATTAAATAAAAAAAACTTTGAAAGTTATTGTTTTAATTCAACTTAATGTTTTCAAAGTCGTATTTGCTGTTCAGCAAGTTCAACTCCCGTTCTGCTTCACTCAAGCAAATTTTGCAGTGGCTACCTGCAGTGAGCTTCCTGCTCACCCGCTGCACCTCAGGCACCATGGACTTCATTCTGCTCTCCCCGTTGACGAAACGGACCATGTTTCGAACGTCGAACTCGTAGTCGGGTGAATAGTTGCTCACGTTCGCCACACGGTGGTTGAAAAAGTTGCGTACGTTGCCGGCGTTTATTTCATAACCCAGCAGTTCGTCCACTAAAAAGTTTAAGTTGATGGCGGCGTCGTTTAAAAAGAACTCGTTGTCCGAACTGAACTTTTTAAACGCTTCCGAAGCCGCGTCTAACTCGTTGTTGATCTGCACAGAACAACCATTGGGCGCGATCCTGTCTTCTTCTCTCAAGCTGCTCTGCACGAAGAAAATTTTTCGAAAAAACGAAAAGTACCCGATGAACACGTTCTCCAGCTTGGCTTCCCCCTCCTTCCTGTAAACCCACTCCCAAGCGACTTTCTGCATTCGATTGTGCTCTTCCTTCAGCGCCACGCCGCGGCAAAACTGCTTGAAATTCTTCTGCTCGGCGATGTACTTTTCGTGATGCTTTCTGACGTTGTTCAGTTTCTCGCACTGGATCAGCAGCGACTCGAGGTGCCTCTTGAACGCCCGTTGCCTGCCCCACTCTCGCTCTATTTCAACCAATCCGGACGCCGCTTTGTCAAAGAAACTCCCTTCGGTGAAACTCGTTTCTGCGCAGTCGATTTCACTAACTCTTTCAGGTGAATACTCAAAATCATTCAAAAATTGTGTCCGAAAATTTGCATAATTCTCTTCTTTTCGAATATATGAGCTCTCTTTCTCTGGAATTTTTGCACACAAATTCACACTTCCAACCGAACTGACGCGTATATATACGAGCTTCGGCATAGCTACTTCGATAAGAAAACAAGAGGCGTTTATGAAAACGATGAACATACGACCTCGAAACAGTGTCGAAACGCATTGATTTCTTATGAGTTCTAATGAATTTCTATAGCAACATAAAATCAATAGACAATGCGACTTGGCGACTTGGCGCACTTGGCCACCTTGGCGCATGATAAGTTCTTATTGCAAAAATCTAAATACTTACTTAGCTTATCATTGATGAAATTTACTTATTAATTAAATAAAAAAAACTTTGAAAGTTATTGTTTTAATTCAACTTAATGTTTTCAAAGTCGTATTTGCTGTTCAGCAAGTTCAACTCCCGTTCTGCTTCACTCAAGCAAATTTTGCAGTGGCTACCTGCAGTGAGCTTCCTGCTCACCCGCTGCACCTCAGGCACCATGGACTTCATTCTGCTCTCCCCGTTGACGAAACGGACCATGTTTCGAACGTCGAACTCGTAGTCGGGTGAATAGTTGCTCACGTTCGCCACACGGTGGTTGAAAAAGTTGCGTACGTTGCTGGCGTTTATTTCATAACCCAGCAGTTCGTCCACTAAAAAGTTTAAGTTGATGGCGGCGTCGTTTAAAAAGAACTCGTTGTCCGAACTGAACTTTTTAAACGCTTCCGAAGCCGCGTCTAACTCGTTGTTGATCTGCACAGAACAACCATTGGGCGCGATCCTGTCTTCTTCTCTCAAGCTGCTCTGCACGAAGAAAATTTTTCGAAAAAACGAAAAGTACCCGATGAACACGTTCTCCAGCTTGGCTTCCCCCTCCTTCCTGTAAACCCACTCCCAAGCGACTTTCTGCATTCGATTGTGCTCTTCCTTCAGCGCCACGCCGCGGCAAAACTGCTTGAAATTCTTCTGCTCGGCGATGTACTTTTCGTGATGCTTTCTGACGTTGTTCAGTTTCTCGCACTGGATCAGCAGCGACTCGAGGTGCCTCTTGAACGCCCGTTGCCTGCCCCACTCTCGCTCTATTTCAACCAATCCGGACGCCGCTTTGTCAAAGAAACTCCCTTCGGTGAAACTCGTTTCTGCGCAGTCGATTTCACTAACTCTTTCAGGTGAATACTCAAAATCATTCAAAAATTGTGTCCGAAAATTTGCATAATTCTCTTCTTTTCGAATATATGAGCTCTCTTTCTCTGGAATTTTTGCACACAAATTCACACTTCCAACCGAACTGACGCGTATATATACGAGCTTCGGCATAGCTACTTCGATAAGAAAACAAGAGGCGTTTATGAAAACGATGAACATACGACCTCGAAACAGTGTCGAAACGCATTGATTTCTTATGAGTTCTAATGAATTTCTATAGCAACATAAAATCAATAGACAATGCGACTTGGCGACTTGGCGCACTTGGCCACCTTGGCGCATGATAAGTTCTTATTGCAAAAATCTAAATACTTACTTAGCTTATCATTGATGAAATTTACTTATTAATTAAATAAAAAAAACTTTGAAAGTTATTGTTTTAATTCAACTTAATGTTTTCAAAGTCGTATTTGCTGTTCAGCAAGTTCAACTCCCGTTCTGCTTCACTCAAGCAAATTTTGCAGTGGCTACCTGCAGTGAGCTTCCTGCTCACCCGCTGCACCTCAGGCACCATGGACTTCATTCTGCTCTCCCCGTTGACGAAACGGACCATGTTTCGAACGTCGAACTCGTAGTCGGGTGAATAGTTGCTCACGTTCGCCACACGGTGGTTGAAAAAGTTGCGTACGTTGCCGGCGTTTATTTCATAAGCCAGCAGTTCGTCCACTAAAAAGTTTAAGTTGATGGCGGCGTCGTTTAAAAAGAACTCGTTGTCCGAACTGAACTTTTTAAACGCTTCCGAAGCCGCATCTAACTCGTTGTTGATCTTCACAGAATAACCATTGGGCGCGATCCTGTCTTCTTCTCTCAAGCTGCTCTGCACGAAGAAAATTTTTCGAAAAAACGAAAAGTACCCGATGAACACGTTCTCCAGCTTGGCTTCCCCCTCCTTCCTGTAAACCCACTCCCAAGCGACTTTCTGCATTCGATTGTGCTCTTCCTTCAGCGCCACGCCGCGGCAAAACTGCTTGAAATTCTTCTGCTCGGCGATGTACTTTTCGTGATGCTTTCTGACGTTGTTCAGTTTCTCGCACTGGATCAGCAGCGACTCGAGGTGCCTCTTGAACGCCCGTTGCCTGCCCCACTCCCGCTCTATTTCAACCAATCCGGACGCCGCTTTGTCAAAGAAACTTCCTTCGGTGAAACTCGTTTCTGCGCAGTCGATTTCACTAACTCTTTCAGGTGAATACTCAAAATCATTCAAAAATTGTGTCCGAAAATTTGCATAATTCTCTTCTTTTCGAATATATGAGCTCTCTTTCTCTGGAATTTTTGCACACAAATTCACACTTCCAACTGACGCGTATATATACGAGCTTCGGCATAGCTACTTCGATAAGAAAACAAGAGGCGTTTATGAAAACGATGAACATACGACCTCGAAACAGTGTCGAAACGCATTGATTTCTTATGAGTTCTAATGAATTTCTATAGCAACATAAAATCAATAGACAATGCGACTTGGCGACTTGGCGCACTTGGCCACCTTGGCGCATGATAAGTTCTTATTGCAAAAATCTAAATACTTACTTAGCTTATCATTGATGAAATTTACTTATTAATTAAATAAAAAAAACTTTGAAAGTTATTGTTTTAATTCAACTTAATGTTTTCAAAGTCGTATTTGCTGTTCAGCAAGTTCAACTCCCGTTCTGCTTCACTCAAGCAAATTTTGCAGTGGCTACCTGCAGTGAGCTTCCTGCTCACCCGCTGCACCTCAGGCACCATGGACTTCATTCTGCTCTCCCCGTTGACGAAACGGACCATGTTTCGAACGTCGAACTCGTAGTCGGGTGAATAGTTGCTCACGTTCGCCACACGGTGGTTGAAAAAGTTGCGTACGTTGCCGGCGTTTATTTCATAACCCAGCAGTTCGTCCACTAAAAAGTTTAAGTTGATGGCGGCGTCGTTTAAAAAGAACTCGTTGTCCGAACTGAACTTTTTAAACGCTTCCGAAGCCGCATCTAACTCGTTGTTGATCTTCACAGAATAACCATTTGGCGCGATCCTGTCTTCCTCTCTCAAGCTGCTCTGCACGAGGAAAATTTTTCTAAAAAACGAAAAATACCCGATAAACACGTTCTCCAGCTTGGCTTCCCCCTCCTTCCTGCAAACCCACTCCCAAGCGACTTTCTGCATTCGATTGTGCTCTTCCTTCAGCGCCACGCCGCGGCAAAATTGCTTGAAATTCTTCTGCTCGGCGATGTACTTTTCGTGGTGCTTTCTGACGTCGTTCAGTTTCTCGCACTGAACCAGCAGCGACTCGAGGTACCTCTTGAACGCCCGTTGCCTGCCCCACTCCCGCTCTATTTCAACCAATCCGGACGCCGCTTTGTCGAAGAAACTCCCTTCGGTGAACCTCATTTCTACAGAGTCGATTTCACTAACTCTTTCAGGTGTAGACTCAAAATCATTAAAAATTGTGTCCGAAAATTTGCATAATTCTCTTCTTTTCGAATATATGAGCTCTCTTTCTCTGGACTTTTTGCACACAAATTCACACTTCCAACCGAACTGACGCGTATATATACGAGCTTCGGCATAGCTACTTCGATAAGAAAACAAGAGGCGTTTATGAAAACGATGAACATACGACCTAAAAACAGTGTCGAAACGCATTGATTTCTTATGAGTTCTAATGAATTTCTATAGCAACATATAATCAATAGACAATGCGACTTGGCGACTTGGCGCACTTGGCCACCTTGGCGCATGATAAGTTCTTATTGCAAAAATCTAAATACTTACCTAGCTTATCATTGATGAAATTTAGTTATTAAATAAATAAAAAAAACTTTGAAAGTTATTGTTTTAATTCAACTTAATGTTTTCAAAGTCGTATTTGTTGTTCAGCAAATTCAACTCCCGTTCTGCTTCACTCAAGCAAATTTTGCAGTGGTCACCTGCAGCGAGCTTCCTGCTCACCCGCTGCACCTCAGGCACCATGGACTTCATTCCGCTCTCCCCGTTGACGAAACGGGCCATGTTTCGAACGTCGAACTCGTAGTCGGGTGAGTAGTTGCTCACGTTCGCCACACGGTGGTTGAAAAAGTTGCGTACGTTGCCGGCGTTTACCTCATAACCTAGCAGTTCGTCCACTAAAAAGTTCGGCTTGATGGCGGCGTTGTTTAAAAAGAACCCGTTGTCCGAACTGAACTTTTTAAACGCTTCCGAAGCCGCGTCTAACTCGTTGTTGATCTGCACAGAATAACCATTGGGCGCGATCATGTCTTCTTCTCTCAAGCTGCTCTGCACGAGGAAAATTTTTCGAAAAAACGAAAAGTACCCGATGAACACGTTCTCCAGCTTGGCTTCCCCCTCCTTCCTGTAAACCCACTCCCAAGCGACTTTCTGCATTCGATTGTGCTCTTCCTTCAGCGCCACGCCGCGGCAAAACTGCTTGAAATTCTTCTGCTCGGCGATGTACTTCTCGTGGTGCTTTCTGACGTTGTTCAGTTTCTCGCACTGGACCAGCAGCGACTCGAGGTACCTCTTGAACGCCCGTCGCCTGCCCCACTCCCGCTCTATTTCAACCAATCCGGACGCCGCTTTGTCGAAGAAACCCCCTTCGGTGAAACTCGTTTCTGCGCAGTCGATTTCACTAACTCTTTCAGGTGAATACTCAAAATCATTCAAAAATTGTGTCCGAAAATTTGCATAATTCTCTTTTTTTCGAATATATGAGCTCTCTTTCTCTGGACTTTTTGCACACAAATTCACACTTCCAACCGAACTGACGCGTATATATACTAGCTTCGGCATAGCTACTTCGATAAGAAAACAAGAGGCGTTTATGAAAACGATGAACATACGACCTCGAAACAGTGTCGAAACGCAATGATTTCTTATGAGTTCTAATGAATTTCTATAGCAACATAAAATCAATAGACAACGCGACTTGGCGACTTGGCCACCTTGGCGCATGATAAGTTCTTATTGCAAAAATCTAAATACTTACTTAGCTTATCATTGATGAAATTTAGTTATTAATTAAATAAAAAAAACTTTGAAAGTTATTGTTTTAATTCAACTTAATGTTTTCAAAGTCGTATTTGCTGTTCAGTAAGTTCAACTCTCGTTCTGCTTCACTCAAGCAAGTTTTGCAGTTGTTACCTGCAGCGAGCTTCCTGCTCACCCGCTGCACCTCAGGCACCATGGACTTTATTCTGCTCTCCCCGTTGACGAAACGGACCATGTTTCGAACGTCGAACTCGTAGTCGGGTGAATAGTTGCTCACGTTCGCCACACGGTGGTTGAAAAAGTTGCGTACGTTGCCGGCGTTTATCTCATAACCCAGCAGTTCGTCCAATAAAAAGTTCGGCTTGATGGCGGCGTTGTTTAAAAAGAACTCGTTGTCCGAACTGAACTTTTTAAACGCTTCCGAAGCCGCGTCCAACTCGTTGTTGATCTGCACAGAACAACCATTGGGCGCGATCCTGTCTTCTTCTCTCAAGCTGCTCTGCACGAGGAAAATTTTTCGAAAAAACGAAAAGTACCCGATGAACACGTTCTCCAGCTTGGCTTCCCCCTCCTTCCTGCAAACCCACTCCCAAGCGACTTTCTGCATTCGATTGTGCTCTTCCTTCAGCGCCACGCCGCGGCAAAATTGCTTGAACTTTTTCTGCTCGGCGATGTACTTTTCGTGGTGCTTTCTGACGTTGTTCAGTTCCTCGCACCGGATCAGCAGCGACTCGAGGTACCTCTTGAACGCCCGTTGCCTGCCCCACTCCCGCTCTATTTCAACTAATCCGGACGCCGCTTTGTCGAAGAAACTCCCTTCGGTGAAACTCGTTTCTGCGCAGTCGATTTCACTAACTCTTTCAGGTGAAGACTCAAAATCATTCAAAAATTGTGTCCGAAAATTTGCATAATTCTCTTCTTTTCGAATATATGAGCTCTCTTTCTCTGGACTTTTTGCACACAAATTCACACTTCCAACCGAACTGACGCGTATATATACGAGCTTCGGCATAGCTACTTCGATAAGAAAACAAGAGGCGTTTATGAAAACGATGAACATACGACCTCGAAACAGTGTCGAAACGCATTGATTTCTTATGTGTTCTAATTAATTTCTATAGCAACATAAAATCAGTAGACAATGCGACTTGGCGACTTGGCGCACTTGGCCACCTTGGCGCATGATAAGTTCTTATTGCAAAAATCTAAATACTTACTTAGCTTATCATTGATGAAATTTAGTTATTAATTAAATAAAAAAAAACTTTGAAAGTTATTGTTTTAATTCAACTTAATGCTTTCAAAGTCGTATTTGCTGTTCAGCAAATTCAACTTTCGTTCTGCTTCACTCAAGCAAATTTTGCAGTTGTTACCTGCAGCGAGCTTCCTGCTCACCCGCTGCACCTCAGGCACCATGGACTTCATTCTGCTCTCCCCGTTGACGAAACGGACCATGTTTCGAACGTCGAACTCGTAGTCGGGTGAATAGTTGCTCACGTTCGCCACACGGTGGTTGAAAAAGTTGCGTACGTTGCCGGCGTTTATCTCATAACCCAGCAGTTCGTCCAATAAAAAGTTCGGCTTGATGGCGGCGTTGTTTAAAAAGAACTCGTTGTCCGAACTGAACTTTTTAAACGCTTCCGAAGCCGCGTCCAACTCGTTGTTGATCTGCACAGAACAACCATTGGGCGCGATCCTGTCTTCTTCTCTCAAGCTGCTCTGCACGAGGAAAATTTTTCGAAAAAACGAAAAGTACCCGATGAACACGTTCTCCAGCTTGGCTTCCCCCTCCTTCCTGCAAACCCACTCCCAAGCGACTTTCTGCATTCGATTGTGCTCTTCCTTCAGCGCCACGCCGCGGCAAAATTGCTTGAACTTTTTCTGCTCGGCGATGTACTTTTCGTGGTGCTTTCTGACGTTGTTCAGTTCCTCGCACCGGATCAGCAGCGACTCGAGGTACCTCTTGAACGCCCGTTGCCTGCCCCACTCCCGCTCTATTTCAACTAATCCGGAAGCCGCTTTGTCGAAGAAACTCCCTTCGGTGAAACTCGTTTCTGCGCAGTCGATTTCACTAACTCTTTCAGGTGTAGACTCAAAATCATTAAAAAATTCTGTCCGAAAATTTGCATAATTCTCTTCTTTTCGAATTTATGAGCTCTCTTTCTCTGGACTTTTTGCACACAAATTCACACTTCCAACCGAACTGACGCGTATATATACGAGCTTCGGCATAGCTACTTCGATAAGAAAACAAGAGGCGTTTATGAAAACGATGAACATACGACCTCGAAACAGTGTCGAAACGCATTGATTTCTTATGAGTTCTAATGAATTTCTAAAGCAACATAAAATCAATAGACAATGCGACTTGGCGACTTGGCGCACTTGGCCACCTTGGCGCATGATAAGTTCTTATTGCAAAAATCTAAATACTTACTTAGCTTATCATTGATGAAATTTAGTTATTAATTAAATAAAAAAACTTTGAAAGTTATTGTTTTAATTCAACTTAATGTTTTCAAAGTCGTATTTGTTGTTCAGTAAATTCAACTCCCGTTCTGCTTCACTCGAGCAAATTTTGCAGTTGTTACCTGCAGCGAGCTTCCTGCTCACCCGCTGCACCTCAGGCACCATGGACTTCATTCCGCTCTCCCCGTTGACGAAACGGACCATGTTTCGAACGTCGAACTCGTAGTCGGGTGAATAGTTGCTCACGTTCGCCACACGGTGGTTGAAAAAGTTGCGCACGTTGCCGGCGTTTATCTCATAACCTAGCAGTTCGTCCACTAAAAAGTTCGGCTTGATGGCGGCGTTGTTCAAAAAAAACTCGTTGTCCGAACTGAACTTTTTGAACGCTTCCGAAGCCGCGTTTAATTCGTTGTTGATCTGCACAGAATAACAATTGGGCGCGATCCTGTCTTCTTCTCTCAAGCTGCTCTGCACGAAGAAAATTTTTCGAAAAAACGAAAAGTACCCGATAAACACGTTCTCCAGCTTGGCTTCCCCCTCCTTCCTGCAAACCCACTCCCAAGCGACTTTCTGCATTCGATTGTGCTCTTCCTTCAGCGCCACGCCGCGGCAAAACTGCTTGAACTTTTTCTGCTCGGCAATGTACTTTTCGTGGTGCTTTCTGACGTTGTTCAGTTTCTCGCACTGAACCAGCAGCGACTCGAGGTTTCTTTTGAACGCCCGTTGCCTGCCCCACTCCCGCTCTATTTCAACCAATCCGGACGCCGCTTTAATTAATCTTTAATTAATCATTAGTACATTAATCTCAAAATAATATAAGCGATTAAAAAAGATTAGTTTTCTTTGTTCTTTGTAGTATGAAATGTTACGCAAAATGTACAAAAATTTACACTATTTTTTAATAAATTTGTAGAAAGCACTAATGAAAAAAAAACTTAAACGTAATTGAAAATATCAGTGTTATCGTAAATTGCATTAAACATTTTGTGTATTATTTCTCAGTTAACAAAGTATCTAAATAAAGCTATATAAAATGAGAAATTTTAATTGCTAATTTTAGTTTGTATTCACACATTTCTGCGTAAAAAGTTGTTTTTTGAATTTAAACATACAGAACACTTTCGAAACAAGACTTTTAATTTTTAATTAGATATACATAATAGTCATAAATATTATTTATTAAGCAATAGCAATAAACTAAATAGTTTGAAATAATAGTTAACTTACGTTTTAAACTCTTTTTATTACTATGAAAGTACTTAGTGCTGATAAAATTTAAATTAAATTTTGTTAAAGTAAAGTATTTGAAAAAATATTCAAATTTTTATAGCTTTTTAAGAATAATCACTTCAACTCTATTAAGTTATAAGCAAAATAAATTAAAGTTTTACAATTATTTTTATACAAACTTCGACAACTAACCAAATTAAAATATACTGAAAAACATACTGTCCTTACATAGACAAGAGCTTTTTTTATCATGACAACTTTAACTAGTAAAACCGTATATGTATTTCAGGTTTATGGTCTATTGATACGCATCTATGGCTTGTTAACTTAGTAAAAAATATTTGCGGTTTCGGTAAAGTTATATTTATACATTTTTATACTAATTAATCATACAATTAATAATTTTCAAAACCGTAGAAAGACTTTAATGTGTAAAGTAAATTTTGTGTGCAAAAGTTTTTTTACCACTTACTGTGTTTTGAAATGAAAAATTACTAATGAAAACTCTTCTATCAGTGCAGGGGAAATTTATTTGACCATCTGGTAATAAGATAACTGCAAAGTGGTTCAAACAGAGTTGAAAAATTCTGGTTAACATAAAGAAAATAAAACAATCATTTTCAAGTTTTGTTTGCTTTGTTTATGTCTTTAAACTCTTAAAAACAGTTTTTTATGAGCGTTGTTTTAAGAGCGAAACAAAATTAAACAACTTTTTTGCAAAGCTAATTACTTGATATTTTGAGGTTTTTAAGTTTAATTTAAAACCGTCCAGCTGTATAAAATAGTTTCGTATTTTAAATAAATACTGCAATTATTGTCTTAATAGAAATATACTAATCAAAGTATTAACTATAAGCTTTCAAGCAATTTACTTTAACAACTGGCAAATGTTGTAAGCGTTCGGTCAAGGATTTTTTCAAATACAAGACTTTTCATTGTTTGTAAACTGGTGTAAATTGTACTTAAACGAAAGTTAATCTTTAAAACAATCTCAAAATTCCAAAGGTGCGATAATTTTAAAGGTCAACTCCAACGTTTTAAATTTGCAAATTGCTTTTATCAAAACTTAATGTCATTTTTATAGTTTTATATCTAAAAAATTAAGAACATTTACTTTATGCTGAAATTCATTTTGTACTAGAAAATGTATTATACATTTTGTAAATTACTATGTATAAGAAAGTAGCAAAACTTATAGTTTGATATAGCATTTATAAATCAATTTTTAAATGTTTATTTAAAATAAGTGTATGTTTTAAAAAATTAAGCCACAGCTAAAAAATATGCAATGTCAAAGTAAATATTTAAAATAAGTTTTACAATTAATTTAAATTTCAAAAACAACCTCTGTATTAATGTATTGTATGCTGACATAAAATCAGTTAAAATGTTAACATCTTACAGCATTAAGGATAAAAGCAATAATGAAAAACGTATTATACTATTTCCTAATGAAAAACGAAATTTAAAATTATAGTATTTTATTTTACACCTTATTACACCTTACTTATTTAAGGGGCTTACTTATAATATATTTGCCGCGGTATGTTATTTTCGATGTAATTTAGTTTGTAATGTTTAAGCTATTTCAAATAAACTTACTTTATTTAAAACAAACTTTTGTTTAAAAATCATGTTCTATTAATATAAAGCCAAAGTAAAACGATAAAAATTGAATTATGTTTTACTTATATGTAGTAGGTTAAAAACTCATTAATCAAGTAAATTAAAAATCAAAATAAAATTAATTAAGTAAAAATCATTTTTGTGAGTTTATATAAATATCACATTGTAACATTTAATCATAAAAATAATAAGTAGGTAGACAAGTTCAGTTTTTATAAAACTTCAAATTTATAGAAGTGTTAACATCGAAATAATTATAAATTATAAACAAAAACAGTTGAATGTTGAATTTACTTCTACAAAGTTTGTTTGTTGCAACAAGAAAACAATTTTAACGGATGTCTTTCTTTTACTCAGTTTAAATGCTACACTAAGTATTTAAAAAATGTTATAAAATATAATTAAGCTGTTTGTAGACTGACGAACAAAATGTTTTTAGATGTAACTGGCTGACATTTAGGTGTGACTGACAGTATTCAATAAAAACGAAATCCAAGTTACAGTTTACCAAAAGCTTACTTAAACTTGCTTCTAACTAACAACTTGAGTTTGTCTCGTGGCACAGGCTTGGCTCTAAAAAACTTTTACCGACTTTTTCATTTTTTTACCGAATATTTCAAACTAAAATAAAACAAAGTTTCGCGTTATTTTTTTTCTAGCCATTTGACAACAATTTTATAAAAAGTTCAATTTTTTTAGGATATTATTATTGCTTTTGTCGTCTGTACAAAATTTTTGAATTTTTTTTGAGTCAGCATGGTTTATTTAAATTAAAATACAACAAATGTACTGCGTTTTTAGCGTTTTCAAATTCTAGTGTTTCAAACTTCAAACTAATCATTAATAATATATTTTAGAAAAACGAAAAAAGAAAAAACGTAAAACATTTAACTTTTATGCAATTGTTATACGGTCGTAAATTTTTTACAACTCAGTTTAGTAACTTATTCTAGAGTAATCAGTTGAACATTAAAGAACTTAAATTGCATGTAAAAAATTGTTTCAAATTATTATTTTAATTTAAACATGTACAAAAAATGGTTTATCCTAATTGACAAGCTAATATTTTTAGTTTATGGTTTGTTAAAACATAAAAATAATTTATTTTCTATCCTTGAAGTACCTAGTTTATCACGACTGCTTTGAGACTATTTGTTATTTCCCACATATTTTCTAGTCTAAATATTGTAAATAGACTTAAAATAGGTGCCATCCATTTTATATCTGTGACAAAGGTAAGTATTATCATTGTATTTAATATTAATGATAACAAAAATATTGTGATATGGTAATGTTTTCTATAATTTAATAGTAAATATCATTATAATGTACTTTAAATCTTTATTTGATACACACAATTGATAAAATAATTTTATTTGAATAATTTTATCAAAATTTTTTATAAATTAATCATAACTGTTTTATATTTTAATATTAATTAGCCTCGTATTTAAATTTAGAAATGGTCAGAAAAAATTCCTAGTTGTTTTGCAAATTTAAATCAATTTTAATGGCTGATACTAATCAAGTTACATGCCACAATTATTCAGAAAATATATTTTCTCTGTAAAAACAATAATAGTCAAAAAGTTTATGTCTTTTTATAACCACTATGCTAAAACATTTAATGAACAAGAAAATGACAGGTTGGCCACACATTTAGGGTACTCAGGATATTTTATAATCCTAGTAAATCTCAGAATGACTTATGGTAACTCAGAATATTTTAACTTTTTTAAAATCCAGGATGACTGAGGACAGTTATGATTTTTTATGAAAACCTCACAGGGTTGCCACTTTACCTGGAAACCTTGAAAAACCTGGAATTTGACAATTTGGGCAAAAAAAAAGCTGGAATATTAAGCAAAAAACCTGGAATTTTAAACAGTTTTAACATGTTTAATTTAAAACAAAAAATATTTTGCATAGATAAACATTTTTTGTCATCATAAAAAATTTCTATATTAAATAAGGGAATAAAAGTAGCTTTCAGTATCTTTTTGATGTTTTTATACAATTAACACAGTTTTCTTACCTTACTTACTTAACTTAAAACTAAAAATAGACCCAAAAATATGTACTTTTAAAAACCTGGAAGAAACTTGGAAAACCTGAAAAAAAATTAAAAAAACAAGTGGCAATCCTGATCTCAGGATAGTTTCAGGACTTTTAAAATTCTCAGGATAGACTTTTTTCTACATCAAGAATTAGGGTTGCCACTTAACCTAGAATCCTAGAAAAATGTTGAATGTGACAGTTAAGGCTAAAAAAACCTGAAAGTTGAGAAATCTTGAAGGAATTTTTAAACTTATATCACTAAAAAACCTGGAAATTAAAAAATTGTTAACATGTAAAGTAGTAAAACTTCAGTTTGATAAAAAAACTATGGTCTAGATAACAAAATTTCTTATCATCAAAAGCTTTTTTCATCAAAAAATACATTTGAAGTAGGTTTAACACATCTTTTCAATAATGATAGACAGTTCTTTACCCTAAACTTTATTTCAAACTTAAAATATACAAAAAATTGTGTACTTTTAAGAACCTTGAAGAAATTTCAAAAAAAAAACTTGTGGCCAAACTGTTTTTTAAGTTTTTTGTTCAACTAATAATTATTTCATTAATTAGTTTGGCAGAGACATATACTCATAAGAAAGTTTTATATAGTCGATAATTCTGTATACTAATATTTTTTATTGAATAAAAGTATTTGTAAATTTATTCTAAAATTAAAACTGATTTATTATTTAATATTTATAACTAAAATCTTTAGTTATAATATAATATAACGACTCTTCTATATATAAATTATGACATTTAAGATATTGTTGTTAAATTTTGTTTGAGCAAATCGAGTTAACAATGATATTTAAACAATGTTTTTAAATCTCTTTTTTTTGACCCCCTTACTTTATATTGCCAATCCTCACAAAAGACAATTTTTCCCATTCTTTGGAAGGCACTGCTCTAAAACAACGTTTAAATCAAAAGTTGCATTCAAATCACATTCTGATAAGAAGTATATCTCCACTTCAAATTGTTGAATATAATTTTAGATTTTGTTCTCATATGTTTTAAGGGCAATGCTTAATTTTTAAATATTACCTTTTAGTTCACTTTTACATTGCAAACTAATTATTTTTTAACAGCTTACAAATGTGATGACATTGAAAATCTTAACTCCATTTTGAGATGGCTTTTGACTGCAACCTTTTCATTATTAGTTAGTTAATTAATAAAGTCTATCTAAAGTTTAATTTCTAAAATAAAGTAAATTCTTTTTTAATTTCTAAACACAAATTACAGAAAATATTTTTATTGTGTTTATTAAAGAAGCTTTAAGATTATTATTAGCCACAAGTGTTTGAACACTTTTCTTTTATTTAAGCTTAACAAAATTTTATAATCTTTCAGATAACTAGTATAAACACAAATAAACCTGACTAGACTTAATGGTATATAAATTAATCAAATTAATGAATTTTAAGTTTAATAACATTATACCATATGTGTAATATTCTACTAGATATTAAACTGCAAAATAGTATTTTTACTTCATCAATTAAATATAATGTTAAGGGCACAGGGGCTAAACACTTTGGATTAATGTTTTTTTTTACATAAATGATTAAGCTACCAGTGACTTCAAGAAATTTAAGTAGTTTTGATAAAAAAAAGATCAAAGTTAAAGAGTTTACTAGGTTCCTAGTGGGAGATGCAAATTAAAAAGGTAAAAGTAGATTAATTCGTTTAAAACATTTCTCATCCTACAGTTTTTGAGCAATCATTTCAGAAACTGTTCTGAGAACTATTTAATAAATTTTGAACAACTGGTAAAAAAGGATTTTCTATTGATCTGTTGATTAGAAAAAAAAATCTTTATCTATTTTCGTCTATATTTTTTTCATAATTCCACCTCTTTTACTTTAATCGCAATATTATAAAGGGATGTTTCCTGAAAATTTGAAGTGAATTACTTAAAACTAAAATGAAGGAACATATATTTTTAGTTATTTTTTTATTCAAGCCACTCATTGCTCTACAAAGTACTTCCGAATTCTCCGTTTGCTTAGTTTTTGGATTTTTTTTTAGTTTATTAAACTAGCAAAACAATTTATTTTATTACTTATCCTATCATTACAATAAGTGTTTAAGTATTAAATCAGTTTAGAATAAAATATTTATGTTGTAAGATAAGGTGTTTATTCAATGGTGTTTGCGTTATTCTATTTGTTATTTTTTAACTGAAGTCCTCGAAGTTGTCTGTTAGAATGTTTCAAACGCCATGGTCTTTTAATAAAGAAGTGTTTTTAAGTCTTGGCATGCAATACATCTTATGATCTAAACTGCTTCTTCTGCCCTTAGTGCTTAAAGTTGTTGGTAATTGACTGATAAGTTATCACTTAAAGTCCTGCTCTAGTTCATCACTTACTTAACCTTTAACAAACTTTGTTATGTATTTCTGTTATTTTTTTTGTATCAAAACGTTATTGATTTCTTTTCCATCAGGTTTTTAAGTATTTTCCTTGCAATCAAAAGTTTAAACAATTTATTTTATATAACTACTTGGTAGTGTGCAAAGTAATTAAATTGGTGTCCTATCTATTTCTGAACTTGCACATTAAATTTCACGGCAAAATTAAAATTGTAGAATAAAACATTCAGCAACAAAATTATGTTTAAATTACATAATAATTAAACTAGCACAACATCTCTCACAGCTTAATTAATAGAAAATCTGAATTTTTTGTTTGTTGTCATCTTTATACTTATGTATTTTTTTTTTATAATGTTAAAAATAAAATTCATACTTATTTCAACTACCTTCTTTGAAAAAGTTTAACTTTGAGTAACAATAGTAAGTAATATAGTTTTATTTTAACAGAGCAGTGACGATATTGGATGGAACCTGGAAAGATTCACTAATCCATGGGCACCAGACGATTTTTGCAACTGTCTTTTTCGAAAATGTGAGTTAAGTATTAGAAGTAAACTGTCAAGACAAAAATGTACAAATATGTTTAGATTCATGTTCATTAGTAGACTTAAAAAAAGAAATAGATCAGTTTCTTAGCTGTAACTAAGAAAATAATAAGGTATAAGCTTCTAATAGTTTTTAACTTTAAAATTAGATTAAGAAGATAATAAGACAGATTGTAAGTTTATATGATTCATTATTAAAAGCAAAACTGTTCTGCCTTTAGTTTAAGTTTGTACCTAATGTTTCAATTTAATTTTTAAAACAGATTACGGCTGTAGTTTGTATGTTTTTTGTTTGTCAATTTCGTTTTTGATTCCGGTACCTTTATTTAGATGAATTTACTGTTGAGTGTTTTCTTAAACGTTTGTTTATTCAGTTTTAAAATCTGAGTCATTTCAAGTTATGTAAAACTTTAATTAATCGTTAAAAGTGATTGTTTTTTGTTTTATATTTTTCTTCAATTATTTTATTAACTCTTATTAGCATAAAGTTATTAAATAGTTTGTTGTAGGGTTGACAGCTTGAGTTAAATTTGTTTAAGGTTATATACAAAATTATGTGTGAATTAGTCTGAAATCCACTGTAGTTATTGTTATGTTTTGTCTTAATTTTTTTGTTATGATGTTAAATGATTATTCAAAGGACTATGTTACTTATATCGTTGTGATTTTGCTTTCTATTCTCTATGTACTTTAATTACGTTTTTCAAGAGTTATTCATTATTGTGTCATTTTTAAAAAGATTGTATCAAGAAACAGTGTTGCAAAATACCTGGAAAATAGGAAAAACCAGGAATTTGACAAATTAGACAAAAAAACGTCGAGTTTCTAACTAAAATCACTAAAAAATCAGAAATGTCAAACTATTTTATATAAAAAGTAAGGAAATTTCAGTTGGATAAAAAGTGTTTATATCATTAAACTTATTCTTCATTAAAAGAACTTATTTGAACGTTTTACAGTATCTTTTTATCTCAATATTAAGATATTTTTTTAAACTTAAGTTTAATTTTATACTTTAAAGTGGTCCGATAAACTAATTTTTTTTAAACCTGGATGGCATTTACATAAAACTTTTGACAACCCAGAAAAAAACTGGATACTTTTTTAAGTGTACAATTTACACTCAAACTTTATTTAAAGACTATTACATCACATTAATCATTAAATCATATTAATGTACATTTGTATTTTAACTCGCGCCAATAGTTATTTTTTTCAGAAATAGATTATTTCGTACATTTAGATACATATGAGAGCTAGATAAATACAAATTTTTATAATGCCTAGGTCTTTTAATATTTTTTGTTGTGTTTTGCACTTAGTTGTTGTATAAGGCGCTTTATTTTTCTAAAAAAAGGTATTTCAAGTAAAATCATGTTAATAAACAATGATCTCAACAGCAGTTTCTCGCGGCTACGCCTGCTTGATGAGTACTAATAAGGACGAAACTGGTCGTACGTTGTCTCGGATGCTGTTGTTGTTGGTCGTGTGGTGGAGTTTATTATTTATTGTTGATGGCACGAACATCTCAACTTTGTTGATAATGCCCGAATTAAATATTGGATTAAATAAAAGTCAAAAAACGTTTATCTATTTTCACAATTAAAACTCTATATACAATCTATAAATTTTGAAATGTCTTATTTTTACAACTGTTTAAGAATTCTAAAATACGTAACTAAATGAGAGTGCGTAACCAAATGAGTGCGTAGATTCGTGAGAGGTGAATGTAATTCATTACAAATTTTATTGGGTTCATTCTGGCTGATATAAATCTTGTACAAATGCGTCACTAACAGTTTATTTAAGTTAAAATTTAAAGTGTTTTACTTCAAATACACGATAAAATCAATTTTTACAACTAGGCAATAAGTTTATAGTTACCTCATTGTTTAAATTTTTTTCTCAAACTTAATATTGTTAAATAATAGTTTTGGCGCACAATAAGTTAACAAGTTTTTTATTGTTCATTTGCAAGCTTTTATGACTTTCTGTATTAAATTTAGTGTTTGTTTTATTGTGTGCATTGCGTAATATAAATATCCGATTAAGTTTACAAAATAACCCAACGTTACCGGATAAGTGAGAAAGCACTGTACTGTGTTAATCTTTTAGAAATTAATTTTAGAATGTTTTTGTTAAATATGTCAAAGTTTTTAAAGTATTAAATATAGCTAGTGTATATACATTACAGTAAACTCTCGCGAATTTACGCACATTTGTCAGCAAAATTTTGTAGTTAAACGTGAGAATGTAACAATATTACAAAGTTAAAACAACTGAATATTTGCAAGATGTACATTTTGACAATCAAATATATTATTTTAAAGCATTTTGTTGTTAATTGAAAACATACAACAAATTTGTTGGTACATTAAAAGGTTTAAATTAAGTATACTTTTTGCGTATTTTAAGAAGTCTATTTAAAACGAGAGTGGATAGATTTGAGAGAGGTTATTGTATTTAAATAGTATTCTGACAAGTTATTGCTTCTCTAAATCTAAGTTTGTTTCTAAAAATTTTCATATAAAATAAAATTCAATCGATTTCATAACAATTAAAAGTTAAGGAACAAGTAATAAATTTCCAAATGATAATACTTGTATAAATTTATATATGAAATAAAAAAATAAATTTAATCAATAAATTTCTAGATCGATGGGTGCATACAAAATGTACAAAAAGTCTTCAGTCCTTATTGGTATAAGATCGGATAATTTCAACTGTAATCAAGGATACGCTGGTCAGTTTTCTTAATGGTTTTTGAGTTTTGTATTGCATAAGACCTATACGGATTTTTTATCAACTAAATATCAAGTTTGTTCGCGTTATATATAGTTATTATCTTTTTTAAGTGACTCAGCTTTCTATTTTAGTAAATGTATTTAACATTTGTATATATTTCTACAAAATGCTAGTTAGTATGTAATATCAAATAGTTTAAAACAATTTAAAGTCAGGTTCGTTTCAAAATCGTAATTTTTTACCAAAACCATTTATAGCTTGAACTGTTTTTGATAAATGATTAGTTTTTATAATGTATCCAATCACAAAACTTTTTTCATCCCCCTACTTATTACGCCCATGATAGCGAAAATGGTTTAGAGGGGATGTGTTGTCAAATTTGGGGAAACCCCGAATAGAGGTTCAAACTTTAATAAACATCATCGTTTCTAATAAAATTTTTAGAAAGTAGATTGAAGTCTGTTTAATACATTTAGTAATAAAAGTTGAATTTTATTTTGTAATTTACCTTTATAAAAAAATTAAGACAACTTGAATATTTTTCCACAAAACGCTATTCAGTATGTAAAATTAAATAAATATAATTCAATGCAAATAAGATTCAAATCACGGGCTTTAAAAAAAGTTATTTAATATGCAAATACTTATGTATAAACAACTAGAACTTAAATACTTGAAAATTGAATGTTTACAAGAACGTTATTTATTTCTATTTAAAAATGTTCAAAATGTAATATTTAATCATATTTTGTATTTGAAACGCTTACTAAAATGACCAATTAAAAATAGACATAGTTAAGTGAAAATCCAAAAGTCTGTTACTTAATTTTTGATCTTCATAGCACATTGTATGCAATTGAAAATATTTATATATATATATATATATTAATTTAAAATAATTTATCAACTAAAACATACATGATAAGTGCAAGTATCGAAATTTGTTAAACTTTTTTAACAATTTTCGATTTATTTCCCTTGCCAAAAATATCATCGTTTTAGTACTAATTGTATTTTATACTAGTAAAAACTATTATAATTAAATAAACTACCATTTCCATATTTATAACATAAAAAACTAAATAAAAGGCTGTCATTTTAAAACCCCGGGTTAACTTTATACAAATTCGTTCGTTCATTAATATCTAGTTAATTGTATGATTTAAAAAAGAAGCTTTGAACCATCATGCTTATAGCTTTATTTAATAAAAATTTAACACTAATTAATTAAAAATATTTAAGCGACTATCAATCAGTTTTAGGTTAGGGGATTTTTTATTGGTTCAGTCAAGAAGAAAGTTAAAAAATTGGTAAATAAAAGGTGCTAACCCTTCGGTGGCACCCTCTAGAAACTTAAGACATGAAAAAATTTATTTTCATAAATACAGTTAGTTGACTGATAAAAATACAACCAGAACCAAAAAAAACTTTCGGTAAAAAAAAAGACGCTCATCTTTCGACGAGCGTCTTTGAAAAATTATGGAAAGAAAAGATTGAAAAAAAATTGAGCAAAAAAAAAGACGCTCATCTTTCGACGAGCGTCTTTGAAAAAATATGAATAGAAAAGATTGAAAAAAAATTGAGCAAAAAAAAAGACGCTCATCTTTCGACGAGCGTCTTTATAAAAAATATGGAAAGAAAAGATTGAAAAAAAATTCAGCAAAAAAGGCTCCGATTTCGCCCGCGGGCGAAATCGGAGCCTTTTTTGCTGAATTTTTTTTCAATCTTTTCTTTCCATATTCCACCATTCCTACACTTTCCATTCGAAAATTGCATCCGACAACTTTTCGAAAAAACAGGCCCTCCCATGTTTTTAAATTATTTTCTCAAAGCTTCTGCTTCCCTCACAAAATACTTTGCTTTATTTTACCTCTGAACGTGAAAGCGACTGTGAGATGCAGCCGCTTCTCTGCCTGTCACATTTTGAGTGCTTCGCCTTTCGCCTGTGCACTTTCTTCTAACTCGCCTTCCCTGCTTCAGTCGCCCGGTTGAAGCTTCACCTTTACAAATGCACAGGTTCAATCATTCATATATATGCACTCAAACGTACTTTTAACTGGACTGAATCATGTCAGAGCTTACTGCTTGCGAGAGCCGGCTTCTATGGCTGCTTTTGGACGGTACTTGCCTTCTCTCGCTCTAATTTCCCTCCTTACTCATTCAATCAGGTCTGCTATACGACCTTTGGCCGATTTAACGGCCTTTCGATGGCAGCTTAAGTCGACGGCCAGTCGACTCAAGCTATAACGAATCTCTGCCACCAACCAACCCGCCTCGACGACTTGACGCCTACCCGTCTCGACGTCCAGGGATTTCTTCGTTAAATGCATACAAGCCTTCACATTATAAAATCCCTAAGCTTCAAGTCGACCGAACGCACAAAAGCGTCTCTCTTACTAGTGTAACATCAAGCATACGCGTATGATGCTCAAATGTTGCTCTTGAAAATATTTTACTAGGCTACCTCAAGAGAGTCAAAATTTTACCTTCAATTTTTTTTCATTACTTGTTTGTACATACATAAAACTTGTATAATTTAGTTTTAAAAGAATTATATGACTTATGTATTTATACGTACTTACTTACGTACACATTTTTAATGATATTTAATTAGTTTTATATTAATTACTGTTTATTTTGACTATTGAAATATTAATTTATTGTATTTATCTTTATTTGTTACACGCTTAGGTAAGGTGTATTTATTTGGGTAAAATATTGATAATTATTAGAAAAATGGTTTATGGTTTCAAAAGTTATTGAAGTACTGATTTATTACTGATTTATCTCGTTTTCAAAACAATGAAATTCATCATTTGGTAGTAACTAATTAAAAAACTTACTGCTTCAGCCTACTCATTCTTAAAAGCTGTTCAGTTTTACTTTTTAATTATGAATCTTGAAACCATACAGTTGTACTTTGGTATTTGATATTAATAATACTTTTTAAGTTTTGCCTGCATTATTATTAAATAAAATAGAAAAAGTTTACAGTTTAAATACTTGTTTTTCGCATAGTACATTTATTACTTTTTTAAGTAACAAGTTAGTGTTTTTGAATTTTTTTTTATTTTTTTTTAGTAACTTAATACAGTATTTTTTAAGGTAACAAATTTTTGTTAGGTTAAACTATATTGTGACCTAATGGCTAGGTTTTGGAAAACAACACTTATGATCATATTTGTTTGGTTTGTACAATCTTTTTTTTATTAATTAGTTATTATTAACTAGACACTTTCAGTAAAGAAAAATATAGTTTTAAGCGTTTTAAAATATTATAACTTATATATAGAGTTTAAATATTTTAATAAAAGCCCTTACACTTTTTTCTTTGTTCTAAATAATTTTTTTCAAGTTTAAACAACGTTCTTTTTCTCTTACTTTGTTTAGTTTTTTAGTTTATATTGCCCATATTAATAATTGCCCATATTATATTGCCCATACAATTACACCGCGGCAAAATTGCTTGAAATTCTTCTGCTCGGCGATGTACTTTTCGTGGTGCTTTCTGACGTTGTTCAGTTTCTCGCACCGGATCAGCAGCGACTCGAGGTACCTCTTGAACGCCCGTCGCCTGCCCCACTCCCGCTCTATTTCAACCAATCCGGACGCCGCTTTGTCGAAGAAACTCCCTTCGGTGAAACTCGTTTCTGCGCAGTCGATTTCACTAACTCTTTCAGGTGAAGACTCAAAATCATTCAAAAATTGTGTCCGAAAATTTGCATAATTCTCTTCTTTTCGAATATATGAGCTCTCTTTCTCTGGAATTTTTGCACACAAATTCACACTTCCAACCGAACTGACGCGTATATATACTAGCTTCGGCATAGCTACTTCGATAAGAAAACAAGAGGCGTTTATGAAAACGATGAACATACGACCTCGAAACAGTGTCGAAACGCATTGATTTCTTATGAGTTCTAATGAATTTCTATAGCAACATAAAATCAATAGACAATGCGACTTGGCGACTTGCGCACTTGGCCACCTTGGCGCATGATAAGTTCTTATTGCAAAAATCTAAATACTTACTTAGCTTATCATTGATGAAATTTAGTTATTAATTAAATAAAAAAAAACTTTGAAAGTTATTGTTTTAATTCAACTTAATGTTTTCAAAGTCGTATTTGCTGTTCAGCAAGTTCAACTCTCGTTCTGCTTCATCCAAGCAAATTTTGAAGTTGCTACCTGCAGCGAGCTTCCTGCTCACCCGCTGCACCTCAGGCACCATGGACTTCATTCTGCTCTCCCCGTTGACGAAACGGACCATGTTTCGAACGTCGAACTCGTAGTCGGGCGAATAGTTGCTCACGTTCGCCGCACGGTGGTTGAAAAAGTTGCGCACGTTGCCGGCGTTTACCTCATAACCTAGCAGTTCGTCCACTAAAAAGTTCGGCTTGATGGCGGCGTTGTTCAAAAAGAACTCGTTGTCCGAACTGAACTTTTTGAACGCTTCCGAAGCCGCGTCCAACTCGTTGTTGATCTGCACAGAATAACCATTGGGCGCGATCCTGTCTTCTTCTCTCAAGCTGCTCTGCACGAAGAAAATTTTTCGAAAAAACGAAAAGTACCCGATGAACACGTTCTCCAGCTTTTCTTCCCCTCCTTCCTGTAAACCCACTCCCAAGCGACTTTCTGCATTCGATTGTGCTCTTCCTTCAGCGCCACGCCGCGGCAAAACTGCTTAAAATTCTTCTGCTCGGCGATGTACTTTTCGTGGTGCTTTCTGACGTTGTTCAGTTTCTCGCACCGGATCAGCAGCGACTCGAGGTACCTCTTGAACGCCCGTCGCCTGCCCCACTCCCGCTCTATTTCAACCAATCCGGACGCCGCTTTGTCGAAGAAACTCCCTTCGGTGAAACTCGTTTCTGCGCAGTCGATTTCACTAACTCTTTCAGGTGAAGACTCAAAATCATTCAAAAATTGTGTCCGAAAATTTGCATAATTCTCTTCTTTTCGAATATATGAGCTCTCTTTCTCTGGACTTTTTGCACACAAATTCACACTTCCAACCGAACTGACGCGTATATATACTAGCTTCGGCATAGCTACTTCGATAAGAAAACAAGAGGCGTTTATGAAAACGATGAACATACGACCTCAAAACAGTGTCGAAACGCATTGATTTCTTATGAGTTCTAATGAATTTCTATAGCAACATAAAATCAATAGACAATGCGACTTGGCGACTTGCGCACTTGGCCACCTTGGCGCATGATAAGTTCTTATTGCAAAAATCTAAATACTTACTTAGCTTATCATTGATGAAATTTAGTTATTAATTAAATAAAAAAAAACTTTGAAAGTTATTGTTTTAATTCAACTTAATGTTTTCAAAGTCGTATTTGCTGTTCAGCAAGTTCAACTCTCGTTCTGCTTCATCCAAGCAAATTTTGAAGTTGCTACCTGCAGCGAGCTTCCTGCTCACCCGCTGCACCTCAGGCACCATGGACTTCATTCTGCTCTCCCCGTTGACGAAACGGACCATGTTTCGAACGTCGAACTCGTAGTCGGGCGAATAGTTGCTCACGTTCGCCGCACGGTGGTTGAAAAAGTTGCGCACGTTGCCGGCGTTTACCTCATAACCTAGCAGTTCGTCCACTAAAAAGTTCGGCTTGATGGCGGCGTTGTTCAAAAAGAACTCGTTGTCCGAACTGAACTTTTTGAACGCTTCCGAAGCCGCGTCCAACTCGTTGTTGATCTGCACAGAATAACCATTGGGCGCGATCCTGTCTTCTTCTCTCAAGCTGCTCTGCACGAAGAAAATTTTTCGAAAAAACGAAAAGTACCCGATGAACACGTTCTCCAGCTTTTCTTCCCCTCCTTCCTGTAAACCCACTCCCAAGCGACTTTCTGCATTCGATTGTGCTCTTCCTTCAGCGCCACGCCGCGGCAAAACTGCTTAAAATTCTTCTGCTCGGCGATGTACTTTTCGTGGTGCTTTCTGACGTTGTTCAGTTTCTCGCACCGGATCAGCAGCGACTCGAGGTACCTCTTGAACGCCCGTCGCCTGCCCCACTCCCGCTCTATTTCAACCAATCCGGACGCCGCTTTGTCGAAGAAACTCCCTTCGGTGAAACTCGTTTCTGCGCAGTCGATTTCACTAACTCTTTCAGGTGAAGACTCAAAATCATTCAAAAATTGTGTCCGAAAATTTGCATAATTCTCTTCTTTTCGAATATATGAGCTCTCTTTCTCTGGACTTTTTGCACACAAATTCACACTTCCAACCGAACTGACGCGTATATATACTAGCTTCGGCATAGCTACTTCGATAAGAAAACAAGAGGCGTTTATGAAAACGATGAACATACGACCTCAAAACAGTGTCGAAACGCATTGATTTCTTATGAGTTCTAATGAATTTCTATAGCAACATAAAATCAATAGACAATGCGACTTGGCGACTTGGCGCACTTGGCCACCTTGGCGCATGATAAGTTCTTATTGCAAAAATCTAAATACTTACTTAGCTTATCATTGATGAAATTTAGTTATTAATTAAATAAAAAAAACTTTGAAAGTTATTGTTTTAATTCAACTTAATGTTTTCAAAGTCGTATTTGTTGTTCAGCAAATTCAACTCTCGTTCTGCTTCACTCAAGCAAATTTTGCAGTTGTTACCTGCAGCGAGCTTCCTGCTCACCCGCTGCACCTCAGGCACCATGGACTTCATTCTGCTCTCCCCGTTGACGAAACGGACCATGTTTCGAACGTCGAACTCGTAGTCGGGCGAATAGTTGCTCACGTTCGCCACACGGTGGTTGAAAAAGTTGCGCACGTTGCCGGCGTTTATCTCATAACCTAGCAGGTCGTCCACTAAAAAGTTCGGCTTGATGGCGGCGTTGTTCAAAAAGAACTCGTTGTCCGAACTGAACTTTTTGAACGCTTCCGAAGCCGCGTCCAACTCGTTGTTGATCTGCACAGAATAACCATTGGGCGCGATCCTGTCTTCTTCTCTCAAGCTGCTCTGCACGAAGAAAATTTTTCGAAAAAACGAAAAGTACCCGATGAACACGTTCTCCAGCTTTTCTTCCCCTCCTTCCTGTAAACCCACTCCCAAGCGACTTTCTGCATTCGATTGTGCTCTTCCTTCAGCGCCACGCCGCGGCAAAACTGCTTAAAATTCTTCTGCTCGGCGATGTACTTTTCGTGGTGCTTTCTGACGTTGTTCAGTTTCTCGCACCGGATCAGCAGCGACTCGAGGTACCTCTTGAACGCCCGTCGCCTGCCCCACTCCCGCTCTATTTCAACCAATCCGGACGCCGCTTTGTCGAAGAAACTCCCTTCGGTGAAACTCGTTTCTGCGCAGTCGATTTCACTAACTCTTTCAGGTGAAGACTCAAAATCATTCAAAAATTGTGTCCGAAAATTTGCATAATTCTCTTCTTTTCGAATATATGAGCTCTCTTTCTCTGGACTTTTTGCACACAAATTCACACTTCCAACCGAACTGACGCGTATATATACTAGCTTCGGCATAGCTACTTCGATAAGAAAACAAGAGGCGTTTATGAAAACGATGAACATACGACCTCAAAACAGTGTCGAAACGCATTGATTTCTTATGAGTTCTAATGAATTTCTATAGCAACATAAAATCAATAGACAATGCGACTTGGCGACTTGGCGCACTTGGCCACCTTGGCGCATGATAAGTTCTTATTGCAAAAATCTAAATACTTACTTAGCTTATCATTGATGAAATTTAGTTATTAATTAAATAAAAAAAACTTTGAAAGTTATTGTTTTAATTCAACTTAATGTTTTCAAAGTCGTATTTGTTGTTCAGCAAATTCAACTCTCGTTCTGCTTCACTCAAGCAAATTTTGCAGTTGTTACCTGCAGCGAGCTTCCTGCTCACCCGCTGCACCTCAGGCACCATGGACTTCATTCTGCCCTCCCCGTTGACGAAACGGACCATGTTTCGAACGTCGAACTCGTAGTCGGGCGAATAGTTGCTCACGTTCGCCACACGGTGGTTGAAAAAGTTGCGCACGTTGCCGGCGTTTATCTCATAACCTAGCAGGTCGTCCACTAAAAAGTTCGGCTTGATGGCGGCGTTGTTCAAAAAGAACTCGTTGTCCGAACTGAACTTTTTGAACGCTTCCGAAGCCGCGTCCAACTCGTTGTTGATCTGCACAGAATAACCATTGGGCGCGATCCTGTCTTCTTCTCTCAAGCTGCTCTGCACGAAGAAAATTTTTCGAAAAAACGAAAAGTACCCGATGAACACGTTCTCCAGCTTTTCTTCCCCTCCTTCCTGTAAACCCACTCCCAAGCGACTTTCTGCATTCGATTGTGCTCTTCCTTCAGCGCCACGCCGCGGCAAAACTGCTTAAAATTCTTCTGCTCGGCGATGTACTTTTCGTGGTGCTTTCTGACGTTGTTCAGTTTCTCGCACCGGATCAGCAGCGACTCGAGGTACCTCTTGAACGCCCGTCGCCTGCCCCACTCCCGCTCTATTTCAACCAATCCGGACGCCGCTTTGTCGAAGAAACTCCCTTCGGTGAAACTCGTTTCTGCGCAGTCGATTTCACTAACTCTTTCAGGTGAAGACTCAAAATCATTCAAAAATTGTGTCCGAAAATTTGCATAATTCTCTTCTTTTCGAATATATGGGCTCTCTTCCTCTGGACTTTTTGCACACAAATTCACACTTCCAACCGAACTGACGCGTATATATACTAGCTTCGGCATAGCTACTTCGATAAGAAAACAAGAGGCGTTTATGAAAACGATGAACATACGACCTCGAAACAGTGTCGAAACGCATTGATTTCTTATGAGTTCTAATGAATTTCTATAGCAACATAAAATCAATAGACAATGCGACTTGGCGACTTGGCGCACTTGGCCACCTTGGCGCATGATAAGTTCTTATTGCAAAAATCTAAATACTTACTTAGCTTATCATTGATGAAATTTAGTTATTAATTAAATAAAAAAAACTTTGAAAGTTATTGTTTTAATTCAACTTAATGTTTTCAAAGTCGTATTTGTTGTTCAGCAAATTCAACTCTCGTTCTGCTTCACTCAAGCAAATTTTGCAGTTGTTACCTGCAGCGAGCTTCCTGCTCACCCGCTGCACCTCAGGCACCATGGACTTCATTCTGCTCTCCCCGTTGACGAAACGGACCATGTTTCGAACGTCGAACTCGTAGTCGGGCGAATAGTTGCTCACGTTCGCCACACGGTGGTTGAAAAAGTTGCGTACGTTGCCGGCGTTTATCTCATAACCTAGCAGGTCGTCCACTAAAAAGTTCGGCTTGATGGCGGCGTTGTTCAAAAAGAACTCGTTGTCCGAACTGAACTTTTTGAACGCTTCCGAAGCCGCGTCCAACTCGTTGTTGATCTGCACAGAATAACCATTGGGCGCGATCCTGTCTTCTTCTCTCAAGCTGCTCTGCACGAAGAAAATTTTTCGAAAAAACGAAAAGTACCCGATGAACACGTTCTCCAGCTTTTCTTCCCCTCCTTCCTGTAAACCCACTCCCAAGCGACTTTCTGCATTCGATTGTGCTCTTCCTTCAGCGCCACGCCGCGGCAAAATTGCTTGAAATTCTTCTGCTCGGCGATGTACTTTTCGTGGTGCTTTCTGACGTTGTTCAGTTTCTCGCACCGGATCAGCAGCGACTCGAGGTACCTCTTGAACGCCCGTCGCCTGCCCCACTCCCGCTCTATTTCAACCAATCCGGACGCCGCTTTGTCGAAGAAACTCCCTTCGGTGAAACTCGTTTCTGCGCAGTCGATTTCACTAACTCTTTCAGGTGAAGACTCAAAATCATTCAAAAATTGTGTCCGAAAATTTGCATAATTCTCTTCTTTTCGAATATATGGGCTCTCTTCCTCTGGACTTTTTGCACACAAATTCACACTTCCAACCGAACTGACGCGTATATATACTAGCTTCGGCATAGCTACTTCGATAAGAAAACAAGAGGCGTTTATGAAAACGATGAACATACGACCTCGAAACAGTGTCGAAACGCATTGATTTCTTATGAGTTCTAATGAATTTCTATAGCAACATAAAATCAATAGACAATGCGACTTGGCGACTTGGCGCACTTGGCCACCTTGGCGCATGATAAGTTCTTATTGCAAAAATCTAAATACTTACTTAGCTTATCATTGATGAAATTTAGTTATTAATTAAATAAAAAAAACTTTGAAAGTTATTGTTTTAATTCAACTTAATGTTTTCAAAGTCGTATTTGTTGTTCAGCAAATTCAACTCTCGTTCTGCTTCACTCAAGCAAATTTTGCAGTTGTTACCTGCAGCGAGCTTCCTGCTCACCCGCTGCACCTCAGGCACCATGGACTTCATTCTGCTCTCCCCGTTGACGAAACGGACCATGTTTCGAACGTCGAACTCGTAGTCGGGCGAATAGTTGCTCACGTTCGCCACACGGTGGTTGAAAAAGTTGCGTACGTTGCCGGCGTTTATCTCATAACCTAGCAGGTCGTCCACTAAAAAGTTCGGCTTGATGGCGGCGTTGTTCAAAAAGAACTCGTTGTCCGAACTGAACTTTTTGAACGCTTCCGAAGCCGCGTCCAACTCGTTGTTGATCTGCACAGAATAACCATTGGGCGCGATCCTGTCTTCTTCTCTCAAGCTGCTCTGCACGAAGAAAATTTTTCGAAAAAACGAAAAGTACCCGATGAACACGTTCTCCAGCTTTTCTTCCCCTCCTTCCTGTAAACCCACTCCCAAGCGACTTTCTGCATTCGATTGTGCTCTTCCTTCAGCGCCACGCCGCGGCAAAATTGCTTGAAATTCTTCTGCTCGGCGATGTACTTTTCGTGGTGCTTTCTGACGTTGTTCAGTTTCTCGCACCGGATCAGCAGCGACTCGAGGTACCTCTTGAACGCCCGTCGCCTGCCCCACTCCCGCTCTATTTCAACCAATCCGGACGCCGCTTTGTCGAAGAAACTCCCTTCGGTGAAACTCGTTTCTGCGCAGTCGATTTCACTAACTCTTTCAGGTGAAGACTCAAAATCATTCAAAAATTGTGTCCGAAAATTTGCATAATTCTCTTCTTTTCGAATATATGGGCTCTCTTCCTCTGGACTTTTTGCACACAAATTCACACTTCCAACCGAACTGACGCGTATATATACTAGCTTCGGCATAGCTACTTCGATAAGAAAACAAGAGGCGTTTATGAAAACGATGAACATACGACCTCGAAACAGTGTCGAAACGCATTGATTTCTTATGAGTTCTAATGAATTTCTATAGCAACATAAAATCAATAGACAATGCGACTTGGCGACTTGGCGCACTTGGCCACCTTGGCGCATGATAAGTTCTTATTGCAAAAATCTAAATACTTACTTAGCTTATCATTGATGAAATTTAGTTATTAATTAAATAAAAAAAACTTTGAAAGTTATTGTTTTAATTCAACTTAATGTTTTCAAAGTCGTATTTGTTGTTCAGCAAATTCAACTCTCGTTCTGCTTCACTCAAGCAAATTTTGCAGTTGTTACCTGCAGCGAGCTTCCTGCTCACCCGCTGCACCTCAGGCACCATGGACTTCATTCTGCTCTCCCCGTTGACGAAACGGACCATGTTTCGAACGTCGAACTCGTAGTCGGGCGAATAGTTGCTCACGTTCGCCACACGGTGGTTGAAAAAGTTGCGTACGTTGCCGGCGTTTATCTCATAACCTAGCAGGTCGTCCACTAAAAAGTTCGGCTTGATGGCGGCGTTGTTCAAAAAGAACTCGTTGTCCGAACTGAACTTTTTGAACGCTTCCGAAGCCGCGTCCAACTCGTTGTTGATCTGCACAGAATAACCATTGGGCGCGATCCTGTCTTCTTCTCTCAAGCTGCTCTGCACGAAGAAAATTTTTCGAAAAAACGAAAAGTACCCGATGAACACGTTCTCCAGCTTTTCTTCCCCTCCTTCCTGTAAACCCACTCCCAAGCGACTTTCTGCATTCGATTGTGCTCTTCCTTCAGCGCCACGCCGCGGCAAAATTGCTTGAAATTCTTCTGCTCGGCGATGTACTTTTCGTGGTGCTTTCTGACGTTGTTCAGTTTCTCGCACCGGATCAGCAGCGACTCGAGGTACCTCTTGAACGCCCGTCGCCTGCCCCACTCCCGCTCTATTTCAACCAATCCGGACGCCGCTTTGTCGAAGAAACTCCCTTCGGTGAAACTCGTTTCTGCGCAGTCGATTTCACTAACTCTTTCAGGTGAAGACTCAAAATCATTCAAAAATTGTGTCCGAAAATTTGCATAATTCTCTTCTTTTCGAATATATGGGCTCTCTTCCTCTGGACTTTTTGCACACAAATTCACACTTCCAACCGAACTGACGCGTATATATACTAGCTTCGGCATAGCTACTTCGATAAGAAAACAAGAGGCGTTTATGAAAACGATGAACATACGACCTCGAAACAGTGTCGAAACGCATTGATTTCTTATGAGTTCTAATGAATTTCTATAGCAACATAAAATCAATAGACAATGCGACTTGGCGACTTGGCGCACTTGGCCACCTTGGCGCATGATAAGTTCTTATTGCAAAAATCTAAATACTTACTTAGCTTATCATTGATGAAATTTAGTTATTAATTAAATAAAAAAAACTTTGAAAGTTATTGTTTTAATTCAACTTAATGTTTTCAAAGTCGTATTTGTTGTTCAGCAAATTCAACTCTCGTTCTGCTTCACTCAAGCAAATTTTGCAGTTGTTACCTGCAGCGAGCTTCCTGCTCACCCGCTGCACCTCAGGCACCATGGACTTCATTCTGCTCTCCCCGTTGACGAAACGGACCATGTTTCGAACGTCGAACTCGTAGTCGGGCGAATAGTTGCTCACGTTCGCCACACGGTGGTTGAAAAAGTTGCGTACGTTGCCGGCGTTTATCTCATAACCTAGCAGGTCGTCCACTAAAAAGTTCGGCTTGATGGCGGCGTTGTTTAAAAAGAACTCGTTGTCCGAACTGAACTTTTTAAACGCTTCCGAAGCCGCGTCTAACTCGTTGTTGATCTTCGCAGAACAACCATTTGGCGCGATCCTGTCTTCTTCTCTCAAGCTGCTGTGCACGAAGAAAATTTTTCGAAAAAACGAAAAGTTCCCGATGAACACGTTCTCCAGCTTGGCTTCCCCCTCCTTCCTGTAAACCCACTCCCAAGCGACTTTCTGCATTCGATTGTGCTCTTCCTTCAGCGCCACGCCGCGGCAAAATTGCTTGAACTTTTTCTGCTCGGCAACGTACTTTTCGTGGTGCTTTCTGACGTTGCTCAGTTTCTTGCACTGGTCCAGCAGCGACTCGAGGTACCTCTTGAACGCCCGTCGCCTGCCCCACTCGCGCTCTATTTCAACCAATCCGGACGCCGCTTTGTCGAAGAAACTCCCTTCGGTGAAACTCATTTCTGCGCAGTCGATTTCACTAACTCTTTCAGGTGTAGACTCAAAATCATTAAAAAATTGTGTCCGAAAATTTGCATAATTCTCTTCTTTTCGAATATATGAGCTCTCTTTCTCTGGACTTTTTGCACACAAATTCACACTTCCAACCGAACTGACGCGTATATATACGAGCTTCGGCATAGCTACTTCGATAAGAAAACAAGAGGCGTTTATGAAAACGATGAACATACGACCTCGAAACAGTGTCGAAACGCATTGATTTCTTATGAGTTCTAATGAATTTCTATAGCAACATAAAATCAATAGACAATGCGACTTGGCGCACTTGGCCACCTTGGCGCATGATAAGTTCTTATTGCAAAAATCTAAATACTTACTTAGCTTATCATTGATGAAATTTAGTTATTAATTAAATAAAAAAAACTTTGAAAGTTATTGTTTTAATTCAACTTAATGTTTTCAAAGTCGTATTTGCTGTTCAGCAAGTTCAACTCCCGTTCTGCTTCACTCAAGCAAATTTTGCAGTTGTTACCTGCAGCGAGCTTCCTGCTCACTCGCTGCACCTCAGGCACCATGAGTTTCATTCCGCTCTCCCCGTTGACGAAACGGACCATGTTTCGAACGTCGAACTCGTAGTCGGGTGAATAGTTGCTCACGTTCGCCACACGGTGGTTGAAAAAGTTGCGTACGTTGCCGGCGTTTATCTCATAACCTAGCAGTTCGTCCACTAAAAAGTTCGGCTTGATGGCGGCGTTGTTTAAAAAGAAGTCGTTGTCCGAACTGAACTTTTTAAACGCTTCCGAAGCCGCGTCTAACTCGTTGTTGATCTGCACAGAATAACCATTTGGCGCGATCCTGTCTTCTTCTCTCAAGCTGCTGTGCACGAAGAAAATTTTTCGAAAAAACGAAAAGTACCCGATGAACACGTTCTCCAGCTTGGCTTCCCCCTCCTTCCTGTAAACCCACTCCCAAGCGACTTTCTGCATTCGATTGTGCTCTTCCTTCAGCGCCACGCCGCGGCAAAACTGCTTGAAATTCTTCTGCTCGGCAATGTACTTTTCGTGGTGCTTTCTGACGTTGTTCAGTTTCTCGCACCGGATCAGCAGCGACTCGAGGTACCTTTTGAACGCCCGTCGCCTGCCCCACTCCCGCTCTATTTCAACCAATCCGGACGCCGCTTTGTCGAAGAAACTCCCTTCGGTGAAACTCGTTTTCAGTCGATTTCACTAACTCTTTCAGGTGTAGACTCAAAATCATTAAAAAATTGTGTCCGAAAATTTGCATAATTCTCTTCTTTTCGAATATATGAGCTCTCTTTCTCTGGACTTTTTGCACACAAATTCACACTTCCAACCGAACTGACGCGTATATATACTAGCTTCGGCATAGCTACTTCGATAAGAAAACAAGAGGCGTTTATGAAAACGATGAACATACGACCTCGAAACAGTGTCGAAACGCATTGATTTCTTATGAGTTCTAATGAATTTCTATAGCAACATAAAATCAATAGACAATGCGACTTGGCGACTTGGCGCACTTGGCCACCTTGGCGCATGATAAGTTCTTATTGCAAAAATCTAAATACTTACTTAGCTTATCATTGATGAAATTTAGTTATTAATTAAATAAAAAAAAACTTTGAAAGTTATTGTTTTAATTCAACTTAAAGTTTTCAAAGTCGTATTTGCTGTTCAGCAAGTTCAACTCCCGTTCTGCTTCACTCAAGCAAATTTTGCAGTGGTTACCTGCAGTGAGCTTCCTGCTCACCCGCTGCACCTCAGGCACCATGGACTTCGTTCCGCTCTCCCCGTTGACGAAACGGACCATGTTTCGAACGTCGAACTCGTAGTCGGGTGAATAGTTGCTCACGTACGCCACACGGTGGTTGAAAAAGTTGCGTACGTTGCCGGCGTTTATCTCATAACCCAGCAGCTCGTCCACTAAAAAGTTCGGCTTGATGGCGGCGTTGTTCAAAAAGAACTCGTTGTCCGAACTGAACTTTTTAAACGCTTCCGAAGCCGCGTCCAACTCGTTGTTGATCTTCGCAGAACAACCATTTGGCGCGATCCTGTCTTCTTCTCTCAAGCTGCTTTGCACGAGGAAAATTTTTCGAAAAAACGAAAAGTACCCGATGAACACGTTTTCCAACTTTGCTTCCCCCTCCTTCCTGCAAACCCACTCCCAAGCGACTTTCTGCATTCGATTGTGCTCTTCCTTCAGCGCCACGCCGCGGCAAAACTGCTTGAAATTCTTTTGCTCAGCAATGTACTTTTCGTGGTGCTTTCTGACGTTGTTCAGATTCTCGCACTGAACCAGCAGCGACTCGAGGTGCCTCTTGAACGCCCGTCGCCTGCCCCACTCCCGCTCTATTTCAACCAATCCGGACGCCGCTTTGTCGAAGAAACTCCCTTCGGTGAAACTCGTTTCTGCGCAGTCGATTTCACTAACTCTTTCAGGTGAAGACTCAAAATCATTCAAAAATTGTGTCCGAAAATTTGCATAATTCTCTTCTTTTCGAATATATGAGCTCTCTTTCTCTGGAATTTTTGCACACAAATTCACACTTCTAACCGAACTGACGCGTATATATACGAGCTTCGGCATAGCTACTTCGATAAGAAAACAAGAGGCGTTTATGAAAACGATGAACATACGACCTCGAAACAGTGTCGAAACGCATTGATTTCTTATGAGTTCTAATGAATTTCTATAGCAACATAAAATCAATAGACAATGCGACTTGGCGACTTGGCGCACTTGGCCACCTTGGCGCATGATAAGTTCTTATTGCAAAAATCTAAATACTTACTTAGCTTATCATTGATGAAATTTAGTTATTAATTAAATAAAAAAAACTTTGAAAGTTATTGTTTTAATTCAACTTAATGTTTTCAAAGTCGTATTTGCTGTTCAGCAAGTTCAACTCCTGTTCTGCTTCACTCAAGCAAATTTTGCAGTGGTTACCTGCAGTGAGCTTCCTGCTCACCCGCTGCACCTCAGGCACCATGGACTTCATTCCGCTCTCCCCGTTGACGAAACGGACCATGTTCCGAACGTCGAACTCGTAGTCGGGCGAATAGTTGCTCACGTTCGCCACACGGTGGTTGAGAAAATTGCAGATGTTGCCGGCGTTTATCTCGTAACCTAGCAGTTCGTCCACTAAAAAGTTCGGCTTGATGGCGGCGTCGTTTAAAAAGAACTCGTTGTCCGAACTGAACTTTTTGAACGCTTCCGAAGCCGCGTCTAACTCGTTGTTGATCTGCACAGAATAACCATTGGGCGCGATCCTGTCTTTTTCTCTCAAGCTGCTCTGCACAAAGAAAATTTTTCGAAAAACGAAAAGTACCCGATGAACACGTTTTCCAACTTTGCTTCCCCCTCCTTCCTGCAAACCCACTCCCAAGCGACTTTCTGCATTCGATTGTGCTCTTCCTTCAGCGCCACGCCGCGGCAAAACTGCTTGAAATTCTTTTGCTCAGCAATGTACTTTTCGTGGTGCTTTCTGACGTTGTTCAGATTCTCGCACTGAACCAGCAGCGACTCGAGGTACCTCTTGAACGCCCGTCGCCTGCCCCACTCCCGCTCTATTTCAACCAATCCGGACGCCGCTTTGTCGAAGAAACTCCCTTCGGTGAAACTCGTTTCTGCGCAGTCGATTTCACTAACTCTTTCAGGTGTAGACTCAAAATCATTCAAAAATTGTGTCCGAAAATTTGCATAATTCTCTTCTTTTCGAATATATGAGCTCTCTTTCTCTGGAATTTTTGCACACAAATTCACACTTCCAACCGAACTGACGCGTATATATACGAGCTTCGGCATAGCTACTTCGATAAGAAAACAAGAGGCGTTTATGAAAACGATGAACATACGACCTCAAAACAGTGTCGAAACGCATTGATTTCTTATGAGTTCTAATGAATTTCTATAGCAACATAAAATCAATAGACAATGCGACTTGGCGACTTGGCGCACTTGGCCACCTTGGCGCATGATAAGTTCTTATTGCAAAAATCTAAATACTTACTTAGCTTATCATTGATGAAATTTAGTTATTAATTAAATAAAAAAAAACTTTGAAAGTTGTTGTTTTAATTCAACTTAATGTTTTCAAAGTCGTATTTGCTGTTCAGCAAGTTCAACTCCCGTTCTGCTTCACTCAAGCAAATTTTGCAGTGGTTACCTGCAGTGAGCTTCCTGCTCACCCGCTGCACCTCAGGCACCATGGACTTCATTCCGCTCTCCCCGTTGACGAAACGGACCATGTTCCGAACGTCGAACTCGTAGTCGGGCGAATAGTTGCTCACGTTCGCCACACGGTGGTTGAGAAAATTGCAGATGTTGCCGGCGTTTATCTCGTAACCTAGCAGTTCGTCCACTAAAAAGTTCGGCTTGATGGCGGCGTCGTTTAAAAAGAACTCGTTGTCCGAACTGAACTTTTTGAACGCTTCCGAAGCCGCGTCTAACTCGTTGTTGATCTGCACAGAATAACCATTGGGCGCGATCCTGTCTTTTTCTCTCAAGCTGCTCTGCACAAAGAAAATTTTTCGAAAAACGAAAAGTACCCGATGAACACGTTTTCCAACTTTGCTTCCCCCTCCTTCCTGCAAACCCACTCCCAAGCGACTTTCTGCATTCGATTGTGCTCTTCCTTCAGCGCCACGCCGCGGCAAAACTGCTTGAAATTCTTTTGCTCAGCAATGTACTTTTCGTGGTGCTTTCTGACGTTGTTCAGATTCTCGCACTGAACCAGCAGCGACTCGAGGTACCTCTTGAACGCCCGTCGCCTGCCCCACTCCCGCTCTATTTCAACCAATCCGGACGCCGCTTTGTCGAAGAAACTCCCTTCGGTGAAACTCGTTTCTGCGCAGTCGATTTCACTAACTCTTTCAGGTGTAGACTCAAAATCATTCAAAAATTGTGTCCGAAAATTTGCATAATTCTCTTCTTTTCGAATATATGAGCTCTCTTTCTCTGGAATTTTTGCACACAAATTCACACTTCCAACCGAACTGACGCGTATATATACGAGCTTCGGCATAGCTACTTCGATAAGAAAACAAGAGGCGTTTATGAAAACGATGAACATACGACCTCAAAACAGTGTCGAAACGCATTGATTTCTTATGAGTTCTAATGAATTTCTATAGCAACATAAAATCAATAGACAATGCGACTTGGCGACTTGGCGCACTTGGCCACCTTGGCGCATGATAAGTTCTTATTGCAAAAATCTAAATACTTACTTAGCTTATCATTGATGAAATTTAGTTATTAATTAAATAAAAAAAAACTTTGAAAGTTGTTGTTTTAATTCAACTTAATGTTTTCAAAGTCGTATTTGCTGTTCAGCAAGTTCAACTCCCGTTCTGCTTCACTCAAGCAAATTTTGCAGTGGTTACCTGCAGTGAGCTTCCTGCTCACCCGCTGCACCTCAGGCACCATGGACTTCATTCCGCTCTCCCCGTTGACGAAACGGACCATGTTTCGAACGTCGAACTCGTAGTCGGGCGAATAGTTGCTCACGTTCGCCACACGGTGGTTGAGAAAATTGCAGATGTTGCCGGCGTTTATCTCGTAACCTAGCAGTTCGTCCACTAAAAAGTTCGGCTTGATGGCGGCGTCGTTTAAAAAGAACTCGTTGTCCGAACTGAACTTTTTGAACGCTTCCGAAGCCGCGTCTAACTCGTTGTTGATCTGCACAGAATAACCATTGGGCGCGATCCTGTCTTCTTCTCTCAAGCTGCTCTGCACAAAGAAAATTTTTCGAAAAACGAAAAGTACCCGATGAACACGTTTTCCAACTTTGCTTCCCCCTCCTTCCTGCAAACCCACTCCCAAGCGACTTTCTGCATTCGATTGTGCTCTTCCTTCAGCGCCACGCCGCGGCAAAACTGCTTGAAATTCTTTTGCTCAGCAATGTACTTTTCGTGGTGCTTTCTGACGTTGTTCAGATTCTCGCACTGAACCAGCAGCGACTCGAGGTACCTCTTGAACGCCCGTCGCCTGCCCCACTCCCGCTCTATTTCAACCAATCCGGACGCCGCTTTGTCGAAGAAACTCCCTTCGGTGAAACTCGTTTCTGCGCAGTCGATTTCACTAACTCTTTCAGGTGAAGACTCAAAATCATTCAAAAATTGTGTCCGAAAATTTGCATAATTCTCTTCTTTTCGAATATATGAGCTCTCTTTCTCTGGAATTTTTGCACACAAATTCACACTTCCAACCGAACTGACGCGTATATATACGAGCTTCGGCATAGCTACTTCGATAAGAAAACAAGAGGCGTTTATGAAAACGATGAACATACGACCTCAAAACAGTGTCGAAACGCATTGATTTCTTATGAGTTCTAATGAATTTCTATAGCAACATAAAATCAATAGACAATGCGACTTGGCGACTTGGCGCACTTGGCCACCTTGGCGCATGATAAGTTCTTATTGCAAAAATCTAAATACTTACTTAGCTTATCATTGATGAAATTTAGTTATTAATTAAATAAAAAAAAACTTTGAAAGTTGTTGTTTTAATTCAACTTAATGTTTTCAAAGTCGTATTTGCTGTTCAGCAAGTTCAACTCCCGTTCTGCTTCACTCAAGCAAATTTTGCAGTGGTTACCTGCAGTGAGCTTCCTGCTCACCCGCTGCACCTCAGGCACCATGGACTTCATTCCGCTCTCCCCGTTGACGAAACGGACCATGTTTCGAACGTCGAACTCGTAGTCGGGCGAATAGTTGCTCACGTTCGCCACACGGTGGTTGAGAAAATTGCAGATGTTGCCGGCGTTTATCTCGTAACCTAGCAGTTCGTCCACTAAAAAGTTCGGCTTGATGGCGGCGTCGTTTAAAAAGAACTCGTTGTCCGAACTGAACTTTTTGAACGCTTCCGAAGCCGCGTCTAACTCGTTGTTGATCTGCACAGAATAACCATTGGGCGCGATCCTGTCTTCTTCTCTCAAGCTGCTCTGCACAAAGAAAATTTTTCGAAAAACGAAAAGTACCCGATGAACACGTTTTCCAACTTTGCTTCCCCCTCCTTCCTGCAAACCCACTCCCAAGCGACTTTCTGCATTCGATTGTGCTCTTCCTTCAGCGCCACGCCGCGGCAAAACTGCTTGAAATTCTTTTGCTCAGCAATGTACTTTTCGTGGTGCTTTCTGACGTTGTTCAGATTCTCGCACTGAACCAGCAGCGACTCGAGGTACCTCTTGAACGCCCGTCGCCTGCCCCACTCCCGCTCTATTTCAACCAATCCGGACGCCGCTTTGTCGAAGAAACTCCCTTCGGTGAAACTCGTTTCTGCGCAGTCGATTTCACTAACTCTTTCAGGTGAAGACTCAAAATCATTCAAAAATTGTGTCCGAAAATTTGCATAATTCTCTTCTTTTCGAATATATGAGCTCTCTTTCTCTGGAATTTTTGCACACAAATTCACACTTCCAACCGAACTGACGCGTATATATACGAGCTTCGGCATAGCTACTTCGATAAGAAAACAAGAGGCGTTTATGAAAACGATGAACATACGACCTCAAAACAGTGTCGAAACGCATTGATTTCTTATGAGTTCTAATGAATTTCTATAGCAACATAAAATCAATAGACAATGCGACTTGGCGACTTGGCGCACTTGGCCACCTTGGCGCATGATAAGTTCTTATTGCAAAAATCTAAATACTTACTTAGCTTATCATTGATGAAATTTAGTTATTAATTAAATAAAAAAAAACTTTGAAAGTTGTTGTTTTAATTCAACTTAATGTTTTCAAAGTCGTATTTGCTGTTCAGCAAGTTCAACTCCCGTTCTGCTTCACTCAAGCAAATTTTGCAGTGGTTACCTGCAGTGAGCTTCCTGCTCACCCGCTGCACCTCAGGCACCATGGACTTCATTCCGCTCTCCCCGTTGACGAAACGGACCATGTTTCGAACGTCGAACTCGTAGTCGGGTGAATAGTTGCTCCTGTGCGCCACACGGTGGTTGAAAAAGTTGCGTACGTTGCCGGCGTTTATCTCATAACCCAGCAGCTCGTCCACTAAAAAGTTCGGCTTGATGGCGGCGTCGTTTAAAAAGAACTCGTTGTCCGAACTGAACTTTTTGAACGCTTCCGAAGCCGCGTCTAACTCGTTGTTGATCTGCACAGAATAACCATTTGGCGCAATCCTGTCTTCTTCTCTCAAGCTGCTTCGCACGAAGAAAATTTTTCGAAAAAACGAAAAGTACCCGATGAACACGTTCTCCAGCTTGGCTTCCCCCTCCTTCCTGCAAGCCCACTCCCAAGCGACTTTCTGCATTCGATTGTGCTCTTCCTTCAGCGCCACGCCGCGGCAAAATTGCTTGAAATTCTTCTGCTCGGCGATGTACTTTTCGTGGTGCTTTCTGACGTTGTTCAGTTTCTCGCACTGCACCAGCAGCGACTCGAGGTACCTCTTGAACGCCCGTCGCCTGCCCCATTCCCGCTCTATTTCAACCAATTCGGACGCCGCTTTGTCAAAGAAACTCCCTTCGGTGAAACTCGTTTCTGCGCAGTCGATTTCACTAACTCTTTCAGGTGTAGACTCAAAATCATTAAAAAATTGTGTCCGAAAATTTGCATAATTCTCTTCTTTTCGAATTTATGAGCTCTCTTTCTCTGGAATTTTTGCACACAAATTCACACTTCCAACCGAACTGACGCGTATATATACGAGCTTCGGCATAGCTACTTCGATAAGAAAACAAGAGGCGTTTATGAAAACGATGAACATACGACCTCGAAACAGTGTCGAAACGCATTGATTTCTTATGAGTTCTAATGAATTTCTATAGCAACATAAAATCAATAGACAATGCGACTTGGCGACTTGGCGCACTTGGCCACCTTGGCGCATGATAAGTTCTTATTGCAAAAATCTAAATACTTACTTAGCTTATCATTGATGAAATTTAGTTATTAATTAAATAAAAAAAAACTTTGAAAGTTATTGTTTTAATTCAACTTAATGTTTTCAAAGTCGTATTTGCTGTTCAGCAAGTTCAACTCCCGTTCTGCTTCACTCAAGCAAATTTTGCAGTGGTTACCTGCAGTGAGCTTCCTGCTCACCCGCTGCACCTCAGGCACCATGGACTTCATTCCGCTCTCCCCGTTGACGAAACGGACCATGTTCCGAACGTCGAACTCGTAGTCGGGCGAATAGTTGCTCACGTTCGCCACACGGTGGTTGAAAAAATTGCAGATGTTGCCGGCGTTTATCTCGTAACCTAGCAGCTCGTCCACTAAAAAGTTCGGCTTGATGGCGGCGTCGTTTAAAAAGAACTCGTTGTCCGAACTGAACTTTTTGAACGCTTCCGAAGCCGCGTCTAACTCGTTGTTGATCTGCACAGAATAACCATTGGGCGCGATCCTGTCTTCTTCTCTCAAGCTGCTCTGCACAAAGAAAATTTTTCGAAAAACGAAAAGTACCCGATGAACACGTTTTCCAACTTTGCTTCCCCCTCCTTCCTGCAAACCCACTCCCAAGCGACTTTCTGCATTCGATTGTGCTCTTCCTTCAGCGCCACGCCGCGGCAAAACTGCTTGAAATTCTTTTGCTCAGCAATGTACTTTTCGTGGTGCTTTCTGACGTTGTTCAGATTCTCGCACTGAACCAGCAGCGACTCGAGGTGCCTCTTGAACGCCCGTCGCCTGCCCCACTCCCGCTCTATTTCAACCAATCCGGACGCCGCTTTGTCGAAGAAACTCCCTTCGGTGAAACTCGTTTCTGCGCAGTCGATTTCACTAACTCTTTCAGGTGAAGACTCAAAATCATTCAAAAATTGTGTCCGAAAATTTGCATAATTCTCTTCTTTTCGAATATATGAGCTCTCTTTCTCTGGAATTTTTGCACACAAATTCACACTTCCAACCGAACTGACGCGTATATATACGAGCTTCGGCATAGCTACTTCGATAAGAAAACAAGAGGCGTTTATGAAAACGATGAACATACGACCTCAAAACAGTGTCGAAACGCATTGATTTCTTATGAGTTCTAATGAATTTCTATAGCAACATAAAATCAATAGACAATGCGACTTGGCGACTTGGCGCACTTGGCCACCTTGGCGCATGATAAGTTCTTATTGCAAAAATCTAAATACTTACTTAGCTTATCATTGATGAAATTTAGTTATTAATTAAATAAAAAAAAACTTTGAAAGTTGTTGTTTTAATTCAACTTAATGTTTTCAAAGTCGTATTTGCTGTTCAGCAAGTTCAACTCCCGTTCTGCTTCACTCAAGCAAATTTTGCAGTGGTTACCTGCAGTGAGCTTCCTGCTCACCCGCTGCACCTCAGGCACCATGGACTTCATTCCGCTCTCCCCGTTGACGAAACGGACCATGTTTCGAACGTCGAACTCGTAGTCGGGTGAATAGTTGCTCCTGTGCGCCACACGGTGGTTGAAAAAGTTGCGTACGTTGCCGGCGTTTATCTCATAACCCAGCAGCTCGTCCACTAAAAAGTTCGGCTTGATGGCGGCGTCGTTTAAAAAGAACTCGTTGTCCGAACTGAACTTTTTGAACGCTTCCGAAGCCGCGTCTAACTCGTTGTTGATCTGCACAGAATAACCATTTGGCGCAATCCTGTCTTCTTCTCTCAAGCTGCTTCGCACGAAGAAAATTTTTCGAAAAAACGAAAAGTACCCGATGAACACGTTCTCCAGCTTGGCTTCCCCCTCCTTCCTGCAAGCCCACTCCCAAGCGACTTTCTGCATTCGATTGTGCTCTTCCTTCAGCGCCACGCCGCGGCAAAATTGCTTGAAATTCTTCTGCTCGGCGATGTACTTTTCGTGGTGCTTTCTGACGTTGTTCAGTTTCTCGCACTGCACCAGCAGCGACTCGAGGTACCTCTTGAACGCCCGTCGCCTGCCCCATTCCCGCTCTATTTCAACCAATTCGGACGCCGCTTTGTCAAAGAAACTCCCTTCGGTGAAACTCGTTTCTGCGCAGTCGATTTCACTAACTCTTTCAGGTGTAGACTCAAAATCATTAAAAAATTGTGTCCGAAAATTTGCATAATTCTCTTCTTTTCGAATTTATGAGCTCTCTTTCTCTGGAATTTTTGCACACAAATTCACACTTCCAACCGAACTGACGCGTATATATACGAGCTTCGGCATAGCTACTTCGATAAGAAAACAAGAGGCGTTTATGAAAACGATGAACATACGACCTCGAAACAGTGTCGAAACGCATTGATTTCTTATGAGTTCTAATGAATTTCTATAGCAACATAAAATCAATAGACAATGCGACTTGGCGACTTGGCGCACTTGGCCACCTTGGCGCATGATAAGTTCTTATTGCAAAAATCTAAATACTTACTTAGCTTATCATTGATGAAATTTAGTTATTAATTAAATAAAAAAAAACTTTGAAAGTTATTGTTTTAATTCAACTTAATGTTTTCAAAGTCGTATTTGCTGTTCAGCAAGTTCAACTCCCGTTCTGCTTCACTCAAGCAAATTTTGCAGTGGTTACCTGCAGTGAGCTTCCTGCTCACCCGCTGCACCTCAGGCACCATGGACTTCATTCCGCTCTCCCCGTTGACGAAACGGACCATGTTCCGAACGTCGAACTCGTAGTCGGGCGAATAGTTGCTCACGTTCGCCACACGGTGGTTGAAAAAATTGCAGATGTTGCCGGCGTTTATCTCGTAACCTAGCAGCTCGTCCACTAAAAAGTTCGGCTTGATGGCGGCGTCGTTTAAAAAGAACTCGTTGTCCGAACTGAACTTTTTGAACGCTTCCGAAGCCGCGTCTAACTCGTTGTTGATCTGCACAGAATAACCATTGGGCGCGATCCTGTCTTCTTCTCTCAAGCTGCTCTGCACAAAGAAAATTTTTCGAAAAACGAAAAGTACCCGATGAACACGTTTTCCAACTTTGCTTCCCCCTCCTTCCTGCAAACCCACTCCCAAGCGACTTTCTGCATTCGATTGTGCTCTTCCTTCAGCGCCACGCCGCGGCAAAACTGCTTGAAATTCTTTTGCTCAGCAATGTACTTTTCGTGGTGCTTTCTGACGTTGTTCAGATTCTCGCACTGAACCAGCAGCGACTCGAGGTGCCTCTTGAACGCCCGTCGCCTGCCCCACTCCCGCTCTATTTCAACCAATCCGGACGCCGCTTTGTCGAAGAAACTCCCTTCGGTGAAACTCGTTTCTGCGCAGTCGATTTCACTAACTCTTTCAGGTGAAGACTCAAAATCATTCAAAAATTGTGTCCGAAAATTTGCATAATTCTCTTCTTTTCGAATATATGAGCTCTCTTTCTCTGGAATTTTTGCACACAAATTCACACTTCCAACCGAACTGACGCGTATATATACGAGCTTCGGCATAGCTACTTCGATAAGAAAACAAGAGGCGTTTATGAAAACGATGAACATACGACCTCAAAACAGTGTCGAAACGCATTGATTTCTTATGAGTTCTAATGAATTTCTATAGCAACATAAAATCAATAGACAATGCGACTTGGCGACTTGGCGCACTTGGCCACCTTGGCGCATGATAAGTTCTTATTGCAAAAATCTAAATACTTACTTAGCTTATCATTGATGAAATTTAGTTATTAATTAAATAAAAAAAAACTTTGAAAGTTGTTGTTTTAATTCAACTTAATGTTTTCAAAGTCGTATTTGCTGTTCAGCAAGTTCAACTCCCGTTCTGCTTCACTCAAGCAAATTTTGCAGTGGTTACCTGCAGTGAGCTTCCTGCTCACCCGCTGCACCTCAGGCACCATGGACTTCATTCCGCTCTCCCCGTTGACGAAACGGACCATGTTTCGAACGTCGAACTCGTAGTCGGGTGAATAGTTGCTCCTGTGCGCCACACGGTGGTTGAAAAAGTTGCGTACGTTGCCGGCGTTTATCTCATAACCCAGCAGCTCGTCCACTAAAAAGTTCGGCTTGATGGCGGCGTCGTTTAAAAAGAACTCGTTGTCCGAACTGAACTTTTTGAACGCTTCCGAAGCCGCGTCTAACTCGTTGTTGATCTGCACAGAATAACCATTTGGCGCAATCCTGTCTTCTTCTCTCAAGCTGCTTCGCACGAAGAAAATTTTTCGAAAAAACGAAAAGTACCCGATGAACACGTTCTCCAGCTTGGCTTCCCCCTCCTTCCTGCAAGCCCACTCCCAAGCGACTTTCTGCATTCGATTGTGCTCTTCCTTCAGCGCCACGCCGCGGCAAAATTGCTTGAAATTCTTCTGCTCGGCGATGTACTTTTCGTGGTGCTTTCTGACGTTGTTCAGTTTCTCGCACTGCACCAGCAGCGACTCGAGGTACCTCTTGAACGCCCGTCGCCTGCCCCATTCCCGCTCTATTTCAACCAATTCGGACGCCGCTTTGTCAAAGAAACTCCCTTCGGTGAAACTCGTTTCTGCGCAGTCGATTTCACTAACTCTTTCAGGTGTAGACTCAAAATCATTAAAAAATTGTGTCCGAAAATTTGCATAATTCTCTTCTTTTCGAATTTATGAGCTCTCTTTCTCTGGAATTTTTGCACACAAATTCACACTTCCAACCGAACTGACGCGTATATATACGAGCTTCGGCATAGCTACTTCGATAAGAAAACAAGAGGCGTTTATGAAAACGATGAACATACGACCTCGAAACAGTGTCGAAACGCATTGATTTCTTATGAGTTCTAATGAATTTCTATAGCAACATAAAATCAATAGACAATGCGACTTGGCGACTTGGCGCACTTGGCCACCTTGGCGCATGATAAGTTCTTATTGCAAAAATCTAAATACTTACTTAGCTTATCATTGATGAAATTTAGTTATTAATTAAATAAAAAAAAACTTTGAAAGTTATTGTTTTAATTCAACTTAATGTTTTCAAAGTCGTATTTGCTGTTCAGCAAGTTCAACTCCCGTTCTGCTTCACTCAAGCAAATTTTGCAGTGGTTACCTGCAGTGAGCTTCCTGCTCACCCGCTGCACCTCAGGCACCATGGACTTCATTCCGCTCTCCCCGTTGACGAAACGGACCATGTTCCGAACGTCGAACTCGTAGTCGGGCGAATAGTTGCTCACGTTCGCCACACGGTGGTTGAAAAAATTGCAGATGTTGCCGGCGTTTATCTCGTAACCTAGCAGCTCGTCCACTAAAAAGTTCGGCTTGATGGCGGCGTCGTTTAAAAAGAACTCGTTGTCCGAACTGAACTTTTTGAACGCTTCCGAAGCCGCGTCTAACTCGTTGTTGATCTGCACAGAATAACCATTGGGCGCGATCCTGTCTTCTTCTCTCAAGCTGCTCTGCACAAAGAAAATTTTTCGAAAAACGAAAAGTACCCGATGAACACGTTTTCCAACTTTGCTTCCCCCTCCTTCCTGCAAACCCACTCCCAAGCGACTTTCTGCATTCGATTGTGCTCTTCCTTCAGCGCCACGCCGCGGCAAAACTGCTTGAAATTCTTTTGCTCAGCAATGTACTTTTCGTGGTGCTTTCTGACGTTGTTCAGATTCTCGCACTGAACCAGCAGCGACTCGAGGTGCCTCTTGAACGCCCGTCGCCTGCCCCACTCCCGCTCTATTTCAACCAATCCGGACGCCGCTTTGTCGAAGAAACTCCCTTCGGTGAAACTCGTTTCTGCGCAGTCGATTTCACTAACTCTTTCAGGTGAAGACTCAAAATCATTCAAAAATTGTGTCCGAAAATTTGCATAATTCTCTTCTTTTCGAATATATGAGCTCTCTTTCTCTGGAATTTTTGCACACAAATTCACACTTCCAACCGAACTGACGCGTATATATACGAGCTTCGGCATAGCTACTTCGATAAGAAAACAAGAGGCGTTTATGAAAACGATGAACATACGACCTCAAAACAGTGTCGAAACGCATTGATTTCTTATGAGTTCTAATGAATTTCTATAGCAACATAAAATCAATAGACAATGCGACTTGGCGACTTGGCGCACTTGGCCACCTTGGCGCATGATAAGTTCTTATTGCAAAAATCTAAATACTTACTTAGCTTATCATTGATGAAATTTAGTTATTAATTAAATAAAAAAAACTTTGAAAGTTATTGTTTTAATTCAACTTAATGTTTTCAAAGTCGTATTTGCTGTTCAGCAAGTTCAACTCCCGTTCTGCTTCACTCAAGCAAATTTTGCAGTGGTTACCTGCAGTGAGCTTCCTGCTCACCCGCTGCACCTCAGGCACCATGGACTTCATTCCGCTCTCCCCGTTGACGAAACGGACCATGTTTCGAACGTCGAACTCGTAGTCGGGTGAATAGTTGCTCACGTTCGCCGCACGGTGGTTGAAAAAATTGCGTACGTTGCCGGCGTTTATCTCATAACCCAGCAGTTCGTCCACTAAAAAGTTCGGCTTGATGGCGGCGTTGTTCAAAAAGAACTCGTTGTCCGAACTGAACTTTTTGAACGCTTCCGAAGCCGCGTCCAACTCGTTGTTGATCTGCACAGAATAACCATTTGGCGCGATCCTGTCTTCTTCTCTCAAGCTGCTGTGCACGAAGAAAATTTTTCGAAAAAACGAAAAGTACCCGATGAACACGTTCTCCAGCTTGGCTTCCCCCTCCTTCCTGTAAACCCACTCCCAAGCGACTTTCTGCATTCGATTGTGCTCTTTCTTCAGCGCCACGCCGCGGCAAAATTGCTTGAAATTCTTCTGCTCGGCAATGTATTTTTCGTGGTGCTTTCTGACGTTGTTCAGTTTCTCGCACCGGATCAGCAGCGACTCGAGGTACCTTTTGAACGCCCGTCGCCTGCCCCACTCCTGCTCTATTTCAACCAATCCGGACGCCGCTTTGTCGAAGAAACTCCCTTCGGTGAAACTCGTTTTCAGTCGATTTCACTAACTCTTTCAGGTGAAGACTCAAAATCATTAAAAAATTGTGTCCGAAAATTTGCATAATTCTCTTCTTTTCGAATATATGAGCTCTCTTTCTCTGGACTTTTTGCACACAAATTCACACTTCCAACCGAACTGACGCGTATATATACGAGCTTCGGCATAGCTACTTCGATAAGAAAACAAGAGGCGTTTATGAAAACGATGAACATACGACCTCGAAACAGTGTCGAAACGCATTGATTTCTTATGAGTTCTAATGAATTTCTATAGCAACATAAAATCAATAGACAATGCGACTTGGCGACTTGGCGCACTTGGCCACCTTGGCGCATGATAAGTTCTTATTGCAAAAATCTAAATACTTACTTAGCTTATCATTGATGAAATTTAGTTATTAATTAAATAAAAAAAAACTTTGAAAGTTATTGTTTTAATTCAACTTAAAGTTTTCAAAGTCGTATTTGCTGTTCAGCAAGTTCAACTCCCGTTCTGCTTCACTCAAGCAAATTTTGCAGTGGTTACCTGCAGTGAGCTTCCTGCTCACCCGCTGCACCTCAGGCACCATGGACTTCATTCCGCTCTCCCCGTTGACGAAACGGACCATGTTTCGAACGTCGAACTCGTAGTCGGGTGAATAGTTGCTCACGTACGCCACACGGTGGTTGAAAAAGTTGCGTACGTTGCCGGCGTTTATCTCATAACCCAGCAGCTCGTCCACTAAAAAGTTCGGCTTGATGGCGGCGTTGTTCAAAAAGAACTCGTTGTCCGAACTGAACTTTTTAAACGCTTCCGAAGCCGCGTCCAACTCGTTGTTGATCTTCGCAGAACAACCATTTGGCGCGATCCTGTCTTCTTCTCTCAAGCTGCTTTGCACGAGGAAAATTTTTCGAAAAAACGAAAAGTACCCGATGAACACGTTTTCCAACTTTGCTTCCCCCTCCTTCCTGCAAACCCACTCCCAAGCGACTTTCTGCATTCGATTGTGCTCTTCCTTCAGCGCCACGCCGCGGCAAAACTGCTTGAAATTCTTTTGCTCAGCAATGTACTTTTCGTGGTGCTTTCTGACGTTGTTCAGATTCTCGCACTGAACCAGCAGCGACTCGAGGTGCCTCTTGAACGCCCGTCGCCTGCCCCACTCCCGCTCTATTTCAACCAATCCGGACGCCGCTTTGTCGAAGAAACTCCCTTCGGTGAAACTCGTTTCTGCGCAGTCGATTTCACTAACTCTTTCAGGTGAAGACTCAAAATCATTCAAAAATTGTGTCCGAAAATTTGCATAATTCTCTTCTTTTCGAATATATGAGCTCTCTTTCTCTGGAATTTTTGCACACAAATTCACACTTCTAACCGAACTGACGCGTATATATACGAGCTTCGGCATAGCTACTTCGATAAGAAAACAAGAGGCGTTTATGAAAACGATGAACATACGACCTCGAAACAGTGTCGAAACGCATTGATTTCTTATGAGTTCTAATGAATTTCTATAGCAACATAAAATCAATAGACAATGCGACTTGGCGACTTGGCGCACTTGGCCACCTTGGCGCATGATAAGTTCTTATTGCAAAAATCTAAATACTTACTTAGCTTATCATTGATGAAATTTAGTTATTAATTAAATAAAAAAAACTTTGAAAGTTATTGTTTTAATTCAACTTAATGTTTTCAAAGTCGTATTTGCTGTTCAGCAAGTTCAACTCCTGTTCTGCTTCACTCAAGCAAATTTTGCAGTGGTTACCTGCAGCGAGCTTCCTGCTCACCCGCTGCACCTCAGGCACCATGGACTTCATTCTGCTCTCCCCATGACGAAACGGACCATGTTTCGAACGTCGAACTTGTAGTCGGGTGAATAGTTGCTCACGTTCGCCGCACGGTGGTTGAAAAAGTTGCGTACGTTGCCGGCGTTTATCTCATAACCCAGCAGTTCGTCCACTAAAAAGTTCGGCTTGATGGCGGCGTCGTTTAAAAAGAACTCGTTGTCCGAACTGAACTTTTTAAACGCTTCCGAAGCCGCGTCCAACTCGTTGTTGATCTTCGCAAAATAACCATTGGGCGCGATACTGTCTTCTTCTCTCAAGCTGCTCAGCACGAAGAAAATTTTTCGAAAAAACGAAAAGTACCCGATGAACACGTTCTCCAGCTTGGCTTCCCCCTCCTTCCTGCAAACCCACTCCCAAGCGACTTTCTGCATTCGATTGTGCTCTTCCTTCAGCGCCACGCCGCGGCAAAACTGCTTGAAATTCTTCTGCTCGGCGATGTACTTTTCGTGGTGCTTTCTGACGTTGTTCAGATTCTCGCATTGGATCAGCAGCGACTCGAGGTACCTCTTGAACGCCCGTCGCCTGCCCCACTCCCGCTCTATTTCAACCAATCCGGACGCCGCTTTGTCGAAGAAACTCCCTTCGGTGAAACTCGTTTCTGCGCAGTCGATTTCACTAACTCTTTCAGGTGAAGACTCAAAATCATTCAAAAATTGTGTCCGAAAATTTGCATAATTCTCTTCTTTTCGAATATATGAGCTCTCTTTCTCTGGACTTTTTGCACACAAATTCACACTTCCAACCGAACTGACGCGTATATATACGAGCTTCGGCATAGCTACTTCGATAAGAAAACAAGAGGCGTTTATGAAAACGATGAACATACGACCTCGAAACAGTGTCGAAACGCATTGATTTCTTATGAGTTCTAATGAATTTCTATAGCAACATAAAATCAATAGACAATGCGACTTGGCGACTTGGCGCACTTGGCCACCTTGGCGCATGATAAGTTCTTATTGCAAAAATCTAAATACTTACTTAGCTTATCATTGATGAAATTTAGTTATTAATTAAATAAAAAAAACTTTGAAAGTTATTGTTTTAATTCAACTTAATGTTTTCAAAGTCGTATTTGCTGTTCAGCAAGTTCAACTCCTGTTCTGCTTCACTCAAGCAAATTTTGCAGTGGTTACCTGCAGCGAGCTTCCTGCTCACCCGCTGCACCTCAGGCACCATGGACTTCATTCTGCTCTCCCCATGACGAAACGGACCATGTTTCGAACGTCGAACTTGTAGTCGGGTGAATAGTTGCTCACGTTCGCCGCACGGTGGTTGAAAAAGTTGCGTACGTTGCCGGCGTTTATCTCATAACCCAGCAGTTCGTCCACTAAAAAGTTCGGCTTGATGGCGGCGTCGTTTAAAAAGAACTCGTTGTCCGAACTGAACTTTTTAAACGCTTCCGAAGCCGCGTCCAACTCGTTGTTGATCTTCGCAAAATAACCATTGGGCGCGATACTGTCTTCTTCTCTCAAGCTGCTCAGCACGAAGAAAATTTTTCGAAAAAACGAAAAGTACCCGATGAACACGTTCTCCAGCTTGGCTTCCCCCTCCTTCCTGCAAACCCACTCCCAAGCGACTTTCTGCATTCGATTGTGCTCTTCCTTCAGCGCCACGCCGCGGCAAAACTGCTTGAAATTCTTCTGCTCGGCGATGTACTTTTCGTGGTGCTTTCTGACGTTGTTCAGATTCTCGCATTGGATCAGCAGCGACTCGAGGTACCTCTTGAACGCCCGTCGCCTGCCCCACTCCCGCTCTATTTCAACCAATCCGGACGCCGCTTTGTCGAAGAAACTCCCTTCGGTGAAACTCGTTTCTGCGCAGTCGATTTCACTAACTCTTTCAGGTGAAGACTCAAAATCATTCAAAAATTGTGTCCGAAAATTTGCATAATTCTCTTCTTTTCGAATATATGAGCTCTCTTTCTCTGGACTTTTTGCACACAAATTCACACTTCCAACCGAACTGACGCGTATATATACGAGCTTCGGCATAGCTACTTCGATAAGAAAACAAGAGGCGTTTATGAAAACGATGAACATACGACCTCGAAACAGTGTCGAAACGCATTGATTTCTTATGAGTTCTAATGAATTTCTATAGCAACATAAAATCAATAGACAATGCGACTTGGCGACTTGGCGCACTTGGCCACCTTGCCGCATGATAAGTTCTTATTGCAAAAATCTAAATACTTACTTAGCTTATCATTGATGAAATTTAGTTATTAATTAAATAAAAAAAACTTTGAAAGTTATTGTTTTAATTCAACTTAATGTTTTCAAAGTCGTATTTGCTGTTCAGCAAATTCAACTCCCGTTCTGCTTCACTCAAGCAAATTTTGCATTTGTTACCTGCAGCGAGCTTCCTGCTCACCCGCTGCACCTCAGGCACCATGGACTTCATTCCGCCCTCCCCGTTGACGAAACGGACCATGTTTCGAACGTCGAACTCGTAGTCGGGTGAATAGTTGCTCACGTTCGCCACACGGTGGTTGAAAAAGTTGCGTACGTTTCCGGCTTTTATCTCATAACCCAGCAGTTCGTCCACTAAAAAGTTCGGCTTGATGGCGGCGTTGTTCAAAAAGAACTCGTTGTCCGAACTGAACTTTTTAAACGCTTCCGAAGCCGCGTCCAACTCGTTGTTGATCTTCGCAGAACAACCATCGGGCGCGATCCTGTCTTCTTCTCTCAAGCTGCTCAGCACGAAGAAAATTTTTCGAAAAAACGAAAAGTACCCGATGAACACGTTCTCCAGCTTGGCTTCCCCCTCCTTCCTGCAAACCCACTCCCAAGCGACTTTCTGCATTCGATTGTGCTCCTCCTTCAGCGCCACGCCGCGGCAAAACTGCTTGAACTTCTTCTGCTCGGCGATGTACTTTTCGTGGTGCTTTCTGACGTTGTTCAGATTCTCGCATTGGATCAGCAGCGACTCGAGGTACCTCTTGAACGCCCGTCGCCTGCCCCACTCCCGCTCTATTTCAACCAATCCGGACGCCGCTTTGTCGAAGAAACTCCCTTCGGTGAAACTCGTTTCTGCGCAGTCGATTTCACTAACTCTTTCAGGTGAAGACTCAAAATCATTCAAAAATTGTGTCCGAAAATTTGCATAATTCTCTTCTTTTCGAATATATGAGCTCTCTTTCTCTGGACTTTTTGCACACAAATTCACACTTCCAACCGAACTGACGCGTATATATACGAGCTTCGGCATAGCTACTTCGATAAGAAAACAAGAGGCGTTTATGAAAACGATGAACATACGACCTCGAAACAGTGTCGAAACGCATTGATTTCTTATGAGTTCTAATGAATTTCTATAGCAACATAAAATCAATAGACAATGCGACTTGGCGACTTGGCGCACTTGGCCACCTTGCCGCATGATAAGTTCTTATTGCAAAAATCTAAATACTTACTTAGCTTATCATTGATGAAATTTAGTTATTAATTAAATAAAAAAAACTTTGAAAGTTATTGTTTTAATTCAACTTAATGTTTTCAAAGTCGTATTTGCTGTTCAGCAAATTCAACTCCCGTTCTGCTTCACTCAAGCAAATTTTGCATTTGTTACCTGCAGCGAGCTTCCTGCTCACCCGCTGCACCTCAGGCACCATGGACTTCATTCCGCCCTCCCCGTTGACGAAACGGACCATGTTTCGAACGTCGAACTCGTAGTCGGGTGAATAGTTGCTCACGTTCGCCACACGGTGGTTGAAAAAGTTGCGTACGTTTCCGGCTTTTATCTCATAACCCAGCAGTTCGTCCACTAAAAAGTTCGGCTTGATGGCGGCGTTGTTCAAAAAGAACTCGTTGTCCGAACTGAACTTTTTAAACGCTTCCGAAGCCGCGTCCAACTCGTTGTTGATCTTCGCAGAACAACCATCGGGCGCGATCCTGTCTTCTTCTCTCAAGCTGCTCAGCACGAAGAAAATTTTTCGAAAAAACGAAAAAAACCCGATGAACACGTTCTCCAGCTTGGCTTCCCCCTCCTTCCTGCAAACCCACTCCCAAGCGACTTTCTGCATTCGATTGTGCTCCTCCTTCAGCGCCACGCCGCGGCAAAACTGCTTGAACTTCTTCTGCTCGGCGATGTACTTTTCGTGGTGCTTTCTGACGTTGTTCAGATTCTCGCATTGGATCAGCAGCGACTCGAGGTACCTCTTGAACGCCCGTCGCCTGCCCCACTCCCGCTCTATTTCAACCAATCCGGACGCCGCTTTGTCGAAGAAACTCCCTTCGGTGAAACTCGTTTCTGCGCAGTCGATTTCACTAACTCTTTCAGGTGAAGACTCAAAATCATTCAAAAATTGTGTCCGAAAATTTGCATAATTCTCTTCTTTTCGAATATATGAGCTCTCTTTCTCTGGACTTTTTGCACACAAATTCACACTTCCAACCGAACTGACGCGTATATATACGAGCTTCGGCATAGCTACTTCGATAAGAAAACAAGAGGCGTTTATGAAAACGATGAACATACGACCTCGAAACAGTGTCGAAACGCATTGATTTCTTATGAGTTCTAATGAATTTCTATAGCAACATAAAATCAATAGACAATGCGACTTGGCGACTTGGCGCACTTGGCCACCTTGCCGCATGATAAGTTCTTATTGCAAAAATCTAAATACTTACTTAGCTTATCATTGATGAAATTTAGTTATTAATTAAATAAAAAAAACTTTGAAAGTTATTGTTTTAATTCAACTTAATGTTTTCAAAGTCGTATTTGCTGTTCAGCAAATTCAACTCCCGTTCTGCTTCACTCAAGCAAATTTTGCAGTTGTTACCTGCAGCGAGCTTCCTGCTCACCCACTGCACCTCAGGCACCATGGACTTCATTCTGCTCTCCCCGTTGACGAAACGGACCATGTTTCGAACGTCGAACTTGTAGTCGGGTGAATAGTTGCTCACGTTCGCCGCACGGTGGTTGAAAAAATTGCGTACGTTGCCGGCGTTTATCTCATAACCCAGCAGTTCGTCCACTAAAAAGTTCGGCTTGATGGCGGCGTCGTTTAAAAAGAACTCGTTGTCCGAACTGAACTTTTTAAACGCTTCCGAAGCCGCGTCCAACTCGTTGTTGATCTTTGCAAAATAACCATTGGGCGCGATACTGTCTTCTTCTCTCAAGCTGCTCAGCACGAAGAAAATTTTTCGAAAAAACGAAAAGTACCCGATGAACACGTTCTCCAGCTTGGCTTCCCCCTCCTTCCTGCAAACCCACTCCCAAGCGACTTTCTGCATTCGATTGTGCTCTTCCTTCAGCGCCACGCCGCGGCAAAACTGCTTGAAATTCTTCTGCTCGGCGATGTACTTTTCGTGGTGCTTTCTGACGTTGTTCAGATTCTCGCATTGGATCAGCAGCGACTCGAGGTACCTCTTGAACGCCCGTCGCCTGCCCCACTCCCGCTCTATTTCAACCAATCCGGACGCCGCTTTGTCGAAGAAACTCCCTTCGGTGAAACTCGTTTCTGCGCAGTCGATTTCACTAACTCTTTCAGGTGAAGACTCAAAATCATTCAAAAATTGTGTCCGAAAATTTGCATAATTCTCTTCTTTTCGAATATATGAGCTCTCTTTCTCTGGACTTTTTGCACACAAATTCACACTTCCAACCGAACTGACGCGTATATATACGAGCTTCGGCATAGCTACTTCGATAAGAAAACAAGAGGCGTTTATGAAAACGATGAACATACGACCTCGAAACAGTGTCGAAACGCATTGATTTCTTATGAGTTCTAATGAATTTCTATAGCAACATAAAATCAATAGACAATGCGACTTGGCGACTTGGCGCACTTGGCCACCTTGCCGCATGATAAGTTCTTATTGCAAAAATCTAAATACTTACTTAGCTTATCATTGATGAAATTTAGTTATTAATTAAATAAAAAAAACTTTGAAAGTTATTGTTTTAATTCAACTTAATGTTTTCAAAGTCGTATTTGCTGTTCAGCAAATTCAACTCCCGTTCTGCTTCACTCAAGCAAATTTTGCATTTGTTACCTGCAGCGAGCTTCCTGCTCACCCGCTGCACCTCAGGCACCATGGACTTCATTCCGCCCTCCCCGTTGACGAAACGGACCATGTTTCGAACGTCGAACTCGTAGTCGGGTGAATAGTTGCTCACGTTCGCCACACGGTGGTTGAAAAAGTTGCGTACGTTTCCGGCGTTTATCTCATAACCCAGCAGTTCGTCCACTAAAAAGTTCGGCTTGATGGCGGCGTTGTTCAAAAAGAACTCGTTGTCCGAACTGAACTTTTTAAACGCTTCCGAAGCCGCGTCCAACTCGTTGTTGATCTTCGCAGAACAACCATCGGGCGCGATCCTGTCTTCTTCTCTCAAGCTGCTCAGCACAAAGAAAATTTTTCGAAAAAACGAAAAGTACCCGATGAACACGTTCTCCAGCTTGGCTTCCCCCTCCTTCCTGCAAACCCACTCCCAAGCGACTTTCTGCATTCGATTGTGCTCCTCCTTCAGCGCCACGCCGCGGCAAAACTGCTTGAACTTCTTCTGCTCGGCGATGTACTTTTCGTGGTGCTTTCTGACGTTGTTCAGATTCTCGCATTGGATCAGCAGCGACTCGAGGTACCTCTTGAACGCCCGTCGCCTGCCCCACTCGCGCTCTATTTCAACCAATCCGGACGCCGCTTTGTCGAAGAAACTCCCTTCGGTGAAACTCGTTTCTGCGCAGTCGATTTCACTAACTCTTTCAGGTGAAGACTCAAAATCATTCAAAAATTGTGTCCGAAAATTTGCATAATTCTCTTCTTTTCGAATATATGAGCTCTCTTTCTCTGGACTTTTTGCACACAAATTCACACTTCCAACCGAACTGACGCGTATATATACGAGCTTCGGCATAGCTACTTCGATAAGAAAACAAGAGGCGTTTATGAAAACGATGAACATACGACCTCGAAACAGTGTCGAAACGCATTGATTTCTTATGAGTTCTAATGAATTTCTATAGCAACATAAAATCAATAGACAATGCGACTTGGCGACTTGGCGCACTTGGCCACCTTGCCGCATGATAAGTTCTTATTGCAAAAATCTAAATACTTACTTAGCTTATCATTGATGAAATTTAGTTATTAATTAAATAAAAAAAACTTTGAAAGTTATTGTTTTAATTCAACTTAATGTTTTCAAAGTCGTATTTGCTGTTCAGCAAATTCAACTCCCGTTCTGCTTCACTCAAGCAAATTTTGCATTTGTTACCTGCAGCGAGCTTCCTGCTCACCCGCTGCACCTCAGGCACCATGGACTTCATTCCGCCCTCCCCGTTGACGAAACGGACCATGTTTCGAACGTCGAACTCGTAGTCGGGTGAATAGTTGCTCACGTTCGCCACACGGTGGTTGAAAAAGTTGCGTACGTTTCCGGCGTTTATCTCATAACCCAGCAGTTCGTCCACTAAAAAGTTCGGCTTGATGGCGGCGTTGTTCAAAAAGAACTCGTTGTCCGAACTGAACTTTTTAAACGCTTCCGAAGCCGCGTCCAACTCGTTGTTGATCTTCGCAGAACAACCATCGGGCGCGATCCTGTCTTCTTCTCTCAAGCTGCTCAGCACGAAGAAAATTTTTCGAAAAAACGAAAAGTACCCGATGAACACGTTCTCCAGCTTGGCTTCCCCCTCCTTCCTGCAAACCCACTCCCAAGCGACTTTCTGCATTCGATTGTGCTCCTCCTTCAGCGCCACGCCGCGGCAAAACTGCTTGAACTTCTTCTGCTCGGCGATGTACTTTTCGTGGTGCTTTCTGACGTTGTTCAGATTCTCGCATTGGATCAGCAGCGACTCGAGGTACCTCTTGAACGCCCGTCGCCTGCCCCACTCCCGCTCTATTTCAACCAATCCGGACGCCGCTTTGTCGAAGAAACTCCCTTCGGTGAAACTCGTTTCTGCGCAGTCGATTTCACTAACTCTTTCAGGTGAAGACTCAAAATCATTCAAAAATTGTGTCCGAAAATTTGCATAATTCTCTTCTTTTCGAATATATGAGCTCTCTTTCTCTGGACTTTTTGCACACAAATTCACACTTCCAACCGAACTGACGCGTATATATACGAGCTTCGGCATAGCTACTTCGATAAGAAAACAAGAGGCGTTTATGAAAACGATGAACATACGACCTCGAAACAGTGTCGAAACGCATTGATTTCTTATGAGTTCTAATGAATTTCTATAGCAACATAAAATCAATAGACAATGCGACTTGGCGACTTGGCGCACTTGGCCACCTTGCCGCATGATAAGTTCTTATTGCAAAAATCTAAATACTTACTTAGCTTATCATTGATGAAATTTAGTTATTAATTAAATAAAAAAAACTTTGAAAGTTATTGTTTTAATTCAACTTAATGTTTTCAAAGTCGTATTTGCTGTTCAGCAAATTCAACTCCCGTTCTGCTTCACTCAAGCAAATTTTGCATTTGTTACCTGCAGCGAGCTTCCTGCTCACCCGCTGCACCTCAGGCACCATGGACTTCATTCCGCCCTCCCCGTTGACGAAACGGACCATGTTTCGAACGTCGAACTCGTAGTCGGGTGAATAGTTGCTCACGTTCGCCACACGGTGGTTGAAAAAGTTGCGTACGTTTCCGGCGTTTATCTCATAACCCAGCAGTTCGTCCACTAAAAAGTTCGGCTTGATGGCGGCGTTGTTCAAAAAGAACTCGTTGTCCGAACTGAACTTTTTAAACGCTTCCGAAGCCGCGTCCAACTCGTTGTTGATCTTCGCAGAACAACCATCGGGCGCGATCCTGTCTTCTTCTCTCAAGCTGCTCAGCACGAAGAAAATTTTTCGAAAAAACGAAAAGTACCCGATGAACACGTTCTCCAGCTTGGCTTCCCCCTCCTTCCTGCAAACCCACTCCCAAGCGACTTTCTGCATTCGATTGTGCTCCTCCTTCAGCGCCACGCCGCGGCAAAACTGCTTGAACTTCTTCTGCTCGGCGATGTACTTTTCGTGGTGCTTTCTGACGTTGTTCAGATTCTCGCATTGGATCAGCAGCGACTCGAGGTACCTCTTGAACGCCCGTCGCCTGCCCCACTCCCGCTCTATTTCAACCAATCCGGACGCCGCTTTGTCGAAGAAACTCCCTTCGGTGAAACTCGTTTCTGCGCAGTCGATTTCACTAACTCTTTCAGGTGAAGACTCAAAATCATTCAAAAATTGTGTCCGAAAATTTGCATAATTCTCTTCTTTTCGAATATATGAGCTCTCTTTCTCTGGACTTTTTGCACACAAATTCACACTTCCAACCGAACTGACGCGTATATATACGAGCTTCGGCATAGCTACTTCGATAAGAAAACAAGAGGCGTTTATGAAAACGATGAACATACGACCTCGAAACAGTGTCAAACGCATTGATTTCTTATGAGTTCTAATGAATTTCTATAGCAACATAAAATCAATAGACAATGCGACTTGGCGACTTGGCGCACTTGGCCACCTTGGCGCATGATAAGTTCTTATTGCAAAAATCTAAATACTTACTTAGCTTATCATTGATGAAATTTAGTTATTAATTAAATAAAAAAAACTTTGAAAGTTATTGTTTTAATTCAACTTAATGTTTTCAAAGTCGTATTTGCTGTTCAGCAAATTCAACTCCCGTTCTGCTTCACTCAAGCAAATTTTGCATTTGTTACCTGCAGCGAGCTTCCTGCTCACCCGCTGCACCTCAGGCACCATGGACTTCATTCCGCCCTCCCCGTTGACGAAACGGACCATGTTTCGAACGTCGAACTCGTAGTCGGGTGAATAGTTGCTCACGTTCGCCACACGGTGGTTGAAAAAGTTGCGTACGTTTCCGGCGATTATCTCATAACCCAGCAGTTCGTCCACTAAAAAGTTCGGCTTGATGGCGGCGTTGTTCAAAAAGAACTCGTTGTCCGAACTGAACTTTTTAAACGCTTCCGAAGCCGCGTCTAACTCGTTGTTGATCTGCACAGAACAACCATTTGGCGCGATCCTGTCTTCTTCTCTCAAGCTGCTCAGCACGAAGAAAAATTTTCGAAAAAACGAAAAGTGCCCGATGAACACGTTCTCCAGCTTTGCTTCCCCCTCCTTCCTGTAAACCCACTTCCAAGCGACTTTCTGCATTCGATTGTGCTCTTCCTTCAGCGCCACGCCGCGGCAAAACTGCTTGAAATTCTTCTGCTTGGCGATGTACTTTTCGTGGTGCTTTCTGACGTTGTTCAGTTTCTCGCAATGGACCAGCAGCAACTCGAGGTACCTCTTGAACGCCCGTCGCCTGCCCCACTCCCGCTCTATTTCAACCAATCCGGACGCCGCTTTGTCGAAGAAACTCCCTTCGGTGAAACTCGTTTCTGCGCAGTCGATTTCACTAACTCTTTCAGGTGTAGACTCAAAATCATTAAAAAATTGTGTCCGAAAATTTGCATAATTCTCTTCTTTTCGAATATATGAGCTCTCTTTCTCTGGACTTTTTGCACACAAATTCACACTTCCAACCGAACTGACGCGTATATATACTAGCTTCGGCATAGCTACTTCGATAAGAAAACAAGAGGCGTTTATGAAAACGATGAACATACGACCTCGAAACAGTGTCGAAACGCATTGATTTCTTATGAGTTCTAATGAATTTCTATATCAACATAAAATCAATAGACAATGCGACTTGGCGACTTGGCGCACTTGGCCACCTTGGCGCATGATAAGTTCTTATTGCAAAAATCTAAATACTTACTTAGCTTATCATTGATGAAATTTAGTTATTAATTAAATAAAAAAAACTTTGAAAGTTATTGTTTTAATTCAACTTAATGTTTTCAAAGTCGTATTTGCTGTTCAGCAAGTTCAACTCTCGTTCTGCTTCACTCAAGCAAATTTTGCAGTTGTTACCTGCAGCGAGCTTCCTGCTCACCCGCTGCACCTCAGGCACCATGGACTTCATTCCGCTCTTCCCGTTGACGAAACGGACCATGTTTCGAACGTCGAACTCGTAGTCGGGTGAATAGTTGCTCACGTACGCCACACGGTGGTTGAAAAAGTTGCGCACGTTGCTGGCGTTTATCTCATAACCTAGCAGTTCGTCCACTAAAAAGTTCGGCTTGATGGCGGCGTTGTTCAAAAAGAACTCGTTGTCCGAACTGAACTTTTTAAACGCTTCCGAAGCCGCGTCTAACTCGTTGTTGATCTGCACAGAATAACCATTGGGCGCGATCCTGTCTTCTTCTCTCAAGCTGCTTCGCACGAAGAAAATTTTTCGAAAAAACGAAAAGTACCCGATGAACACGTTCTTCAGCTTGGCTTCCCCCTCCTTCCTGCAAACCTACTCCCAAGCGACTTTCTGCATTCGGTTGTGCTCTTCCTTCAGCGCCACGCCGCGGCAAAACTGCTTGAAATTCTTCTGCTCGGCGATGTACTTTTCGTGGTGCTTTCTGACGTTGTTCAGTTTCTCGCACTTCACCAGCAGCGACTCGAGGTACCTCTTGAACGCCCGTTGCCTGCCCCACTCCCGCTCTATTTCAACCAATCCGGACGCCGCTTTGTCAAAGAAACTCCCTTCGGTGAAACTCGTTTCTGCGCAGTCGATTTCACTAACTCTTTCAGGTGAAGACTCAAAATCATTCAAAAATTGTGTCCGAAAATTTGCATAATTCTCTTCTTTTCGAATATATGAGCTCTCTTTCTCTGGACTTTTTGCACACAAATTCACACTTCCAACCGAACTGACGCGTATATATACGAGCTTCGGCATAGCTACTTCGATAAGAAAACAAGAGGCGTTTATGAAAACGATGAACATACGACCTCGAAACAGTGTCGAAACGCATTGATTTCTTATGAGTTCTAATGAATTTCTATAGCAACATAAAATCAATAGACAATGCGACTTGGCGACTTGGCGCACTTGGCCACCTTGGCGCATGATAAGTTCTTATTGCAAAAATCTAAATACTTACTTAGCTTATCATTGATGAAATTTAGTTATTAATTAAATAAAAAAAACTTTGAAAGTTATTGTTTTAATTCAACTTAATGTTTTCAAAGTCGTATTTGCTGTTCAGCAAATTCAACTCCCGTTCTGCTTCACTCAAGCAAATTTTGCATTTGTTACCTGCAGCGAGCTTCCTGCTCACCCGCTGCACCTCAGGCACCATGGACTTCATTCCGCCCTCCCCGTTGACGAAACGGACCATGTTTCGAACGTCGAACTCGTAGTCGGGTGAATAGTTGCTCACGTTCGCCACACGGTGGTTGAAAAAGTTGCGTACGTTTCCGGCGATTATCTCATAACCCAGCAGTTCGTCCACTAAAAAGTTCGGCTTGATGGCGGCGTTGTTCAAAAAGAACTCGTTGTCCGAACTGAACTTTTTAAACGCTTCCGAAGCCGCGTCTAACTCGTTGTTGATCTGCACAGAACAACCATTTGGCGCGATCCTGTCTTCTTCTCTCAAGCTGCTCAGCACGAAGAAAAATTTTCGAAAAAACGAAAAGTGCCCGATGAACACGTTCTCCAGCTTTGCTTCCCCCTCCTTCCTGTAAACCCACTTCCAAGCGACTTTCTGCATTCGATTGTGCTCTTCCTTCAGCGCCACGCCGCGGCAAAACTGCTTGAAATTCTTCTGCTTGGCGATGTACTTTTCGTGGTGCTTTCTGACGTTGTTCAGTTTCTCGCAATGGACCAGCAGCAACTCGAGGTACCTCTTGAACGCCCGTCGCCTGCCCCACTCCCGCTCTATTTCAACCAATCCGGACGCCGCTTTGTCGAAGAAACTCCCTTCGGTGAAACTCGTTTCTGCGCAGTCGATTTCACTAACTCTTTCAGGTGTAGACTCAAAATCATTAAAAAATTGTGTCCGAAAATTTGCATAATTCTCTTCTTTTCGAATATATGAGCTCTCTTTCTCTGGACTTTTTGCACACAAATTCACACTTCCAACCGAACTGACGCGTATATATACTAGCTTCGGCATAGCTACTTCGATAAGAAAACAAGAGGCGTTTATGAAAACGATGAACATACGACCTCGAAACAGTGTCGAAACGCATTGATTTCTTATGAGTTCTAATGAATTTCTATATCAACATAAAATCAATAGACAATGCGACTTGGCGACTTGGCGCACTTGGCCACCTTGGCGCATGATAAGTTCTTATTGCAAAAATCTAAATACTTACTTAGCTTATCATTGATGAAATTTAGTTATTAATTAAATAAAAAAAACTTTGAAAGTTATTGTTTTAATTCAACTTAATGTTTTCAAAGTCGTATTTGCTGTTCAGCAAGTTCAACTCTCGTTCTGCTTCACTCAAGCAAATTTTGCAGTTGTTACCTGCAGCGAGCTTCCTGCTCACCCGCTGCACCTCAGGCACCATGGACTTCATTCCGCTCTTCCCGTTGACGAAACGGACCATGTTTCGAACGTCGAACTCGTAGTCGGGTGAATAGTTGCTCACGTACGCCACACGGTGGTTGAAAAAGTTGCGCACGTTGCTGGCGTTTATCTCATAACCTAGCAGTTCGTCCACTAAAAAGTTCGGCTTGATGGCGGCGTTGTTCAAAAAGAACTCGTTGTCCGAACTGAACTTTTTAAACGCTTCCGAAGCCGCGTCTAACTCGTTGTTGATCTGCACAGAATAACCATTGGGCGCGATCCTGTCTTCTTCTCTCAAGCTGCTTCGCACGAAGAAAATTTTTCGAAAAAACGAAAAGTACCCGATGAACACGTTCTTCAGCTTGGCTTCCCCCTCCTTCCTGCAAACCCACTCCCAAGCGACTTTCTGCATTCGGTTGTGCTCTTCCTTCAGCGCCACGCCGCGGCAAAACTGCTTGAAATTCTTCTGCTCGGCGATGTACTTTTCGTGGTGCTTTCTGACGTTGTTCAGTTTCTCGCACTTCACCAGCAGCGACTCGAGGTACCTCTTGAACGCCCGTTGCCTGCCCCACTCCCGCTCTATTTCAACCAATCCGGACGCCGCTTTGTCAAAGAAACTCCCTTCGGTGAAACTCGTTTCTGCGCAGTCGATTTCACTAACTCTTTCAGGTGAAGACTCAAAATCATTCAAAAATTGTGTCCGAAAATTTGCATAATTCTCTTCTTTTCGAATATATGAGCTCTCTTTCTCTGGACTTTTTGCACACAAATTCACACTTCCAACCGAACTGACGCGTATATATACTAGCTTCGGCATAGCTACTTCGATAAGAAAACAAGAGGCGTTTATGAAAACGATGAACATACGACCTCGAAACAGTGTCGAAACGCATTGATTTCTTATGAGTTCTAATGAATTTCTATAGCAACATAAAATCAATAGACAATGCGACTTGGCGACTTGGCGCACTTGGCCACCTTGGCGCATGATAAGTTCTTATTGCAAAAATCTAAATACTTACTTAGCTTATCATTGATGAAATTTAGTTATTAATTAAATAAAAAAAACTTTGAAAGTTATTGTTTTAATTCAACTTAATGTTTTCAAAGTCGTATTTGTTGTTCAGCAAGTTCAAATCTCGTTCTGCTTCACTCAAGCAAATTTTGCAGTTGTTACCTGCAGCGAGCTTCCTGCTCACCCGCTGCACCTCAGGCACCATGGACTTCATTCCGCTCTCCCCGTTGACGAAACGGACCATGTTTCGAACGTCGAACTCGTAGTCGGGTGAGTAGTTGCTCACGTTCGCCACACGGTGGTTGAAAAAGTTGCGTACGTTGCCGGCGTTTATCTCATAACCAAGCAGCTCGTCCACTAAAAAGTTCGGCTTGATGGCGGCGTTGTTCAAAAAGAACTCGTTGTCCGAACTGAACTTTTTGAACGCTTCCGAAGCCGCGTCCAACTCGTTGTTAATCTTCACAGAATTACCATTGGGCGCGATCCTGTCTTCTTCTCTCAAGCTGCTTCGCACGAAGAAAATTTTTCGAAAAAACGAAAAATACCCGATGAACACGTTCTCCAGCTTGGCTTCCCCCTCCTTCCTGCAAACCCACTCCCAAGCGACTTTCTGCATTCGGTTGTGCTCTTCCTTCAGCGCCACGCCGCGGCAAAAATGCTTGAAATTCTTCTGCTCGGCGATGTACTTTTCGTGGTGCTTTCTGACGTTGTTCAGTTTCTCGCACTGAACCAGCAGCGACTCGAGGTACCTCTTGAACGCCCGTCGCCTGCCCCACTCCCGCTCTATTTCAACCAATCCGGACGCCGCTTTGTCGAAGAAACTCCCTTCGGTGAAACTCGTTTCTGCGCAGTCGATTTCACTAACTCTTTCAGGTGTAGACTCAAAATCATTAAAAAATTGTGTCCGAAAATTTGCATAATTCTCTTCTTTTCGAATATATGAGCTCTCTTTCTCTGGACTTTTTGCACACAAATTCACACTTCCAACCGAACTGACGCGTATATATACTAGCTTCGGCATAGCTGCTTCGATAAGAAAACAAGAGGCGTTTATGAAAACGATGAACATACGACCTCGAAACAGTGTCGAAACGCATTGATTTCTTATGAGTTCTAATGAATTTCTATAGCAACATAAAATCAATAGACAATGCGACTTGGCGACTTGGCGCACTTGGCCACCTTGGCGCATGATAAGTTCTTATTGCAAAAATCTAAATACTTACTTAGCTTATCATTGATGAAATTTAGTTATTAATTAAATAAAAAAAAACTTTGAAAGTTATTGTTTTAATTCAACTTAATGTTTTCAAAGTCGTATTTGTTGTTCAGCAAGTTCAAATCTCGTTCTGCTTCACTCAAGCAAATTTTGCAGTTGTTACCTGCAGCGAGCTTCCTGCTCACCCGCTGCACCTCAGGCACCATGGACTTCATTCCGCTCTCCCCGTTGACGAAACGGACCATGTTTCGAACGTCGAACTCGTAGTCGGGTGAATAGCTGCTCACGTGCGCAACACGGTGGTTGAAAAAGTTGCGTACGTTGCCGGCGTTTATCTCATAACCAAGCAGCTCGTCCACTAAAAAGTTCGGCTTGATGGCGGCGTTGTTCAAAAAGAACTCGTTGTCCGAACTGAACTTTTTGAACGCTTCCGAAGCCGCGTCTAACTCGTTGTTGATCTGCACAGAATAACCATTGGGCGCGATCCTGTCTTCTTCTCTCAAGCTGCTTCGCACGAAGAAAATTTTTCGAAAAAACGAAAAATACCCGATGAACACGTTCTCCAGCTTGGCTTCCCCCTCCTTCCTGCAAACCCACTCCCAAGCGACTTTCTGCATTCGGTTGTGCTCTTCCTTCAGCGCCACGCCGCGGCAAAAATGCTTGAAATTCTTCTGCTCGGCGATGTACTTTTCGTGGTGCTTTCTGACGTTGTTCAGTTTCTCGCACTGAACCAGCAGCGACTCGAGGTACCTCTTGAACGCCCGTCGCCTGCCCCACTCCCGCTCTATTTCAACCAATCCGGACGCCGCTTTGTCGAAGAAACTCCCTTCGGTGAAACTCGTTTCTGCGCAGTCGATTTCACTAACTCTTTCAGGTGTAGACTCAAAATCATTAAAAAATTGTGTCCGAAAATTTGCAAAATTCTCTTCTTTTCGAATATATGAGCTCTCTTTCTCTGGACTTTTTGCACACAAATTCACACTTCCAACCGAACTGACGCGTATATATACTAGCTTCGGCATAGCTGCTTCAATAAGAAAACAAGAGGCGTTTATGAAAACGATGAACATACGACCTCGAAACAGTGTCGAAACGCATTGATTTCTTATGAGTTCTAATGAATTTCTATAGCAACATAAAATCAATAGACAATGCGACTTGGCCACCTTGGCGCATGATAAGTTCTTATTGCGAAAATCTAAATACTTACTTAGCTTATCATTGATGAAATTTAGTTATTAATTAAATAAAAATAACTTTGAAAGTTATTGTTTTAATTCAACTTAATGTTTTCAAAGTCGTATTTGCTGTTCAGTAAGTTCAACTCCTGTTCTGCTTCACTCAAGCAAATTTTGCAGTGGTTACCTGCAGCGAGCTTCCTGCTCACTCGCTGCACCTCAGGCACCATGGACTTCATTCTGCTCTCCCCGTTGACGAAACGGACCATGTTTCGAACGTCGAACTCGTAGTCGGGTGAATAGTTGCTCACGTTCGCCACACGGTGGTTGAAAAAGTTGCGTACGTTGCCGGCGTTTATCTCATAACCCAGCAGTTCGTCCACTAAAAAGTTCGGCTTGATGGCGGCGTCGTTTAAACAGAGCTCGTTGTCCGAACTGAACTTTTTAAACGCTTCCGAAGCCGCGTCCTACTCGTTGTTGATCTTCACAGAATAACCATTGGGCGCAATCCTGTCTTCTTCTCTCAAGCTGCTCTGCACGAAGAAAATTTTTCGAAAAAACGAAAAGTACCCGATGAACACGTTCTCGAGCCTGGCTTCCCCCTCCTTCCTGCAAACCCACTCCCAAGCGACTTTCTGCATTCGATTGTGCTCTCCCTTCAGCGCCACGCCGCGGCAAAACTGCTTGAACTTTTTCTGCTCGGCGATGTACTTTCCGTGGTGCTTTCTGACGTTGTTCAGTTTCTCGCACTGGAACAGCAGCGACTCGAGGTGCCTCTTGAACGTGAAGGTGCCCCATTCGCGCTCTATTTCAACCAATCCGGACGCCGCTTTGTCGAAGAAACTCCCTTCGATGAAACTCGTTTCAACGGAGTCGATTTCACTAACTCTTTCAGGTGTAGACTCAAAATCATTAAAAAATTGTGTCCGAAAATTTGCATAATTCTCTTCTTTTCAAATATATGAGCTCTCTTTCTCTGGACTTTTTGCACACAAATTCACACTTCCAACCGAACTGACGCGTATATATACGAGCTTCGGCATAGCTACTTCGATAAGAAAACAAGAGGCGTTTATGAAAACGATGAACATACGACCTCGAAACAGTGTCGAAACGCATTGATTTCTTATGAGTTCTAATGAATTTCTATAGCAACATAAAATCAATAGACAATGCGACTTGGCGACTTTGCGCATGATAAGTTCTTATTGCAAAAATCTAAATACTTACTTAGCTTATCATTGATGAAATTTAGTTATTAATTAAATAAAAAAAACTTTGAAAGTTATTGTTTTAATTCAACTTAATGTTTTCAAAGTCGTATTTGCTGTTCAGCAAATTCAACTCCTGTTCTGCTTCACTCAAGCAAATTTTGCAGTGGTTACCTGCAGCGAGCTTCCTGCTCACCCGCTGCACCTCAGGCACCATGGACTTCATTCTGCTCTCCCCGTTGACGAAACGGACCATGTTTCGAACGTCGAACTCGTAGTCGGGTGAATAGTTGCTCACGTTCGCCATACGGTGGTTGAAAAAGTTGCGTACGTTGCCGGCGTTTATCTCATAACCCAGCAGCTCGTCCACTAAAAAGTTCGGCTTGATGGCGGCGTGGTTTAAAAAGAACTCGTTTTCCGAACTGAACTTTTTAAACGCTTCCGAAGCCGCGTCTAACTCGTTGTTGATCTGCACAGAATAACCATTGGGCGCGATCCTGTCTTCTTCTCTCAAGCTGCTCTGCACGAAGAAAATTTTTCGAAAAAACGAAAAGTACCCGATGAACACGTTCTCCAGCTTGGCTTCCCCCTCCTTCCTGCAAACCCACTCCCAAGCGTTTTTCTGCATTCGATTGTGCTCTTCCTTCAGCGCCACGCCGCGGCAAAACTGCTTGAAATTCTTCTGCTCGGCAATGTACTTCTCGTGGTGCTTTCTGACGTTGTTCAGTTTCTCGCACTGGATCAGCAGCGACTCGAGGTACCTCTTGAACGCCCGTCGCCTGCCCCACTCCCGCTCTATTTCAACCAATCCGGACGCCGCTTTGTCGAAGAAACTCCCTTCGGTGAAACTCGTTTCTGCGCAGTCGATTTCACTAACTCTTTCAGGTGTAGACTCAAAATCATTAAAAAATTGTGTCCGAAAATTTGCATAATTCTCTTCTTTTCGAATATATGAGCTCTCTTTCTCTGGACTTTTTGCACACAAATTCACACTTCCAACCGAACTGACGCGTATATATACTAGCTTCGGCATAGCTACTTCGATAAGAAAACAAGAGGCGTTTATGAAAACGATGAACATACGACCTCGAAACAGTGTCGAAACGCATTGATTTCTTATGAGTTCTAATGAATTTCTATAGCAACATAAAATCAATAGACAATGCGACTTGGCCACCTTGGCGCATGATAAGTTCTTATTGCGAAAATCTAAATACTTACTTAGCTTATCATTGATGAAATTTAGTTATTAATTAAATAAAAATAACTTTGAAAGTTATTGTTTTAATTCAACTTAATGTTTTCAAAGTCGTATTTGCTGTTCAGTAAGTTCAACTCCTGTTCTGCTTCACTCAAGCAAATTTTGCAGTGGTTACCTGCAGCGAGCTTCCTGCTCACTCGCTGCACCTCAGGCACCATGGACTTCATTCTGCTCTCCCCGTTGACGAAACGGACCATGTTTCGAACGTCGAACTCGTAGTCGGGTGAATAGTTGCTCACGTTCGCCACACGGTGGTTGAAAAAGTTGCGTACGTTGCCGGCGTTTATCTCATAACCTAGCAGTTCGTCCACTAAAAAGTTCGACTTGATGGCGGCGTCGTTTAAAAAGAACTCGTTGTCCGAACTGAACTTTTTGAACGCTTCCGAAGCCGCGTCCAACTCGTTGTTGATCTTCGCAGAATAACCATTGGGCGCGATCCTGTCTTCTTCTCTCAAGCTGCTCTGCACGAGGAAAATTTTTCGAAAAAACGAAAAGTACCCGATGAACACGTTCTCCAGCTTGGAGAACTCATTCCTGTAAACCCACTCCCAAGCGACTTTCCGCATTCGATTGTGCTCTTCCTTCAGCGCCACGCCGCGGCAAAATTGCTTGAAATTCTTCTGCTCGGCGATGTACTTTTCGTGGTGCTTTCTGACGTTGTTCAGTCTCTCGCACTGCAGCAGCAGCGACTCGAGGTACCTCTTGAACGCCCGTTGCCTGCCCCACTCCCGCTCTATTTCAACCAATCCGGACGCCGCTTTGTCAAAGAAACTCCCTTCGGTGAAACTCGTTTCTGCGCAGTCGATTTCACTAACTCTTTCAGGTGTAGACTCAAAATCATTAAAAAATTGTGTCCGAAAATTTGCATAATTCTCTTCTTTTCGAATATATGAGCTCTCTTTCTCTGGAATTTTTGCAAACAAATTCACACTTCCAACCGAACTGACGCGTATATATACTAGCTTCGGCATAGCTACTTCGATAAGAAAACAAGAGGCGTTTATGAAAACGATGAACATACGACCTCGAAACAGTGTCGAAACGCATTGATTTCTTATGAGTTCTAATGAATTTCTATAGCAACATAAAATCAATAGACAATGCGACTTGGCGACTTGGCGCACTTGGCCACCTTGGCGCATGATAAGTTCTTATTGCAAAAATCTAAATACTTACTTAGCTTATCATTGATGAAATTTAGTTATTAATTAAATAAAAAAAACTTTGAAAGTTATTGTTTTAATTCAACTTAATGTTTTCAAAGTCGTATTTGCTGTTCAGCAAATTCAACTCCTGCTCTGCTTCACTCAAGCAAATTTTGCAGTTGTTACCTGCAGCGAGCTTCCTGCTCACCCGCTGCACCTCAGGCACCATGGACTTCATTCTGCTCTCCCCGTTGACGAAACGGACCATGTTTCGAACGTCGAACTCGTAGTCGGGTGAATAGTTGCTCACGTTCGCCACACGGTGGTTGAAAAAGTTGCGTACGTTGCCGGCGTTTATCTCGAAACCCAGCAGTTCGTCCACTAAAAAGTTCGGCTTGATGGCGGCGTCGTTTAAAAAGAACTCGTTGTCCGAACTGAACTTTTTAAACGCTTCCGAAGCCGCGTCCAACTCGTTGTTGATCTGCACAGAATAACCATTGGGCGCAATCCTGTCTTCTTCTCTCAAGCTGCTCTGCACGAAGAAAATTTTTCGAAAAAACGAAAAGTACCCGATGAACACGTTCTCGAGCCTGGCTTCCCCCTCCTTCCTGTAAACCCACTCCCAAGCGACTTTCTGCATTCGATTGTGCTCTCCCTTCAGCGCCACGCCGCGGCAAAACTGCTTGAACTTTTTCTGCTCGGCGATGTACTTTCCGTGGTGCTTTCTGAGGTTGTTCAGTTTCTCGCACTGCAACAGCAGCGACTCGAGGTGCCTCTTGAACGTGAAGGTGCCCCATTCGCGCTCTATTTCAACCAATCCGGACGCCGCTTTGTCGAAGAAACTCCCTTCGATGAAACTCGTTTCAACGGAGTCGATTTCACTAACTCTTTCAGGTGTAGACTCAAAATCATTAAAAAATTGTGTCCGAAAATTTGCATAATTCTCTTCTTTTCAAATATATGAGCTCTCTTTCTCTGGACTTTTTGCACACAAATTCACACTTCCAACCGAACTGACGCGTATATATACGAGCTTCGGCATAGCTACTTCGATAAGAAAACAAGAGGCGTTTATGAAAACGATGAACATACGACCTCGAAACAGTGTCGAAACGCATTGATTTCTTATGAGTTCTAATGAATTTCTATAGCAACATAAAATCAATAGACAATGCGACTTGGCGACTTTGCGCATGATAAGTTCTTATTGCAAAAATCTAAATACTTACTTAGCTTATCATTGATGAAATTTAGTTAATAATTAAATAAAAAAAACTTTGAAAGTTGTTGTTTTAATTTAACTTAATGTTTTCAAAGTCGTATTTGCTGTTCAGTAAATTCAACTCTCGTTCTGCTTCACTCAAGCAAATTTTGCAGTGGTTACCTGCAGCGAGCTTCCTGCTCACCCGCTGCACCTCAGGCACCATGGACTTCATTCTGCTCTCCCCGTTGACGAAACGGACCATGTTTCGAACGTCGAACTCGTAGTCGGGTGAATAGTTGCTCACGTGCGCCGCACGGTGGTTGAAAAAGTTGCAAATGTTGCCGGCGTTTATCTCATAACCCAGCAGTTCGTCCACTAAAAAGTTCGGCTTGATGGCGGCGTCGTTTAAACAGAGCTCGTTGTCCGAACTGAACTTTTTAAACGCTTCCGAAGCCGCGTCCAACTCGTTGTTGATCTGCACAGAATAACCGTTGGGCGCAATCCTGTCTTCTTCTCTCAAGCTGCTCTGCACGAAGAAAATTTTTCGAAAAAACGAAAAGTACCCGATGAACACGTTCTCGAGCCTGGCTTCCCCCTCCTTCCTGTAAACCCACTCCCAAGCGACTTTCTGCATTCGATTGTGCTCTCCCTTCAGCGCCACGCCGCGGCAAAACTGCTTGAACTTTTTCTGCTCGGCGATAAACTTTTCGTGGTGCTTTCTGAGGTTGTTCAGTTTCTCGCACTGGAACAGCAGCGACTCGAGGTGCCTCTTGAACGTGAAGGTGCCCCATTCGCGCTCTATTTCAACCAATCCGGACGCCGCTTTGTCGAAGAAACTCCCTTCGATGAAACTCGTTTCAACGGAGTCGATTTCACTAACTCTTTCAGGTGTAGACTCAAAATCATTAAAAAATTGTGTCCGAAAATTTGCATAATTCTCTTCTTTTCAAATATATGAGCTCTCTTTCTCTGGACTTTTTGCACACAAATTCACACTTCCAACCGAACTGACGCGTATATATACGAGCTTCGGCATAGCTACTTCGATAAGAAAATAAGAGGCGTTTATGAAAACGATGAACATACGACCTCGAAACAGTGTCGAAACGCATTGATTTCTTATGAGTTCTAATGAATTTCTATAGCAACATAAAATCAATAGACAATGCGACTTGGCGACTTTGCGCATGATAAGTTCTTTTTGCAAAAATCTAAATACTTACTTAGCTTATCATTGATGAAAATTAGTTAATAATTAAATAAAAAAAACTTTGAAAGTTGTTGTTTTAATTTAACTTAATGTTTTCAAAGTCGTATTTGCTGTTCAGCAAATTCAACTCCTGTTCTGCTTCACTCAAGCAAATTTTGCAGTGGTTACCTGCAGCGAGCTTCCTGCTCACCCGCTGCACCTCAGGCACCATGGACTTCATTCTGCTCTCCCCGTTGACGAAACGGACCATGTTTCGAACGTCGAACTCGTAGTCGGGTGAATAGTTGCTCACGTTCGCCACACGGTGGTTGAAAAAGTTGCGTACGTTGCCGGCGTTTATCTCATAACCCAGCAGTTCGTCCACTAAAAAGTTCGGCTTGATGGCGGCGTCGTTTAAACAGAGCTCGTTGTCCGAACTGAACTTTTTAAACGCTTCCGAAGCCGCGTCCTACTCGTTGTTGATCTTCACAGAATAACCATTGGGCGCAATCCTGTCTTCTTCTCTCAAGCTGCTCTGCACGAAGAAAATTTTTCGAAAAAACGAAAAGTACCCGATGAACACGTTCTCGAGCCTGGCTTCCCCCTCCTTCCTGTAAACCCACTCCCAAGCGACTTTCTGCATTCGATTGTGCTCTCCCTTCAGCGCCACGCCGCGGCAAAACTGCTTGAACTTTTTCTGCTCGGCGATGTACTTTCCGTGGTGCTTTCTGACGTTGTTCAGTTTCTCGCACTGGAACAGCAGCGACTCGAGGTGCCTCTTGAACGTGAAGGTGCCCCATTCGCGCTCTATTTCAACCAATCCGGACGCCGCTTTGTCGAAGAAACTCCCTTCGATGAAACTCGTTTCAACGGAGTCGATTTCACTAACTCTTTCAGGTGTAGACTCAAAATCATTAAAAAATTGTGTCCGAAAATTTGCATAATTCTCTTCTTTTCAAATATATGAGCTCTCTTTCTCTGGACTTTTTGCACACAAATTCACACTTCCAACCGAACTGACGCGTATATATACGAGCTTCGGCATAGCTACTTCGATAAGAAAACAAGAGGCGTTTATGAAAACGATGAACATACGACCTCGAAACAGTGTCGAAACGCATTGATTTCTTATGAGTTCTAATGAATTTCTATAGCAACATAAAATCAATAGACAATGCGACTTGGCGACTTTGCGCATGATAAGTTCTTATTGCAAAAATCTAAATACTTACTTAGCTTATCATTGATGAAATTTAGTTATTAATTAAATAAAAAAAACTTTGAAAGTTATTGTTTTAATTCAACTTAATGTTTTCAAAGTCGTATTTGCTGTTCAGCAAATTCAACTCCTGTTCTGCTTCACTCAAGCAAATTTTGCAGTGGTTACCTGCAGCGAGCTTCCTGCTCACCCGCTGCACCTCAGGCACCATGGACTTCATTCTGCTCTCCCCGTTGACGAAACGGACCATGTTTCGAACGTCGAACTCGTAGTCGGGTGAATAGTTGCTCACGTTCGCCACACGGTGGTTGAAAAAGTTGCGTACGTTGCCGGCGTTTATCTCATAACCCAGCAGCTCGTCCACTAAAAAGTTCGGCTTGATGGCGGCGTCGTTTAAAAAGAACTCGTTTTCCGAACTGAACTTTTTAAACGCTTCCGAAGCCGCGTCTAACTCGTTGTTGATCTGCACAGAATAACCATTGGGCGCGATCCTGTCTTCTTCTCTCAAGCTGCTCTGCACGAAGAAAATTTTTCGAAAAAACGAAAAGTACCCGATGAACACGTTCTCCAGCTTGGCTTCCCCCTCCTTCCTGCAAACCCACTCCCAAGCGTTTTTCTGCATTCGATTGTGCTCTTCCTTCAGCGCCACGCCGCGGCAAAACTGCTTGAAATTCTTCTGCTCGGCAATGTACTTCTCGTGGTGCTTTCTGACGTTGTTCAGTTTCTCGCACTGGATCAGCAGCGACTCGAGGTACCTCTTGAACGCCCGTCGCCTGCCCCACTCCCGCTCTATTTCAACCAATCCGGACGCCGCTTTGTCGAAGAAACTCCCTTCGGTGAAACTCGTTTCTGCGCAGTCGATTTCACTAACTCTTTCAGGTGTAGACTCAAAATCATTAAAAAATTGTGTCCGAAAATTTGCATAATTCTCTTCTTTTCGAATATATGAGCTCTCTTTCTCTGGACTTTTTGCACACAAATTCACACTTCCAACCGAACTGACGCGTATATATACTAGCTTCGGCATAGCTACTTCGATAAGAAAACAAGAGGCGTTTATGAAAACGATGAACATACGACCTCGAAACAGTGTCGAAACGCATTGATTTCTTATGAGTTCTAATGAATTTCTATAGCAACATAAAATCAATAGACAATGCGACTTGGCCACCTTGGCGCATGATAAGTTCTTATTGCAAAAATCTAAATACTTACTTAGCTTATCATTGATGAAATTTAGTTATTAATTAAATAAAAATAACTTTGAAAGTTATTGTTTTAATTCAACTTAATGTTTTCAAAGTCGTATTTGCTGTTCAGTAAGTTCAACTCCTGTTCTGCTTCACTCAAGCAAATTTTGCAGTGGTTACCTGCAGCGAGCTTCCTGCTCACTCGCTGCACCTCAGGCACCATGGACTTCGTTCTGCTCTCCCCGTTGACGAAACGGACCATGTTTCGAACGTCGAACTCGTAGTCGGGTGAATAGTTCCTCACGTGCGCCACACGGTGGTTGAAAAAGTTGCGTACGTTGCCGGCGTTTATCTCATAACCTAGCAGCTCGTCCACTAAAAAGTTCGGCTTGATGGCGGCGTTGTTCAAAAAGAACTCGTTGTCCGAACTGAACTTTTTGAACGCTTCCGTAGCCGCGTTTAATCCGTTGTTGATCTGCACAGAACAACCATTTGGCGCAATCCTGTCTTCTTCTCTCAAGCTGCTCTGCACGAAGAAAATTTTTCGAAAAAACGAAAAGTACCCGATGAACACGTTCTCCAGCTTGGCTTCCCCCTCCTTCCTGCAAACCCACTCCCAAGCGACTTTCTGCATTCGATTGTGCTCTTCCTTCAGCGCCACGCCGCGGCAAAACTGCTTGAAATTCTTCTGCTCGGCGATGTACTTTTCGTGGTGCTTTCTGACGTCGTTCAGTTTCTCGCACTGAACCAGCAGCGACTCGAGGTACCTCTTGAACGCCCGTTGCCTGCCCCACTCCCGCTCTATTTCAACCAATCCGGACGCCGCTTTGTCGAAGAAACTCCCTTCGGTGAAACTCATTTCAACTGAGTCGACGCTGTTCTTGAGCTCGTGCATCTTTTGAAGATCTTCTGACGAGATGAGAGTCTCGCAGCCGCTGAAGTCGAAGTCGACTTCCGCTCGAAACTGCTCGAAACCGAATGTAACGCTGACCCCGCTGAAACTCCTCACAGATTTTATCCTGTTGCAGTATTCCTGCAGGGAAGACATGACTTCGCGCATCTGCTTCTCCAGGTAAAATTTCATCGTTCCGGAGCTGGCTCGCACTTCGGAGTGAATTTTCAGCACCAGTTCGAAGTACTTTGCAACTGTTTCGTACAGTTCTTCTATGCCTCGTTCGTGGAAGGATCTGAAGACTTTTTGGATTGTGTCCGTTCGTTCGATTTGGAGAAGAGCTTCCAGTTTTCTTTGACGTTCATTTTACACTTTTGTTGTATAGAGTTTGCTACGTTGTTTATGAGTTTTATTAAAAAGAAAAAAAAAACTAAAAATATTTCTTTTTGACTATAGTTAGAGCTATTAGTACGCTTTTTATAAAACTTCAGTAATTGTCAAAAACAGCTTTAGTGTAATTTTTACTGTTCTTCTTTAAGAAATAAGTGTTTATTCAAAATTTTTTTTTTTAATTAATAAGCTTTTTTTTTTAACAAAATTTTAGATAATAACACTTTAAAATTATATGTACTTTTTAGCAAAAATGTCCATATTTATTTTTACTACGACGCATGTTTTAAAAACAAATAAAAAAAGTATTTAATATGTGTATGTATATAGTTCATTGAACGAAAAATAATGTATTTAAAATATTTGGTCTTTTGACCTGGTGCACGAAAAACCCTTTTGGTTATCGAGTCGCACACTACTTGGATACAGTCTAACGTCTTGTCCAGGACGCTAAAGTTTTATTCTTTTAAATAATACTGTACTAGATGAAAAAATATTTGTCTACGTTTTTTTTAATGTATAGCAACATATTTACCAAAAATTATTTAGTTTATAGATCATTTAGGTAGTAGAATGAAACTTTACTTGTTAATCTGTTTTTGCTGTTTTTTAAAAAAACAAAGCTTTAAGCATTAACTAACAGTAGTATTATTGATACTAATAGATTGTAGATTTCAAATTCTAAGTAACATTTAAAAAGAACGTAAAAATTATATAAAATAAACTCTATTAGTTCTATTTTACAACATACTAGCTATATAAGTTTTATTTCTCAACGTTTATTCATTAAATTAACTAAAAACGACTTAATATTCATATTTATACCACTTTAATTTTTATATAGTATCACACAAGTAGTGTTTTAATCTCAAAATAATATGAACGATTAAAAAATATTGTTTTTCTTTGTACTTTGTAGTACAAATGTTGCGCAAAACGTACAAAACTTTACAGTATTTTTAATAATTTTGTAGAAAGCACTAATGAAAAAAATAATAAAACGTAATTGGAAACATCAGTGTTATCGTAAATTGCATTAAACGTTATTTGTATAATTTTTCAGTTATTCAAAAAATATAAATAAAGCTATATAAATTAAGAAATTTTAACACTTAATTTTAGTTTGTACTCACACATTTCTGCGTAAATAAGTGTTTTTTGAATTGAAACATACAATATACTCTTGAAACAACACTTTTAATTACTAATTAGATATATATACTAGTCATAAATGTTATGTATTAAGCATTATTTTTAACTAAATAGTTTCAAATAATAGTTAACTTACGTTTAAAACTCTTTCTATTACTATCAAAGTACTTAGTGCTGGTAAAATTTAAATTAAATTTTTTCAAAGTAAAATGTTTGAAAAAACTATTCAAACTTTTATAACTTTTCACTTTAATTTTATCAAGTTATAAGCAAAACAAATCAAAGTTTTACAATTATTTATATACAAACTTTAACAGCTAACAAAAAGAAAGTATATCGAAAAAACATATTGTCCTTACATAGACAAGAGCTTTTTATACCATGACAACTTTAACTAGTAAAAACGTATATGTATTTCAAGTTTATGGTCTATTGATACATATTTGTGGCTTGTTAACTTAGTAAAAAATATTTGCGGTTTCGGTAAAGTTAAGTTTATACATTTTTATATTAATTAATCATACAATTAATATTTTTCAAAACCGTAGAAAGACTTTAATGTGTAAAGTAAATTTTGTGTGCAAAAGTTTTTATACCACTTACTGTGTTTTGAAATGAAAAATTACTAATGAAAACTCTTCTATCAGTGCAGGGGAAATTTATTTGACCATCTGGTAATAAGATAACTGCAAAGTGGTTCAAACAGAGTTGAAAAATTCTGGTTAACATAAAGAAAATAAAACAATCATTTTCAAGTTTTGTTTGCTTTGTTTATGTCTTTAAACTCTTAAAAACAGTTTTTTATGAGCGTTGTTTTAAGAGCGAAACAAAATTAAACAACTTTTTTGCAAAGCTAATTACTTGATATTTTGAGGTTTTTAAGTTTAATTTAAAACCGTCCAGCTGTATAAAATAGTTTCGTATTTTAAATAAATACTGCAATTATTGTCTTAATAGAAATATACTAATCAAAGTATTAACTATAAGCTTTCAAGCAATTTACTTTAACAACTGGCAAATGTTGTAAGCGTTCGGTCAAGGATTTTTTCAAATACAAGACTTTTCATTGTTTGTAAACTGGTGTAAATTGTACTTAAACGAAAGTTAATCTTTAAAACAATCTCAAAATTCCAAAGGTGCGATAATTTTAAAGGTCAACTCCAACGTTTTAAATTTGCAAAATGCTTTTATCAAAACTTAATGTCATTTTTATAGTTTTATATCTAAAAAATTAAGAACATTTACTTTATGCTGAAATTCATTTTGTACTAGAAAATGTATTATACATTTTGTAAATTACTATGTATAAGAAAGTAGCAAAACTTATAGTTTGATATAGCATTTATAAATCAATTTTTAAATGTTTATTTAAAATAAGTGTATGTTTTAAAAAATTAAGCCACAGCTAAAAAATATGCAATGTCAAAGTAAATATTTAAAATAAGTTTTACAATTAATTTAAATTTCAAAAACAACCTCTGTATTAATGTATTGTATGCTGACATAAAATCAGTTAAAATGTAAACATCTTACAGCATTAAGGATAAAAGCAATAATGAAAAACGTATTATACTATTTCCTAATGAAAAACGAAATTTAAAATTATAGTATTTTATTTTACACCTTATTACACCTTACTTATTTAAGGGGCTTACTTATAATATATTTGCCGCGGTATGTTATTTTCGATGTAATTTAGTTTGTAATGTTTAAGCTATTTCAAATAAACTTACTTTATTTAAAACAAACTTTTGTTTAAAAATCATGTTCTATTAATATAAAGCCAAAGTAAAACGATAAAAATTGAATTATGTTTTACTTATATGTAGTAGGTTAAAAACTCATTAATCAAGTAAATTAAAAATCAAAATAAAATTAATTAAGTAAAAATCATTTTTGTGAGTTTATATAAATATCACATTGTAACATTTAATCATAAAAATAATAAGTAGGTAGACAAGTTCAGTTTTTATAAAACTTCAAATTTATAGAAGTGTTAACATCGAAATAATTATAAATTATAAACAAAAACAGTTGAATGTTGAATTTACTTCTACAAAGTTTGTTTGTTGCAACAAGAAAACAATTTTAACGGATGTCTTTCTTTTACTCAGTTTAAATGCTACACTAAGTATTTAAAAAATGTTATAAAATATAATTAAGCTGTTTGTAGACTGACGAACAAAATGTTTTTAGATGTAACTGGCTGACATTTAGGTGTGACTGACAGTATTCAATAAAAACGAAATCCAAGTTACAGTTTACCAAAAGCTTACTTAAACTTGCTTCTAACTAACAACTTGAGTTTGTCTCGTGGCACAGGCTTGGCTCTAAAAAACTTTTACCGACTTTTTCATTTTTTTACCGAATATTTCAAACTAAAATAAAACAAAGTTTCGCGTTATTTTTTTTCTAGCCATTTGACAACAATTTTATAAAAAGTTCAATTTTTTTAGGATATTATTATTGCTTTTGTCGTCTGTACAAAATTTTTGAATTTTTTTTGAGTCAGCATGGTTTATTTAAATTAAAATACAACAAATGTACTGCGTTTTTAGCGTTTTCAAATTCTAGTGTTTCAAACTTCAAACTAATCATTAATAATATATTTTAGAAAAACGTAAAAATAAAAAACGTAAAACATTTAACTTTTATGCAATTGTTATACGGTCGTAAATTTTTTACAACTCAGTTTAGTAACTTATTCTAGAGTAATCAGTTGAACATTAAAGAACTTAAATTGCATGTAAAAAATTGTTTCAAATTATTATTTTAATTTAAACATGTACAAAAAATGGTTTATCCTAATTGACAAGCTAATATTTTTAGTTTATGGTTTGTTAAAACATAAAAATAATTTATTTTCTATCCTTGAAGTACCTAGTTTATCACGACTGCTTTGAGACTATTTGTTATTTCCCACATATTTTCTAGTCTAAATATTGTAAATAGACTTAAAATAGGTGCCATCCATTTTATATCTGTGACAAAGGTAAGTATTATCATTGTATTTAATATTAATGATAACAAAAATATTGTGATATGGTAATGTTTTCTATAATTTAATAGTAAATATCATTATAATGTACTTTAAATCTTTATTTGATACACACAATTGATAAAATAATTTTATTTGAATAATTTTATCAAAATTTTTTATAAATTAATCATAACTGTTTTATATTTTAATATTAATTAGCCTCGTATTTAAATTTAGAAATGGTCAGAAAAAATTCCTAGTTGTTTTGCAAATTTAAATCAATTTTAATGGCTGATACTAATCAAGTTACATGCCACAATTATTCAGAAAATATATTTTCTCTGTAAAAACAATAATAGTCAAAAAGTTTATGTCTTTTTATAACCACTATGCTAAAACATTTAATGAACAAGAAAATGACAGGTTGGCCACACATTTAGGGTACTCAGGATATTTTATAATCCTAGTAAATCTCAGAATGACTTATGGTAACTCAGAATATTTTAACTTTTTTAAAATCCAGGATGACTGAGGACAGTTATGATTTTTTATGAAAACCTCACAGGGTTGCCACTTTACCTGGAAACCTTGAAAAACCTGGAATTTGACAATTTGGGCAAAAAAAAAGCTGGAATATTAAGCAAAAAACCTGGAATTTTAAACAGTTTTAACATGTTTAATTTAAAACAAAAAATATTTTGCATAGATAAACATTTTTTGTCATCATAAAAAATTTCTATATTAAATAAGGGAATAAAAGTAGCTTTCAGTATCTTTTTGATGTTTTTATACAATTTAACACAGTTTTCTTACCTTACTTACTTAACTTAAAACTAAAAATAGACCCAAAAATATGTACTTTTAAAAACCTGGAAGAAACTTGGAAAACCTGAAAAAAAATTAAAAAAACAAGTGGCAATCCTGATCTCAGGATAGTTTCAGGACTTTTAAAATTCTCAGGACAGACTTTTTTCTACATCAAGAATTAGGGTTGCCACTTAACCTGGAATCCTAGAAAAATGTTGAATGTGACAGTTAAGGCTAAAAAAACCTGAAAGTTGAGAAATCTTGAAGGAAATTTTAAACTTATATCACTAAAAAACCTGGAAATTAAAAAATTGTTAACATGTAAAGTAGTAAAACTTCAGTTTGATAAAAAAACCTATGGTCTAGATAACAAAATTTCTTATCATCAAAAGCTTTTTTCATCAAAAAATACATTTGAAGTAGGTTTAACACATCTTTTCAATAATGATAGACAGTTCTTTACCCTAAACTTTATTTCAAACTTAAAATATACAAAAAATTGTGTACTTTTAAGAACCTTGAAGAAATTTCAAAAAAAAAACTTGTGGCCAAACTGTTTTTTAAGTTTTTTGTTCAACTAATAATTATTTCATTAATTAGTTTGGCAGAGACATATACTCATAAGAAAGTTTTATATAGTCGATAATTCTGTATACTAATATTTTTTATTGAATAAAAGTATTTGTAAATTTATTCTAAAATTAAAACTGATTTATTATTTAATATTTATAACTAAAATCTTTAGTTATAATATAATATAACGACTCTTCTATATATAAATTATGACATTTAAGATATTGTTGTTAAATTTTGTTTGAGCAAATCGAGTTAACAATGATATTTAAACAATGTTTTTAAATCTCTTTTTTTTGACCCCCTTACTTTATATTGCCAATCCTCACAAAAGACAATTTTTCCCATTCTTTGGAAGGCACTGCTCTAAAACAACGTTTAAATCAAAAGTTGCATTCAAATCACATTCTGATAAGAAGTATATCTCCACTTCAAATTGTTGAATATAATTTTAGATTTTGTTCTCATATGTTTTAAGGGCAATGCTTAATTTTTAAATATTACCTTTTAGTTCACTTTTACATTGCAAACTAATTATTTTTTAACAGCTTACAAATGTGATGACATTGAAAATCTTAACTCCATTTTGAGATGGCTTTTGACTGCAACCTTTTCATTATTAGTTAGTTAATTAATAAAGTCTATCTAAAGTTTAATTTCTAAAATAAAGTAAATTCTTTTTTAATTTCTAAACACAAATTACAGAAAATATTTTTATTGTGTTTATTAAAGAAGCTTTAAGATTATTATTAGCCACAAGTGTTTGAACACTTTTCTTTTATTTAAGCTTAACAAAATTTTATAATCTTTCAGATAACTAGTATAAACACAAATAAACCTGACTAGACTTAATGGTATATAAATTAATCAGAATCATGAATTTTAAGTTTAATAACATTATACCATATGTGTAATATTCTACTAGATATTAAACTGCAAAATAGTATTTTTACTTCATCAATTAAATATAATGTTAAGGGCACAGGGGCTAAACACTTTGGATTAATGTTTTTTTTTACATAAATGATTAAGCTACCAGTGACTTCAAGAAATTTAAGTAGTTTTGATAAAAAAAAAGATCAAAGTTAAAGAGTTTACTAGGTTCCTAGTGGGAGATGCAAATTAAAAAGTTAAAAGTAGATTAATTCGTTTAAAACATTTCTCATCCTACAGTTTTTGAGCAATCATTTCAGAAACTGTTCTGAGAACTATTTAATAAATTTTGAACAACTGGTAAAAAAGGATTTTCTATTGATCTGTTGATTAGAAAAAAAAATCTTTATCTATTTTCGTCTATATTTTTTTCATAATTCCACCTCTTTTACTTTAATCGCAATATTATAAAGGGATGTTTCCTGAAAATTTGAAGTGAATTACTTAAAACTAAAATGAAGGAACATATATTTTTAGTTATTTTTTTATTCAAGCCACTCATTGCTCTACAAAGTACTTCCGAATTCTCCGTTTGCTTAGTTTTTGGATTTTTTTTTAGTTTATTAAACTAGCAAAACAATTTATTTTATTACTTATCCTATCATTACAATAAGTGTTTAAGTATTAAATCAGTTTAGAATAAAATATTTATGTTGTAAGATAAGGTGTTTATTCAATGGTGTTTGCGTTATTCTATTTGTTATTTTTTAACTGAAGTCCTCGAAGTTGTCTGTTAGAATGTTTCAAACGCCATGGTCTTTTAATAAAGAAGTGTTTTTAAGTCTTGGCATGCAATACATCTTATGATCTAAACTGCTTCTTCTGCCCTTAGTGCTTAAAGTTGTTGGTAATTGACTGATAAGTTATCACTTAAAGTCCTGCTCTAGTTCATCACTTACTTAACCTTTAACAAACTTTGTTATGTATTTCTGTTATTTTTTTTGTATCAAAACGTTATTGATTTCTTTTCCATCAGGTTTTTAAGTATTTTCCTTGCAATCAAAAGTTTAAACAATTTATTTTATATAACTACTTGGTAGTGTGCAAAGTAATTAAATTGGTGTCCTATCTATTTCTGAACTTGCACATTAAATTTCACGGCAAAATTAAAATTGTAGAATAAAACATTCAGCAACAAAATTATGTTTAAATTACATAATAATTAAACTAGCACAACATCTCTCACAGCTTAATTAATAGAAAATCTGAATTTTTTGTTTGTTGTCATCTTTATACTTATGTATTTTTTTTTTATAATGTTAAAAATAAAATTCATACTTATTTCAACTACCTTCTTTGAAAAAGTTTAACTTTGAGTAACAATAGTAAGTAATATAGTTTTATTTTAACAGAGCAGTGACGATATTGGATGGAACCTGGAAAGATTCACTAATCCATGGGCACCAGACGATTTTTGCAACTGTCTTTTTCGAAAATGTGAGTTAAGTATTAGAAGTAAACTGTCAAGACAAAAATGTACAAATATGTTTAGATTCATGTTCATTAGTAGACTTAAAAAAAGAAATAGATCAGTTTCTTAGCTGTAACTAAGAAAATAATAAGGTATAAGCTTCTAATAGTTTTTAACTTTAAAATTAGATTGAGAAGATAATAAGACAGATTGTAAGTTTATATGATTCATTATTAAAAGCAAAACTGTTCTGCCTTTAGTTTAAGTTTGTACCTAATGTTTCAATTTAATTTTTAAAACAGATTACGGCTGTAGTTTGTATGTTTTTTGTTTGTCAATTTCGTTTTTGATTCCGGTACCTTTATTTAGATGAATTTACTGTTGAGTGTTTTCTTAAACGTTTGTTTATTCAGTTTTAAAATCTGAGTCATTTCAAGTTATGTAAAACTTTAATTAATCGTTAAAAGTGATTGTTTTTTGTTTTATATTTTTCTTCAATTATTTTATTAACTCTTATTAGCATAAAGTTATTAAATAGTTTGTTGTAGGGTTGACAGCTTGAGTTAAATTTGTTTAAGGTTATATACAAAATTATGTGTGAATTAGTCTGAAATCCACTGTAGTTATTGTTATGTTTTGTCTTAATTTTTTTTGTTATGATGTTAAATGATTATTCAAAGGACTATGTTACTTATATCGTTGTGATTTTGCTTTCTATTCTCTATGTACTTTAATTACGTTTTTCAAGAGTTATTCATTATTGTGTCATTTTTAAAAAGATTGTATCAAGAAACAGTGTTGCAAAATACCTGGAAAATAGGAAAAACCAGGAATTTGACAAATTAGACAAAAAAACGTCGAGTTTCTAACTAAAATCACTAAAAAATCAGAAATGTCAAACTATTTTATATAAAAAGTAAGGAAATTTCAGTTGGATAAAAAGTGTTTATATCATTAAACTTATTCTTCATTAAAAAAACTTATTTGAACGTTTTACAGTATCTTTTTATCTCAATATTAAGATATTTTTTTAAACTTAAGTTTAATTTTATACTTTAAAGTGGTCCGATAAACTAATTTTTTTTAAACCTGGATGGCATTTACATAAAACTTTTGACAACCCAGAAAAAAACTGGATACTTTTTTAAGTGTACAATTTACACTCAAACTTTATTTAAAGACTATTACATCACATTAATCATTAAATCATATTAATGTACATTTGTATTTTAACTCGCGCCAATAGTTATTTTTTTCAGAAATAGATTATTTCGTACATTTAGATACATATGAGAGCTAGATAAATACAAATTTTTATAATGCCTAGGTCTTTTAATATTTTTTGTTGTGTTTTGCACTTAGTTGTTGTATAAGGCGCTTTATTTTTCTAAAAAAAGGTATTTCAAGTAAAATCATGTTAATAAACAATGATCTCAACAGCAGTTTCTCGCGGCTACGCCTGCTTGATGAGTACTAATAAGGACGAAACTGGTCGTACGTTGTCTCGGATGCTGTTGTTGTTGGTCGTGTGGTGGAGTTTATTATTTATTGTTGATGGCACGAACATCTCAACTTTGTTGATAATGCCCGAATTAAATATTGGATTAAATAAAAGTCAAAAAACGTTTATCTATTTTCACAATTAAAACTCTATATACAATCTATAAATTTTGAAATGTCTTATTTTTACAACTGTTTAAGAATTCTAAAATACGTAACTAAATGAGAGTGCGTAACCAAATGAGTGCGTAGATTCGTGAGAGGTGAATGTAATTCATTACAAATTTTATTGGGTTCATTCTGGCTGATATAAATCTTGTACAAATGCGTCACTAACAGTTTATTTAAGTTAAAATTTAAAGTGTTTTACTTCAAATACACGATAAAATCAATTTTTACAACTAGGCAATAAGTTTATAGTTACCTCATTGTTTAAATTTTTTTCTCAAACTTAATATTGTTAAATAATAGTTTTGGCGCACAATAAGTTAACAAGTTTTTTATTGTTCATTTGCAAGCTTTTATGACTTTCTGTATTAAATTTAGTGTTTGTTTTATTGTGTGCATTGCGTAATATAAATATCCGATTAAGTTTACAAAATAACCCAACGTTACCGGATAAGTGAGAAAGCACTGTACTGTGTTAATCTTTTAGAAATTAATTTTAGAATGTTTTTGTTAAATATGTCAAAGTTTTTAAAGTATTAAATATAGCTAGTGTATATACATTACAGTAAACTCTCGCGAATTTACGCACATTTGTCAGCAAAATTTTGTAGTTAAACGTGAGAATGTAACAATATTACAAAGTTAAAACAACTGAATATTTGCAAGATGTACATTTTGACAATCAAATATATTATTTTAAAGCATTTTGTTGTTAATTGAAAACATACAACAAATTTGTTGGTACATTAAAAGGTTTAAATTAAGTATACTTTTTGCGTATTTTAAGAAGTCTATTTAAAACGAGAGTGGATAGATTTGAGAGAGGTTATTGTATTTAAATAGTATTCTGACAAGTTATTGCTTCTCTAAATCTAAGTTTGTTTCTAAAAATTTTCATATAAAATAAAATTCAATCGATTTCATAACAATTAAAAGTTAAGGAACAAGTAATAAATTTCCAAATGATAATACTTGTATAAATTTATATATGAAATAAAAAAATAAATTTAATCAATAAATTTCTAGATCGATGGGTGCATACAAAATGTACAAAAAGTCTTCAGTCCTTATTGGTATAAGATCGGATAATTCCAACTGTAATCAAGGATACGCTGGTCAGTTTTCTTAATGGTTTTTGAGTTTTGTATTGCATAAGACATATACGGATTTTTTATCAACTAAATATCAAGTTTGTTCGCGTTATATATAGTTATTATCTTTTTTAAGTGACTCAGCTTTCTATTTTAGTAAATGTATTTAACATTTGTATATATTTCTACAAAATGCTAGTTAGTATGTAATATCAAATAGTTTAAAACAATTTAAAGTCAGGTTCGTTTCAAAATCGTAATTTTTTACCAAAACCATTTATAGCTTGAACTGTTTTTGATAAATGATTAGTTTTTATAATGTATCCAATCACAAAACTTTTTTCATCCCCCTACTTATTACGCCCATGATAGCGAAAATGGTTTAGAGGGGATGTGTTGTCAAATTTGGGGAAACCCCGAATAGAGGTTCAAACTTTAATAAACATCATCGTTTCTAATAAAATTTTTAGAAAGTAGATTGAAGTCTGTTTAATACATTTAGTAATAAAAGTTGAATTTTATTTTGTAATTTACCTTTATAAAAAAATTAAGACAACTTGAATATTTTTCCACAAAACGCTATTCAGTATGTAAAATTAAATAAATATAATTCAATGCAAATAAGATTCAAATCACGGGCTTTAAAAAAAGTTATTTAATATGCAAATACTTATGTATAAACAACTAGAACTTAAATACTTGAAAATTGAATGTTTACAAGAACGTTATTTATTTCTATTTAAAAATGTTCAAAATGTAATATTTAATCATATTTTGTATTTGAAACGCTTACTAAAATGACCAATTAAAAATAGACATAGTTAAGTGAAAATCCAAAAGTCTGTTACTTAATTTTTGATCTTCATAGCACATTGTATGCAATTGAAAATATTTATATATATATATATATATTAATTTAAAATAATTTATCAACTAAAACATACATGATAAGTGCAAGTATCGAAATTTGTTAAACTTTTTTAACAATTTTCGATTTATTTCCCTTGCCAAAAATATCATCGTTTTAGTACTAATTGTATTTTATACTAGTAAAAACTATTATAATTAAATAAACTACCATTTCCATATTTATAACATAAAAAACTAAATAAAAGGCTGTCATTTTAAAACCCCGGGTTAACTTTATACAAATTCGTTCGTTCATTAATATCTAGTTAATTGTATGATTTAAAAAAGAAGCTTTGAACCATCATGCTTATAGCTTTATTTAATAAAAATTTAACACTAATTAATTAAAAATATTTAAGCGACTATCAATCAGTTTTAGGTTAGGGGATTTTTTATTGGTTCAGTCAAGAAGAAAGTTAAAAAATTGGTAAATAAAAGGTGCTAACCCTTCGGTGGCACCCTCTAGAAACTTAAGACATGAAAAAATTTATTTTCATAAATACAGTTAGTTGACTGTTAAAAATACAACCAGAACCAAAAAAAACTTTCGGTAAAAAAAAAGACGCTCATCTTTCGACGAGCGTCTTTGAAAAATTATGGAAAGAAAAGATTGAAAAAAAATTGAGCAAAAAAAAAGACGCTCATCTTTCGACGAGCGTCTTTGAAAAAATATGAATAGAAAAGATTGAAAAAAAATTGAGCAAAAAAAAAGACGCTCATCTTTCGACGAGCGTCTTTATAAAAAATATGGAAAGAAAAGATTGAAAAAAAATTCAGCAAAAAAGGCTCCGATTTCGCCCGCGGGCGAAATCGGAGCCTTTTTTGCTGAATTTTTTTTCAATCTTTTCTTTCCATATTCCACCATTCCTACACTTTCCATTCGAAAATTGCATCCGACAACTTTTCGAAAAAACAGGCCCTCCCATGTTTTTAAATTATTTTCTCAAAGCTTCTGCTTCCCTCACAAAATACTTTGCTTTATTTTACCTCTGAACGTGAAAGCGACTGTGAGATGCAGCCGCTTCTCTGCCTGTCACATTTTGAGTGCTTCGCCTTTCGCCTGTGCACTTTCTTCTAACTCGCCTTCCCTGCTTCAGTCGCCCGGTTGAAGCTTCACCTTTACAAATGCACAGGTTCAATCATTCATATATATGCACTCAAACGTACTTTTAACTGGGCTGAATCATGTCAGAGCTTACTGCTTGCGAGAGCCGGCTTCTATGGCTGCTTTTGGACGGTACTTGCCTTCTCTCGCTCTAATTTCCCTCCTTACTCATTCAATCAGGTCTGCTATACGACCTTTGGCCGATTTAACGGCCTTTCGATGGCAGCTTAAGTCGACGGCCAGTCGACTCAAGCTATAACGAATCTCTGCCACCAACCAACCCGCCTCGACGACTTGACGCCTACCCGTCTCGACGTCCAGGGATTTCTTCGTTAAATGCATACAAGCCTTCACATTATAAAATCCCTAAGCTTCAAGTCGACCGAACGCACAAAAGCGTCTCTCTTACTAGTGTAACATCAAGCATACGCGTATGATGCTCAAATGTTGCTCTTGAAAATATTTTACTAGGCTACCTCAAGAGAGTCAATATTTTACCTTCAATTTTTTTTCATTACTTGTTTGTACATACATAAAACTTGTATAATTTAGTTTTAAAAGAATTATATGACTTATGTATTTATACGTACTTACTTACGTACACATTTTTAATGATATTTAATTAGTTTTATATTAATTACTGTTTATTTTGACTATTGAAATATTAAATTATTGTATTTATCTTTATTTGTTACACGCTTAGGTAAGGTGTATTTATTTGGGTAAAATATTGATAATTATTAGAAAAATGGTTTATGGTTTCAAAAGTTATTGAAGTACTGATTTATTACTGATTTATCTCGTTTTCAAAACAATGAAATTCATCATTTGGTAGTAACTAATTAAAAAACTTACTGCTTCAGCCTACTCATTCTTAAAAGCTGTTCAGTTTTACTTTTTAATTATGAATCTTGAAACCATACAGTTGTACTTTGGTATTTGATATTAATAATACTTTTTAAGTTTTGCCTGCATTATTATTAAATAAAATAGAAAAAGTTTACAGTTTAAATACTTGTTTTTCGCATAGTACATTTATTACTTTTTTAAGTAACAAGTTAGTGTTTTTGAATTTTATTTTATTTTTTTTTAGTAACTTAATACAGTATTTTTTAAGGTAACAAATTTTTGTTAGGTTAAACTATATTGTGACCTAATGGCTAGGTTTTGGAAAACAACACTTATGATCATATTTGTTTGGTTTGTACAATCTTTTTTTTATTAATTAGTTATTATTAACTAGACACTTTCAGTAAAGAAAAATATAGTTTTAAGCGTTTTAAAATATTATAACTTATATATAGAGTTTAAATATTTTAATAAAAGCCCTTACACTTTTTTCTTTGTTCTAAATAATTTTTTTCAAGTTTAAACAACGTTCTTTTTCTCTTACTTTGTTTAGTTTTTTAGTTTATATTGCCCATATTAATAATTGCCCATATTATATTGCCCACACAATTACACCGCGGCAAAATTGCTTGAAATTCTTCTGCTCGGCGATGTACTTTTCGTGGTGCTTTCTGACGTTGTTCAGTTTCTCGCAATGGATCAGCAGCGACTCGAGGTACCTCTTGAACGCCCGTCGCCTGCCCCACTCCCGCTCTATTTCAACCAATCCGGACGCCGCTTTGTCGAAGAAACTCCCTTCGGTGAAACTCGTTTCTGCGCAGTCGATTTCACTAACTCTTTCAGGTGTAGACTCAAAATCATTAAAAAATTGTGTCCGAAAATTTGCATAATTCTCTTCTTTTCGAATATATGAGCTCTCTTTCTCTGGACTTTTTGCACACAAATTCACACTTCCAACCGAACTGACGCGTATATATACTAGCTTCGGCATAGCTACTTCGATAAGAAAACAAGAGGCGTTTATGAAAACGATGAACATACGACCTCGAAACAGTGTCGAAACGCATTGATTTCTTATGAGTTCTAATGAATTTCTATAGCAACATAAAATCAATAGACAATGCGACTTGGCGACTTGGCGCACTTGGCCACCTTGGCGCATGATAAGTTCTTATTGCAAAAATCTAAATACTTACTTAGCTTATCATTGATGAAATTTAGTTATTAATTAAATAAAAAAAACTTTGAAAGTTATTGTTTTAATTCAACTTAATGTTTTCAAAGTCGTATTTGCTGTTCAGTGAATTCAACTCTCGTTCTGCTTTACTCAAGCAAATTTTGCAGTTGTTACCTGCAGCGAGCTTCCTGCTCACCTGCTGCACCTCAGGCACCATTGGATTTCATTCTGCTCTCCCCGTTGACGAAACGGACCATGTTTCAAACGTCGAACTCGTAGTCGGGTGAATAGTTGCTCACGTGCGCCGCACGGTGGTTGAAAAAGTTGCGTACGTTGCCGGCGTTTATCTCATAACCTAGCAGTTCGTCCACTAAAAAGTTCGGCTTGATGGCGGCGTTGTTCAAAAAGAACTCGTTGTCCGAACTGAACTTTTTGAACGCTTCCGAAGCCGCGTCCAACTCGTTGTTGATGTTCACAGAAAAACCATTTTGCGCAATCCTGTCTTCTTCTCTCAAGCTGCTCTGCACGAGGAAAATTTTTCGAAAAAACGAAAAATACCCGTTCTCCAGCTTGGCTTCCCCCCCCCTTCCTTCCTGTAAACCCACTCCCAAGCGACTTTCTGCATTCGGTTGTGCTCTTCCTTCAGCGCCACGCCGCGGCAAAATTGCTTGAAATTCTTCTGCTCGGCTACGTACTTTTCGTGGTGCTTTCTGACGTTGTTCAGTTTCTCGCACCGGATCAGCAGCGACTCGAGGTACCTCTTGAACGCCCGTCGCCTGCCCCACTCCCGCTCTATTTCAACCAATCCGGACGCCGCTTTGTCGAAGAAACTCCCTTCGGTGAAACTCGTTTCTGCGCAGTCGATTTCACTAACTCTTTCAGGTGTAGACTCAAAATCATTAAAAAATTGTGTCCGAAAATTTGCATAATTCTCTTCTTTTCGAATATATGAGCTCTCTTTCTCTGGACTTTTTGCACACAAATTCACACTTCCAACCGAACTGACGCGTATATATACTAGCTTCGGCATAGCTACTTCGATAAGAAAACAAGAGGCGTTTATGAAAACGATGAACATACGACCTCGAAACAGTGTCGAAAAGCATTGATTTCTTATGAGTTCTAATGAATTTCTATAGCAACATAAAATCAATAGACAATGCGACTTGGCGACTTGGCGCACTTGGCCACCTTGGCGCATGATAAGTTCTTATTGCAAAAATCTAAATACTTACTTAGCTTATCATTGATGAAATTTAGTTATTAATTAAATAAAAAAAACTTTGAAAGTTATTGTTTTAATTCAACTTAATGTTTTCAAAGTCGTATTTGCTGTTCAGTGAATTCAACTCTCGTTCTGCTTCACTCAAGCAAATTTTGCAGTTGTTACCTGCAGCGAGCTTCCTGCTCACCTGCTGCACCTCAGGCACCATGGATTTCATTCTGCTCTCCCCGTTGACGAAACGGACCATGTTTCAAACGTCGAACTCGTAGTCGGGTGAATAGTTGCTCACGTGCGCCGCACGGTGGTTGAAAAAGTTGCGTACGTTGCCGGCGTTTATCTCATAACCTAGCAGTTCGTCCACTAAAAAGTTCGGCTTGATGGCGGCGTTGTTCAAAAAGAACTCGTTGTCCGAACTGAACTTTTTGAACGCTTCCGAAGCCGCGTCCAACTCGTTGTTGATGTTCACAGAAAAACCATTTTGCGCAATCCTGTCTTCTTCTCTCAAGCTGCTCTGCACGAGGAAAATTTTTCGAAAAAACGAAAAATACCCGTTCTCCAGCTTGGCTTCCCCCCCCCCTTCCTTCCTGTAAACCCACTCCCAAGCGACTTTCTGCATTCGGTTGTGCTCTTCCTTCAGCGCCACGCCGCGGCAAAATTGCTTGAAATTCTTCTGCTCGGCTACGTACTTTTCGTGGTGCTTTCTGACGTTGTTCAGTTCATCGCACCGGATCAGCAGCGACTCGAGGTACCTCTTGAACGCCCGTCGCCTGCCCCACTCCCGCTCTATTTCAACCAATCCGGACGCCGCTTTGTCGAAGAAACTCCCTTCGGTGAAACTCGTTTCTGCGCAGTCGATTTCACTAACTCTTTCAGGTGTAGACTCAAAATCATTAAAAAATTGTGTCCGAAAATTTGCATAATTCTCTTCTTTTCAAATATATGAGCTCTCTTTCTCTGGACTTTTTGCACACAAATTCACACTTCCAACCGAACTGACGCGTATATATACTAGCTTCGGCATAGCTACTTCGATAAGAAAACAAGAGGCGTTTATGAAAACGATGAACATACGACCTCGAAACAGTGTCGAAACGCATTGATTTCTTATGAGTTCTAATGAATTTCTATAGCAACATAAAATCAATAGACAATGCGACTTGGCGACTTGGCGCACTTGGCCACCTTGGCGCATGATAAGTTCTTATTGCAAAAATCTAAATACTTACTTAGCTTATCATTGATGAAATTTAGTTATTAATTAAATAAAAAAAACTTTGAAAGTTATTGCTTTAATTCAACTTAATGTTTTCAAAGTCGTATTTGCTGTTCAGCAAATTCAACTCCCGTTCTGCTTCACTCAAGCAAATTTTGCAGTGGTTACCTGCAGCGAGCTTCCTGCTCACCCGCTGCACCTCAGGCACCATGGACTTCATTCCGCCCTCCCCGTTGATGAAACGGACCATGTTTCGAACGTCGAACTCGTAGTCGGGTGAATAGTTGCTCACGTTCGCCACACGGTGGTTGAAAAAGTTGCGCACGTTGCCGGCGTTTATCTCATAACCCAGCAGTTCGTCCACTAAAAAGTTCGGCTTGATGGCGGCGTTGTTTAAAAAGAACTCGTTGTCCGAACTGAACTTTTTAAACGCTTCCGAAGCCGCGTTTAACTCGTTGTTGATCTGCACAGAACAACCATTTGGCACGATCCTGTCTTCTTCTCTCAAGCTGCTCTGCACGAAGAAAATTTTTCGAAAAAACGAAAAGTACCCGATGAACACGTTCTCCAGCTTGGCTTTCCCCTCCTTCCTGCAAACCCACTCCCAAGCGACTTTCTGCATTCGGTTGTGCTCTTCCTTCAGCGCCATATGGTGGCAAAATTGCTTGAACTTTTTCTGCTCGGCGATGTACTTTTCGTGGTGCTTTCTGTCGTTGTTCAGCTTCTCGCACTGGACCAGCAGCGACTCGAGGTATCTCTTGAACGCCCGTCGCCTGCCCCACTCCCGCTCTATTTCAACCAATCCGGACGCCGCTTTGTCGAAGAAACTCCCTTCGGTGAAACTCGTTTCTACGGAGTCGATGCAGGGACTGTTTGTGAGCTCGTGCATCTTTTGAAGATCTTCAGACGAGATGAGAGTCTCGCAGCCGCTGAAGTCGAAGTTGACTTCCGCTCGAAACTGCTCGAAACCGAACGTAACGCTGACCCCGCTGAAACTCCTCACATATTTTATCCTGTTGCAGTAATCGAGCATGGAAGACATGACTTCGCGCATCTGCTTCTCCAGGTAAAATTTTATCGTTCCGGAGCTGGCTCGCACTTCGGAGTGAATTTTCACCACCAGTTTGAAGTACTTTGCAATTGTTTCGTACAGTTTTTCTACGTCTTGTTCGTGAAAGGATCTGAAGACTTTTTGGATTGTGTCCGTTCGTTCGATTTGGAGAAGCGCTTCCAGTTTGTCTTTGACGTTCATTTTACACTTTTGTTGTATAGAATTTGCTACGTTGTTTATAAGTTTAATTAAAAACAAAAAACTAAAAAATATTGCTTTTTAACTATAGTTATAGCTAGTAGTACGCTATTTATAAAACTTTATTCATAGTCAAAAACAGCTTTGGTGTAATTTTTACTGTTGTTCTTGAAGATATAAGTGTTTATTCAAAAATATTTTTTTTTTATTAAGCTCGTTTTTTTTTTTTTTTTCTTAACAAAATTTTAGATAATAACACTTTAAAATCTTATATACTTTTTAGCAAAAATGTCCATATTTATTTTTACTACGATGCATGTTTTAAAAACAACTAAAAAAAGTATTTAATATGTGGATGTATATAGTTCATTGAACGACAAAGAAAGTGTTAAAATATTTGGTCCTTAGACCTGGTGAACAAAAAACCATCGGTTATCGAGTCGCACACTACTTGGATACAGTTTAACGTGTTGTCCAGGACGCTTAAGTTTTATTCTTTTAAATAATACTGTAATAGATGAAAAAATATTTGTCTACTTTTTTTTTAATGTATAGCAACATATTTACCAAAAACTCTTTAATTTTTAGATCATTTAGGTAGTAGAGTGAAACTTTATTTGTTAATCTGTTTTTGCTGTTTTTTAGAAAAACAAAGCTTTAAGCATTTATCTAACAGTACTATTATTGATAGTAATAGACTGTAGATTTCAAATTCTAAGTAACTTAAAGTAGAATGTAAAAATTAAAGAAAGTAAATTCTATTAGTTCTATTTTCGCAATATACTAATCATATATTTTTTATTTCTCAACGTTTACTTATCAATTTAACTAAAAACCACGTAATATTTATACTTATATCACTTTAATTTTCATATAGTATCACACAAGTAGTTCCTTAATCTCAAAATAATATGAAAGATTAAATAAGATTGTTTTTCTTTGTACTTTGTAGTACAAAATGTTGCGCAAAACGTACGAAACTTTACAGTATTTTTTAATAAATTTGTAGAAAGCACTAACGAAAAAAATAATAAAACGTAATTGGAATCATTAGTGTTATTGTAAATTGCATTAAACGTTATGTGTATGTTTTATCAGTTATTCAAAATATATAAATAAAGCTATACTAATTAAGAAACTTTAACAGTTAATTTTAGTTTGTACTCACACATTTCTGCGTAAATAAGTGTTTTTTGAATCAAAACATACAATATACTCTTGAAACAACACTTTTAATTACTAATTAGATATACATACTAGTCATAAATGTTATGTATTAAGCAGTAGATTTAACTAAATAGTTTCAAATAATAGTTAACTTACGTTTAAAACTCTTTCTATTACTATCAAAGTACTTAGTGCTGGTAAAATTTAAATTAAATTTTTTAAATTAAAATGTTTGAAAAAACTATTCAAACTTTTATAACTTTTCACTTTAATTTTATCAAGTTATAAGCAAAACAAATCAAAGTTTTACAATTATTTTTATACAAACTTCAACAACTAACAAAATGAAAGTATTTTTTAAAAACATATTGTCCTTACATAGACAAGAGCTTTTTTTACCATGACAACTTTAACTAGTAAAAACGTATATGTATTTCAAGTTTATGGTCTATTGATACGTATCTATGGCTTGTTAACTTAGTAAAAAATATTTGCGGTGTCGATAAACTTAAATTTATACATTTATATATTAGTTAATCGTAAGATTAATAATTTTTAAAACCGTAGAAAGATTTTAATTTTGTGTGCAATTTTTTTTAAATTTGTTTCTGTCTTTTAAAATGCATAATTACTAATGAGAACTGTTCATCAGTAAAGGAAAAATTTATTTGACCATTTGGTAACAAGATAACTGCAAAGTTGTTCAAATAGAGTTGAAAATTCTGGTTAACATAAAGAAAATTATTTTTGTCCTTATAAAGAAAATAAAACAATCATTTTAAGTTTTGTTTGCTTGGTTTATCTCTTTAAACTCTTAAAAACAATTTTTTATGAGCGTTGTTTTAAGAGCGAAACAAAATTAAACAACTTTTTTGCAAAGCTAATTACTTGATATTTTGAGGTTTTTACGTTTAAATTAAAACCGTCCAGCTGTATAAAATAGTTTCGTTTTAAAATAAATTCTGCAATTATTGTCTTAATAGAAATGTACTAATCAAAGTATTAACTATAAGTTTTCAAGCTATTTTTTTAACAACTGGCAAATGTTGTAAGCGTTCGGTCAATGAATTTTTCAAATACAAGACTTTTCATTGTTTGTAAACTGGTGTAAATTGTAGTAAAACGAAAGTTAATCTTTAAAACAATCTCAAAGTTGCAAAGGTGCGATAATTTTGAAGGTCAACTCCAACGTTTTAAATTTGCAAATTGCTTTTATCAAAACTTAATGTCTTTTTTATAGTTTTATATGTAAAAATTTAAGAACAGTTACTTTATGCTGAAATAAATTTTGCTTCATACTTACTATGTATTAGAAAGTAGCAAAACTTATAGTTTGCCATAGCAATTAAAACTTAACTTTGAAATGTTTATTTCAAATAAGTGTGTATTTAAAAAAATTAAGCTACAGCTAAAAACTATGTAATGTCAAAGTAAATATTTTAAATAAGTTTTACGTTTAAATTAAAAAAACAACCTCTTTATTAATATATTTTATGCTGACGTAAAATCAGTTAAAATATAAACATCTTACAGAACTAAGGGTAAAAGCAATATTGAAAAACGTATTATACTAATTCCTATTAAAATATGGTTATTACCATAATAGTATTTTATTTTACACCACATTTTGATGTAGAAATCTAAGAAATCTGTTTAATAAGGTCATAACTTTAAAAAAAATGTTAAGCTAATTTTTTTTACAATCAAAATTAGCATTAGCATATTTTCTAAAAAGTTTATGTTTTACTAAAAACAAGTAATGAAATTCGAAAATGCAGTAATCTATTTTTTATTAATTTCCGCATAAAGTTATATGAAATCAATACTTCACTACAAATGAAATTTTAAAGGAGGTTGAAATGTCGTCAAAAATTTATAAACAAACATACTAAAGCTTACTTTCAAATAAGTATCATAACAACGTTCTTTGATGGATGACTTATTTTGTCGAACACTGAAATACTTTTGTCTAGTTATAATTGGATATTACTACTTAAAATTCTCTAAGATTAATTTTTAAGTCGATAAAAGACTACATTCTTAATTAAAAAAAAATTTTTTGTTAAAAAACCAGTAGTACAGACAAAAATTTCGCTTTATTAATCAAACTGCATTGTAAACAAAAAACAAAAACAAAAGTTTCTAGAGAAAATTAAATAAACAATAAAAAATTGATTTTTTTCAGGACGAATAAAAAATCTTGGTAGATTTAATAACAATGGTTTTTTTGTTCGTAATTAAAAATATTTGATTAAATTTCATTAAAACAATTTATTAAAACTCTAAAAAAAATTTAAGTTAGTAATGTTCATTAAAAATCCTAAGTGCTTTAAGTAGTATAAATAAAGTAGTTAAACCCTAACTTATGTTCTATGATTGACAAAAAATAAACATAACCATAAACATTATCTTAAAAGTACTTTATACATTTTTTGAAATGAAACTTTAATTTTATGATTTAAGCGGTAAAATGTTAATCCATAAGTAGTATAAATTAAATAACTTATAAATTAAAAACTAATCGATAGAAGAAGAAGCGATAGCACTTAAATAACTAAACTGGTTTTTACAACTTTAAATAAAGGCACCAAAATAATTTGAAAACTATCAAGAATAAAAACATATAAACAATCAACTAAAGTATTATATAACAATTTAAATTATTTTTTATCTTAAAAAAATTCTTGTATTTTTTGTAAAATTTGCTAGTATGAAAACAAAAGATAATGTATATATTTTTTGTATGTATATTTGTTTTGTTCTATGTCCCTTTTTAAAAGTTGTTAACAACTTTTGCTTAAATAATGGATTTGATTAACATCGTTTTAATTTAATTGGTTTCCTTATACCAAGCATAAACAAGCTTCTGTTGTGATATAAAATCAACTCAAGTATTAATAGTAGTCGTCATTATACACGTCATAGTAACTATTAGTCTTCTTCTTCTTACAGTCGCACTCCACAGGCTTGTACTTTTTATCTTTCGACCCGTACAGTTGACACGATCCCTTGCAATTAACATCGTGGTTTATGAGGCACTCGTGAAATTCACCGTATTCGTACATTCTAGATTAGTTTGAACATTTAGGTAGTATATTTACTAATTTAAGACTCGCGGGCATTGTTTTAAAGACTTCAATTGTTTTTAAAAGTATGTTTTTGATAAAACAGATTTTTCTTTGTAAAAAATAATGTGACCTTAGATAGAACCTTTATTAGTTTACAAAATTAAAGATGATTGTTTAACATTTCTAGTATAAAAGTTGACTCTAATAGATTTATTTTGTATTCCTACTTATCAAGCTAAACAACGATTCTTAAACTCCGACGAAAAACAGCACTAAAATTTTATTTTTTATAAATACTCAAAAAAGCTCCAAAAATATAATCGAACCTCCCATCGCTTTCGCCGGGATTTTTCACCCACACGTTGGCGTCGTGAGCAGTCTTCTTGCTCGATTTACCGACGCAAGAGTTCAACTGGTGCTTTTTCATTCGAACGTGCATGTGCGCCTCGTTCCAACTCATCAGAATGTTTCCCCTAACCTGAACATCTTGTGAGTAATCGTCGACCAGAGATCGTTTTCTCATCTTAATGTCTTGCGTGCTGCCCCAAGCCCAGCTCGGTTCACTGCCCTGGAAAAATAGTTGATATATTATTATCCCGAATAAAGTGGGGGCGGGTCAAAATTTGCACGATTAAAATTTTGTACGAAGACAAATTTGCACAAGGGGACAAAATTGCACGAAGACAATATTGCAACAAGGGTCAATTTTGCACGAGTTACAATTTTGTAAGGAGGGTCATTTTTGCACGAGATCAAAAAAATATATACATAATTAAACAGAAAAAAAACTAAAAAGATTAATAAATAAAAAAACTAAAAGAAAAAAAAAGTTACTGACCGAGGGTAACGGTTAGGGGCTACAGTGAAGGAACAAAAAAAAAAAACTAATAAAATTTTTTATTCAAAAATAAAAAAAAGAATAAATAAAAATAAATTAGTTAAAAAGATAAAAAAAAGTTACCGACCAAGGATAAGGATTATGGGTAGCAGTGGTAGTAAAAAAAACTAAGAAAAAACATAAAATAAAATAGAAACTAATAAAAAAGCTATTAAAAAAAACCACCAGTGCAAAAATGTCTCCGTGCAAAATTGTCCGCTCGTGCAAAAGTGACCCTTCGTGCAAAATTGTCGTCGTGCAATCTCATCCTCTCGTGCAAAAGTATCATCGTGCAGTTTTGTACGCTCTGCAAATTTGACAGCTATTCGAAAAAAGTATCTGCAATTTACCAAACACACACTGCTCTTTTATTTTAGAAGTAAAAAAATAAGTGTGGACAAAGTTTTTACAAACTAATTTTCATAATATCTCTCTTTTAATAGAAAAAAACCCTTTACCAGTTAAACACTCGTTTACTTTTCTAATTAACGCACCTCGGTAGCCAAGTTAACCACTTTGGTAAACCCTAATGTAGGGCTATTACAGCAAAAACTACAAAAATACTGAATTGAATAAAAACATGAATGAACTAAGTTTATGAATATATTCTTTCAAGAATTTATTCTTCTAAGAATTTACTTTACAAACTAAGTTTCGGTCAAAGACCTCGTCAGTGCTTAAATAAATCTAAAAAGATATGTGACAGTCATGGAAAATAGCATTTAAACAATTAAAATAAAATAAAAGTAATTTTTTACTTAATAAACTTAGTCAACTTAATGAAATTAATAAACTTAGTTTATGTTAATAGTTTAAAAGTTTAACTTCTTTGTAAAAATATTTTTCAGCAACTAAATACAAAAAAAAGGTATCATAACTTTTTACCAGAAAAGTGGCAACTATTTCAAAGTGAAAAATACAAAACTTTAGATTTGATATTTCTAAACAAATTGAAAGTTCAAATTTTAAAACTATTTGCATTTATAGCAAAGTCAAAGCCATAGTAAGTTTTATATTTCATCATTGATAAAGTTTAGTTATTAATTAAGTAAATAAAACTTTCAAAGTTATTGTAAAAAAATAAATATATACAGAAAAACTAACATTAACAGGTTTAATTTTAATCAATCATAATTTTTATACTTTTATCATTCATATACTATATGCATAAAAATTTGATCGTACCACTTCGTCAAGTAGTACGATCAAATCTTTATCATAACTCGACTTTATCTCACGGCATATGTAAGTAAAGGATTAGGCTCTGTTAGACTTTCGCCGATTTTTTTCTGATTATACACTATTTGTGTAAACTATAAAATTTCAAACTTATTTTTTCAAAGTATTTATAAGATTTATATTTACACATTTGGTTTTTAATAATTAAATTATAAACAAATGCTCTTTTGAAAAAATACAATGATATTTAGTTTCTAAGTATCAGTAACTCAGTTATTTTAGTATTCTTTTGATTTTATAAGCTGGCATTTAAGCTTGTGCTAGTCAATGAAGGTATGCTTTTTGACAAAAAAATTTAAAACAATTTCTCACTTGTTTAAATATACCATACATGTTATAAGTATTTAAAATTATTATCAAACTACAATTTTTTTTAAAGTAAATAGCTGCTCGCATTCAACTTATGTAACAATTGAAAGTACTTTTTTCAACAAAAAAACTAGTTTCTACATTACTAGTATTTAAATAACTAGCATAACTTAAAGTATTTGCGGTTTCATGCGTTGTTTTAAAAAAACAGGATTAACTACTAGACTGCAAGTCTTCCGTGAATAGAGAAAATTTGAACATTAGTCATACTTTTAATTCTGTTTTCGTAATGCTGCTATGTAAATAAAGTTTGTTTTTAAGTTGTATTAACGATCTAATGAGTTACATTATTGATTATTTTTGCTCAAAACTTAAGATTAAACAATCAAAGTTTGACATTTTTGACACATAAGATAATGAATTACGTGTACAAGTGATAAAAATGTTATAATCTGCATAGATGTAATAAATGTTATTATTTTGTTAACACAGTTAAGGTTATCATTTCAAACGACAGTGTAAAGTATTTAACTCTATACAGATAAATTAAAAGATATTTATTTAAATGTATGTAATTTATTGATTTAGTTGTCGAAAAATATCATTTAACTAGATTTAAAAGATCAAATTGTGTTTTTAACATATTTAAACCTTAGTGAGAACACAAAATAAAAGTTCTATTAAAGTCATAGAAAACTTTGTGTTATTATACGTAGAAAACATAAATATATTATTTTATAGTTCAGATACTTAGAACTTTCATGAAACATCGGGTTTTTTGTTTGAGAAAAGCTACATTACAACATTTCGGCACTTAAGTTTCACATATTTGCCATAGTTTGTTACTTTTTTGAAACGATTGTAAACGGTAAAGATTATATGCTTAGTTTATGAAAAAGGTTTTAACGAGTTTAGGCGGAACAGAAATACATTTAAAATGATCAAATAAAAAAGCTTTATTCATAAAGGCAACGCTTTAGAAACTAATATATATTTAGCCACAAATATGTGACCAAATGACCACTTTGTTGCAAGTTAAAACTTAAGTTGAAGTATTTTAATTTATAATTTTTTTATATGGTTTATAAACAGTTTTAATTTATCTGAATAATGAACTGATTCAAAACCTTATCTCAAAAACAATACACTTTCCTTTCAAAAGTTTTTTACAATCTTTTAATATAATCAAAGAAATTTAAAACTTTTAAAGATGTTTATCTTAGTATTTTCAATAAAATTGTCAGCTTACAGTCTTATATTCGCATAAAACTAGCTATCTAAATATTATTATGTAAAATAAATTACAATAAAAAGTGATATATGGTTTATCAAGTTGTCCAACTATTTTGTAGTGGCAATTTTGACTTCTTCTAGTCAAATTTAAAGAAATCCAATAAACTTAAAGTTCACTGCTAAACCATAAATAAAGTTAAAATTAATTCATACGGGTTATACTAGTTTTTTTCCTCATTTTAAAACTAACGCGTTTTAAACAATAATTGTAAAAGACTAAAACACTCCGAGTGATTAAGATTTTCGTGTAATTTACACAGTAAATGAGCTTTAATTAAAGTTTTGCGGTACTAATATTCCACAATGTAAAAAAATCATTTATTTTGAGAAAAACTAACCGTACTACACTGTGGCGGTAAAAATAATGAAAAGCAATTTTATAAAAGTGTTTTTATGTCTCTCAAATTTTACAACAGTATTAATTATGTTTGTTTACTTAAGTTACATGGAGTGTTTTCCCACCTTTAAAGTTTTTAAAGTTTATTTAGATAATAGCTAACCCTAATTTGCATGTTATTATTTGTTAAGTTTTTATGATTTTGTAGAAATAATTTTTTTTAAACTTAATTTTTTTTTTTCACACTAAATATTTGCTTTGTATTTCTGATTTGATAACTAAAATGTTTGTTTTTTATAAATAATTTAGTTTAAAAGCCTGCGGTCATTTTACAAAAAACAAAATTAAAGCTTTTTATTGAGTACTATATTTAAGTTATATGGTCTAATTTGGAAACAGTTGAAAAAAACACTATAACTCAACTTTAACTTTAAGTAACTTTAATTCTAAGTTTATAAACCACTTTGAAAGTTTGTTTATTATCTTAGTAACTACTGATAAAAATGTGTACGTACACATACATATACTTGAATTATAAATCAATTAGCAATCTCAAAGGTTTTTACTTTAGTTTTGTTCATTCTGATTTTTTTCCAACTTAAAAAAAAAATTTATTCATAGAAATGGTCTTAGATCATGTTTTTTTTTTTCTCTAAGTAAAACAGATAACTACCTACCATATATTAAGCTAAATTAATTATAAATTATACTTATTCTACTTACTTATAATATCACCGAAAAGCAAAAGTCAAAGTATTGAAGAAGCATTAAAAAGTATTATACATTTAAAATAAAAGCTTTAGTGTTAAAGCCATCTTACAAATGCTTCATTTGTAACACGTTTCATATTTGTATACTTATCAATCATTAAATTCAAAACAAGTTTAATAAATTCACACTTACAAGATTGTGGTCTACCGTAAATAACGTGGAATATTCGGTAACATAATACTCGAAGAAACACAATGAATTGCTTGTTGTGTGAATTTGAAAATTTACTTAATGCGATCGAAGGTAATAAAGTGCTGTACTCAGAGTATAATGTTATACAATATTTTTCTGCCTGAAATCGTTGATATTAACAGTAAAAGTACTAAGAATGCTACGAAGATTGTATAAAGAAGTAATCAATCGTGTATAAACTAGACAACTTGTAGTTAACTCATTTAGTGAAATATACTAAATAAAAGTTGTAACAATATCAATACTTTTGTTCTAAAACATATTTTTAGCTAGACTAAATACAATTTAATAAGATATTATTTGTTATTTATAGGTCGATAATAATTTTTTTTTCTTTTTTAAAGAAAAAGAAAATAACTAAACACTACATGAAAAAAAACTAAATGTTTAAAAAAACTTAAAGTTTGATTTTTTTATACAAAATCTTTTGTATTTGTATATAAAGAGTAGACTTAGTACCTAGTTAAATAGAGGTTAAATAATATGTTCTAATGTCTGTCGCAAAGCTTCTTAACTTTTCTTACTACAAATGTTAAAGCAACTAAACTAGTATACTCACAATAACATCTGCGTGAGGCAGGATTTTAGAAATGTTGAAAAGTAGTTAAAGTTCTTTTAACATACGTGTTTTCCAAACTTTTATATAAAACTTAATTAATCTTCTTTTCAACTATGTGGTAGCTTGTACTTGGTAGTATTTTAGAGAAAATAGTAAACAACAGTTTTAAAAGTTTGAAACATTACATCGTTTGAGATAGGCTCGCCATAATTGAGTTTTGCTTGAACCTAGTTGTTCAAAATACTGTTTAAAACTTTTATATTGTATTTATAGCTCTCAAAATTAAGGTTCTTAAAAAATTGTATTTAAATTAAACATTTCAAGCTAAGTATTTTACAGTACTATGTTAGGAGGAAGTACCAGAATGCATTTAGATCAATTAATTCTGGGAAGTTTGAACCAGACTACGCAGCAAAACCTATGACGTCACAAGAGACTAGTTATGACGTCACCTGTATCATCAGCGGAGGAAAAAATACGCACTTGAAACTACTACGTCACAAGAAATTAAATATGACGTCACCTGTTTCATGAGGGGAGGATCGAACACGCATCCCTGCATCTCGTTGAAGTTGGAACTAGTGTAAACTCCTCCGTTCCTCCCCGTGTCGATGACGTAGTGCAGTCCGGTTCTGCAGTATATCCTCCTCGCCCACTGTTCCGATATTGCGGAGGATAAAAAGTGGCACGTGTTGATCACGAATCCTGTGTGGGTATATATTTGTTAGTATGCAAACATGTTTTATATTCATGTGCAATTTGGTATTGCTTAATGTTATATAATTCACAATTGTGTTGATCACAAGTCGTGTTGCTGTTTGATTTTTTGATTATTTTTGGTTGAAGCCTGTATTAAAATATTTATTTGTACATTTACAAAACAAAATAAAAGACTTTGTAATTAAAGAAGTTAGGCTTAAAATTTTGAAGTATTTAATTATCTGTTGTTGAAAAGCTTGGTTTAGTTTTGTTGTGACTTTGTCGAAAGTTATCTGTAATGGATCAGTAAATTAAATAACATTAATTTATCATAATTGTAATAACAAAGTTTGGTTTAAACATACTCAGTTTAAATTGTAAAAAAATATATACAACTAACTTTAAGTTTTTTACTAGTACTTTGTTGTAGTTTAAGTAAAAGTTGATGTAGTTTTTTTAAACTTAATAAAATTTATTTCTTAACATTAGCTTAAAGTTAACAAAAAGGAGTATCATGCTAATGTATAAAATTTTCATGATTGTGAGTATTTTTAAGTTTTTCATTTAATGTAGTGTGAAAAAGTTGTTTTCAATAGTTTGTACTAAGCTTGTCCTTTAAGTTTTATACTAAGACTATTAAAAAATAACTTTTAATCAGACTATTTTACGAAATATATCAAGATTTAAAACATTTCTTAAGATTCAGTTGTTAACTATTTAACACTAGACATAAAATAACAAAACTTAAAAACTAAAACAATAATAGTTTTTAACTCTACATTCTTTAAAGCTTTCTAAAAAGTATTAGTATAAAACTTATCTTAATTAACAACAATAGTTTATGCTAGTTTTAGTGAACCTTATAAGTAAAATATTTAATTATAGCATTAATTTAAAAAGTATACATTTTAAGTAAAGTTTTAACTAAAGCCTAAACTACACTTTGGTGCTTAAAATACTTTAATACTTTTAAATATGCTAAATGATTGATAATGAGTTTTAAACTCTTATTTCACTTATCATAATTTGTTATACTAAACAATATTAATAGCTGCAGTTTAGTATAGATTGTAATCGTTATCACTAAAGTTTACGTGAATAATTTATATTAAATTTGTTAAATTAAAAAACGATATAGATCTAGTCAAGTATTTTAAATCATAAAAACGATCAATTTTTTGTGTATTTAAATCTAATAAACTTAAGTTTGAAACGATTTAAGTTTTGTACTTAATTTTGTATAAAAAGCGATAACGGTATTAAAAATTATCAATTACTTTAATTAATTTATATCGTATTTTCTAACTTTTGCGGTTTTTACTTGTTTTACTTGAAATTTAAGGAAATATACAGTTTGTGTTTTTTACCAAAATTTGTTTTAACTTTAAATTTTGTTTATCAGCTTAAAAATAAAGTAAATAAATAAATGTTTCAGCTTCTTAAAACGTATATTTTACTAGCCTTAACTTCGTAGAATCTTATTGTCAGAACTTTTAAACAAATCTTTTTGAAACGCTTAACTGAAAAGTTAAGTTTACTAGATATATAAGTTCAGTAAATTCAATAATAAGTTTGTATTTATATAACTACAAACTATATGTTTACTAAACTCATTCAAAATGCTTTAAATCATTTAGATAAGAAAGTTGAATACTTGCTAGGCTCCTTTTTTATGCCATAATTTTTACTTCAATTTTATAAAAATTTAAATGAAACCTGTTTTTATACATCTTTCACAAACTTAGTTTTGTAATAAAAAATTAAAGAATGTTTTAACTTAAAGCTCGTTTAAATATGAGAAAATCAAACTTACAGAAATTAAGGTAGCTGCAACTAGCTTCTTAAAGCGCTTATTATCATTTTTTTAGAATAATTGTAAATGCACTCTACCTGAAGCAATATTTATAAAAATATAAAATTTAGACTATAATTCTATATTAGAGTTGCATAACTTTAATATAGAATTTTATATCATGACGTATATTTGATATCTTTTTATAAATAAAACACAACTTATATTTTCTATAACATTTATGTTTGTTATTTATATAAAAAATAATTCCTTTTGTTTTAAGCACAACATTTACGTAGTCTATTAAAGTTTATAGTTATTAAACACATTTAAAGCATTTTTAGATTAAAACCTTTTAGTATGCAAAAATCTTTAAAAATTTAACTGAAATTTTTTAAATACTTGAAAACTGTTTTAAGTTAAAAAACAAAAAGTTTTTTCCTGAAGTAAGTTTATTAAATTTATCGTTTTGTATTTTGTACCTTAAAACCAAAATAATAAAAAACGGCTTAAATTAGTCTTTATAAATTACTTCTGAAAAACAGTAATCTACTAAAGTTTATTTTAGCAAAGACTAGTCTAAATTACTCTTAGGAAAAGCAGACTTTTAAAGTTTACATAAAAAACTGTTTCTTACTTTGATCTAGTAAAGCTTATCAATCACCAATAAATTAAACAATATATTAAAAACCTAAAAAGAAATTGTATGAACGACACCTTACTTAACTTAAAAACATTATGAAATCTTTAAAAGCACTTAGAGGTTAAAGTGGTTACAGTTAAAAATAAACAACTTTTAGTTTTTACAAGTTGTTCACTTCGAAGAAGAAGTTATCATTAACGTTTAATAAATAGAAATTCTGCTAAATAGAAATAAGTTTAAACTGATTGATCGTGTTAAGCTTATATCACTTAAAATGACTTGAAATGTACAAAACTCAAAGCACTAAATTAATTTTGCACTCCTAAGGTTAAATAAAATTGACGTAAGATCTGGTTATGCAGCTTCTTTAAAGCTTATTTGTTTTAAATTTGAAATTATCTTGTTTCTAAAAACCCTTTATAAAAGATAAGCCTAATAGGCAAAGTTTTAGTTTAAAAAAGTTTTTAATACTATTTTAGTAAAACTATGAGTTTATATATAATATACAAAAAATTGTTTCAACAACAATTCATTTCAACAACTGTTTACCTCTAAGTCCTTGAAGTTGCATTAAAGTAGCACTAATGTCGTCTAACTTTGTGATTTGTTCTTGCAAGAATATTGCGTTGCCTATGTCCAAGTAAACCCAAGATTTTGGAAGACCACTGAAAGAATTTAAGAACTTGTAAAGCTTGAAATAAAAAGGCATAATTTCTTTTATTCATTCTATGATACTTTTAGGAATAATGGTAGTGATTCATAAAACAAAAATAAAAATATTTTTTGTACTTACTTTTTTTTTAACAAAAAATGTAGCTAACAAATTTAATCTAATAACCAACTCATACAAGTTGCTTACCAAAAAACTAAAACTAACTTGATAATCTTCATCACTCGGAACAGGAAGTTGTCCCGGTACATCTTGTTCTGGCCGACCAGGTTGTCCTCCGAACCGTCCACCAGGCACATCAGCAAATCGGGCTCGACGACCACCACGCTAGGAACGTCCTTGAGAACCTTCAGGTAGTACTCCAGCTTCGCATCGTACTCCGTCCATGTCTTCACGCCGCTGTCGGGCTTGTAGTAGTCCCAGTTGGACATCTTGGCGCTCATGAAGAGACCCACCGTGGGTCGCAGCTTGATCACGATAACGGGGATTTTTTTCTCGCACGCCATGGTTCGCGCCTTGTACAGCGACTTGGAGTCTTCCTTCTTGGAACCAGTCAACCATAACGAGCTGGCCTTCACTTTGGAGTTCTCCCCGCGCTCGAAAGTGCCGATTATGTCCTTTCCAATTTTGGCGCCGAAATCGCCTTGCGCCTTGAAGTTCTTGACGTCGTTCTTGCAGTCTTTGACGACTTGCACCCGGTTCGTCTCGTACAGGTTGTCGTAGGACACTTTTTTGTCGTCGGTTCCATCGTCGTGTGACGCGTTCTTGATGACGACGAAGAGGAACACGGAAAGTATGATCAGTATCAGTATGAAGCTGAGTCCGAACTGCTTCTTAGAAAGCGACTCCATGTTTGGGGTGTTGTTTGGACGGGTGAATTAGAGTTGTTTGAATGAACTTTGTTTTTTTTTAACCGCCGTTTTACAAAGATAACTAATTTTTGTTGAGCTGCTGCAACTTAATCAAAATATCTGAGATTAAATATGTGTTTTAATTAATTGACAAAGTTAAGAAATCTATGCACACAGTTTTAAAAACATTTTTTCTCGTGTTTGTTTTAGAAGAATTTATGTGAACAAGAAACATTTTAAGACTTTTAAAACTGCTTTACACAATAACATAGTTCAGCTAAAATATCAAAAATTAAAAGTAAAGAAACAAAATTTAAATAACTAAAAATGCTTAGTTAAGCTCTTAACTTAGCTAAAAAACTTGTAGCTTTTACTGTCGTATTATCTTTCTTACAAGCAACGATAACAAAGAAATTAAAGTTTCCGACCAATTTTTTTCCTAAAAAAATTTTTTTTTGGAAAAACTGAAGAATATAAAACTTGAGTTAAAAAAAAATTACACTATTTTACAACAACCGTCTGCTAGCCTGTCAGTTAAGAAATGATATTTTTCTAATTCTTCTAATGCCGATACATGGTACGCCCCGGGCTAACTAGGCAGAGTGAAAAAAATATGTTTTATGTCAACAATCTCTCAATTAAACGCGTACATTTGCGCACCTTACACTTGATGATAAAGTTTTTTATATGTATTTAATCGACACGAATATCATAAAATAAATTGTTTTATATTGTAAAAATGTTAAAACTTATATAATTTAAACTGAAATGTACACAGTTAATGCTACGATCTTGTAAAATCTACTACAATTTATGTTTAAGTATAATATTTAATTCTGATTTTATAAAAATACTAACAAAAATCTAGTTTAAGTTTTAATTAAGTAAACTAAATATGTTTGAATTTTTGCTAGTAAGTTTTTAAGTTTACTGATAGTAAAATTTATCTTGTAAAGAAGTGTAACATAAACATTTTATGGTGATAAGAAGTGTATATTAAACTTTATAAAAATAACAATTTTTTTTCAACCACTGTCATTAACTTATTCATTAACTAAAAGAAGCTGTAATTTCAGATCAGATTGCAATCGCCTTTTATTTTATCTTATCATTTAGATGTAATCCTTTTATATACGAACTGTTCTTAACCAGTGCTACTTTCTTCCCATAAAAATCCTGATAACAATGCAATTTGTGAGTTACTGTAATTTAATTAAGGTTCACTTAAAGTTTTAATTTGTTCTGTTTTTTGTACATCAACTTAAAATATTTTAATGTTGTTGTACATTTTAAAGCTGCTACATACAATTAGCCGTTACCTTTTGATAAATTAACATTTATAGTTAAATTCACAATTTTAAGATAGTTAAAAAAAAAATTATTCTATTTTTATCATAAATGCTGTTAGTTCAGTAAAGATTTACCTAGGACACAAACTATAAAAAATTCATAAAGCTTAAATTATCAATAAATTGTTTTTACTGTTGATAAGCTTTTAAATGCAATAATCTTTTTGTGTTTATAGTAAAAACATTTAGGTTCGTTAATCTTCAAATAAATTGCACATTGTTATGTTAATGCTAAATTTAAGCAAAATCCAATTATCATAATCCGTTTAACTTTTAAACTATTTCCGTTAAAAGCTTTATTCCAAGATTATCAATAGTGTTTCCTCTAATTATAACTTTTATACAAAAATAAGTATTGACAAAAAACTTATTTTTTATTACGTAAACTTAACACGTCTTCGTGTTGCTAAAATATTTGACAAAAGTCGATAAAAAGTTTATAACAAAAGTGAAATTTGTAAATTAAACTAACCTTAACTGAACTTTTATGTAATTTGACTACGATGATTTGCTTACAAAAATAGAACAATTTGAACGAAATGTCAGATAAAAGTAGCATAACAAGTTGTAAAATTCGTACTGCGGCTAGTTTACAAGAAAAACAATGATATTTAGTTGTAATTTGAAATTATTTGTATTAACTTATCATTACCAAAAGGTGTGACAAAAGTCGTTACCAATTTTTGAACAATTTCGTGTCTAGTAATAGTATCAATGAAATTGTAATTGAAATTTCTTTTCAAATACTTGACCTATAATTTTTGCTTCAAAGGCATTTTATACTGAATTTTATATTTTCTTTTCATTTTTTTTTAAACAAAAAGAAAAACAAACATTTCAAAATATTTTTTTATTAGAAAAACTTACGATTTTAAAAACCTTTTATGAAGACTTTTCTATATTTAAAGAGTTTGTTAAAGTTAAGTACACAGTTATGCTTTGATAACACTCTTATTATTATTAATTTACTGGAGCTGAATAATTTACGTTTAGGCTAAATATTTTTTTGGTTTACAAGTGAATTAAATTATTAGAGTCAATAAAAGATAATAAGCGCAGGTGTATGCCTTTTGTGTTTGGTTTTAAGGCTTAGCAAATTTTTTTTGTCCTGTAACCTATAAGTATATTTTATACAAAGCTAAAAAAGAATCATTATGATTTTTCAAATTAATAGAAAAGTTAACACGTTTAAACTTTAAATTACATATTTTGACGGTATTTTCAGTACATAAACTAAGAAATATTTAGAGTTAATAAATTTACTAACTTGCACCTATAAAATAAGATTAAATACTGAATTTTTAATTTATCCGTAAACTAATATACTAATTAAAAACAACTACCTTCAAATAATTTTTGAGATTTTTACCTCCATAAACAAGTTTTTTCTTCAACTTTTGACTGCTCAGAACATGTAAAAGCTTAATTAAACAAAAAAATATAACAGTTTCATTTTTTTAACTTATGTGTAAAAAATATTTGTTGAGAAAATTATAACTTTAAATAAAGAGATTCGTTTATCAGTTTTTCAATGAACTCAGTAAAAATACAGAAAATTTATAAAAAGAAATTCAACTACAAGCAATTTTAACAAGACAAGTTAAACAAGTATACTTTAATCTGTGTATATTAAATGAGTTTTTATATATAAGTTCTAAATATTTTTACCATTTTAAACTCAAATTTAATATCTTTTGTGGCGGTAGCTGTAAAATTTGCACGAGGGCACAAAATTGCACGAAAATACTTTTGCACGAGCAGAAAATTTTGCACGGAGACATTTTTGCAAGGGTTTAATTTTATTTAAACCTTTTTATTAAATATGATTTTATAGTTTTTTATTTTTTACTATTTTTTTACTGTCACTGTTACCCCTAACGCTAGACACTGTTTTATTTTTAATTTAATTGCAGCAACATCTCAATACATCAGAGTTTTTTAAACTTTTTTTTAATAATCGCCTAACTTGTAAAGTTCAAAAAATAATCGCTCATTTATCAAATATTACAAGTCTCTTTACAAGTTAATTGATTTTGCAATTACAAATTAAAAGAATTTTCGCTTCGTTATTACTTATTTGTATACTACTTATTGCCAAATTATAGAATTCCTGTGCTAGATAGTTAGAAGATACTATGAATTATTTTCATAGAAGTTGTGACTATATTTTAACGACGAAGTCAATGAATTTTAGCATGATCAAAAACTTGCTACTTACAAATGCAATTACGAATGAAACAGTTTAATTGCTTTACACTTACATTAAAAAACTTAAAAAAAAAACTTTGTAATAAGTAGTTAAAAAAACTTTTTAACCTTTAATAAATAGATATTACTTCCATTTTACAACTATATGTACTCAAATATTTACATTAAAAGACAATTTATCTTATAAAAACGGTTTAGTTTAATTGTTTTATAAAAAAAAAGTTTAGCATTTTTGCTATAATCAGTAAAAGGAATTACTTATATTTTCTTGGGTTTTCGCTACAAATGCTCTCTTTAAACCAACACTACCTGCGATATATTAGTTTTAAGAATTAAATAGTGAAATATATACACCATGTATTGATTTAAGCACAAGTTGTTTAGTGTGGTACGATTGATTAGTTCTTTAAGCAAACTTTCACGATACTATTTTAGCTGTTTTACTGTTATTATTAACATAAAAGTAGCGGTAGAGATTTTAGATAGAAAATTTTTGTGTATCATAATACATAGTACAGCAATCTACATTTATTGCAATAAATCGCATTAAGTAAATTTTCTAGTTCACATAACAAGTAATTCATTGTGTTCTCCAAGTATTCTGTTACCGAATATTCCACCATATTTACGGTAGACCACAACCCTGTAGTTGTGAATTTATTAAACTTGTTTGGAAATTAATGATTGATAAGTATACAAAAATGAAACATGTTACATATGAAACATTTGTATTTTGTATTATATTTATTAAACATGAATTTTAGATAAAATTATAAAACAGTACAAAATATACTATAATGATTAATAAACTTTCTGTATTAACAAAAAATCTGTACTTGTTATGACTTTAAAAACTCTTTTCTAAAATAAATTTAGAAATAAAAATGTACAAAACAAATGTGAAGAAAACTTTGAGTGCTGCTAATTCATTTATACTTTAAAATTACGGTATTTACTATACACGTATTCGTATACTGATATTAAATTTGTCTTTAAAAATACTAAATAAAAACTTTATGTAAACTTTAAAACAACTTTAAATTAATTTTAATTCAAAAGGTCGACCACAAGTATTACATATTTATTGTAAATACAACTTAAAAAATTAAATATATTTTTAAAATTACTAAAACCCATACCTAACATTTTTTCTTGTTCGATTACCGTAGGCATTTAAACAATATAATTTATAATATATATTTATGCCTTCAAATGACCTATTAGACATTAATCTTTAAAGCAAAGAAAAAATGAGTAAGAAGTTTAGAAAGACATTAAAAAAATTATATTCATACAAACTTGTAAGCAATTAAAAAACTGAATTATAAAGTACCTTTATATGGAAATAAAATATAAGAGCAAAAAAAAACCTTTTTAATAAAATAAGTTCTGAAATCCTACAAAAAATATAGTATGAAAACGGTTTATGTAGTTATGTAAACATAAAGTTTAGTATTGTAACAGAGAGTGAGAAATTGTTTAAAATGTTTTAAAAAAGTTGATTTTCATTATTTTTTCTCCACAGTAAAGTATGGTATGTTTTTCCCAAATATAAAACTGTTGCTTTCTTGCAGTTTGGTATAATAATACCGCAAAACACTAAATAAGGCTCATTTACTGTTTAACTTATTATATAACTTTTAATTACTAAGAGTGTAGTAGTTTTTTTTTTAGTTTTTAAATACAAATAATTTTTTAACTGATAAAAAGTGGTATACCCAGTTCGAATAAAAAGATGAATTTCTATATGATAAGACGACAAAATTAAAGTTTATTAAACTTATTGAAATCTGACTAGGAGAAGTTAAAATTGCCACTACAAAATAGTTGGACAACTTGTTAAACAATGCATCACTTTTTATCGTAATTTATTTCACATAATAATATTTAGGTAGCTAGTTTTATGCGAATATAAGACAGTAAAGCTGACAATTTTATTAAAAAATTTATACTTCTACAAATATTCTAAAAAACTTTAAAAAAAATTTTGAAAAGTAAGTGTATTGTTTTAAGATCAGGATTTAAATCGATTCATTATTTAGAAAAATTAAAGCTCTTTATATGTCATATAGCAATAAATAAAGAATAAAAAACTTTTCACAAAACTGTAACTTGTAACGTAGTGGTCATTTGTTCACATATTTGTGGCTAAATATAAATAAGTTTTGAAGCGTTGCCTTATAAAAATTGCTTCTTTATTTAGCGGTTTTATATGGATTACATTTTCGCCTAAAATCGTTAAAACTTTATTTCACAAACCAAGTACATATAAGCTTTACCGTTTACAACCGTTGCAAAATAATAAGAAACTATTGTAAAGAAATGAAAATTAAATGTCAAAATGTTGTAATGTAGCTTTTCTCATACAAAAAAAACGTTGATTTCATGAAACTTTTAAGTATCTGAACCACAAAATAATTTCTTTATATTTTCTTTTTGATATGAAGTTTTCTATGACATTAATATAACGTATTTTTTGTGTTTTCATTAAGGTTTAACTCTCTTAAAAATCAATTCAATCTTTTGCATCTAATTAAATTATATTCATGTGCAGTTTTATAACTTGAAATTTAAATCAGTTATTTACATTTGATAAAATGAAAACCATTTAGTTTATCTGTATGACCACTGTAAACTGTCGTTTTAAATGATAAACTTAACTGTGCAAACAAAATATTAGTATTTATTAAAATTATTGCGGATTACAACATTTATATCAACTTTACACGTATTTTAATATCTTATGTGCTTAAATATTTTAAACTTATGAAATCGCAAATATTTCAAGTTGTGCTAGTTATTTATATACTATTGATTTAGAAACAATTGTTTTTTGTTGAAAGAAATGCTTTTTTTGTTACATAAGTTAAATACTAACAGCCATATAATTTGAAGGTGCAAATAGTTTAATAACTATTTTAAAATGATCATATATTTAACTAAGTGAGAAATTACTATAAATTTAACTTTTACATGTACTGTATAACTGTTTAAATATTATTTATTTTTCCAGTAAGTTGTTTTAACAATACTTAATAAAAGCATTTAAATTCCGTACAAAAGATTATTTTTATTAAATTTACTAATTATTCTTTCCTCTATAGAAATAATTTTTTGATAACGCTTAAACTTTGTTCTAAAATTTGCATTCTTATTTTCGGTTATATTGCAGTTTATGCTATAAAGCAAAATCTTTGTCTACATTACAGGTTTTTTAGCTAAAACAATATATATTCATATTATAATGTAGTTTTTTTAAACGGTTTTAAATTGGACTTTAAAATTTTCAAGTCATAAAAAAACAATTATAACTGAACAAAATTCTTACAGTGATAAACTAAAGTAAGTCATCTATCAAAGTACGTTATTATGAATCTGTTTTGAAACTAAACTTAAGTATGTTTGTTTACAAACGTTTTAAGCAATTTTAGTCTTCGTAGAACTTCAGTTGTAAAAACTAATTTTTTAACTGTATTTAGCGGAAATAAGTAAAGTTGGACTACTGCATTTTTTAAATTTTATTTTAAACAAGTTTGTCTAATCTACGTTAAGTTTTATACAAGTTAATAAATTAAACCTCCAAACATTTGTTTTTGGCTAGTAAAAAAAAATAATTTATAATCTTAATTTAAATAAATTTTTGACTTAATTAAGCACTTGTATCAAATTCTTACTAGAAAAAAACCATTTAAGTATAACTATTTTCAATAAAAACTGTCTCCATTGAAAAACAATTATTCTACTTATTTATTTTTTTAAATCAATAGTGTTGTAAGATATTTACATTATATTACGTTTTATGCCATTTTCAAATATTTGATTAAATGAATTTTGTAAACTAATCTAAAATCTTAAGTAAGTAATATTTTTTAGGCTGTTTGTTTTTTAAATAGAAACTTTGATTTAATACAAAAGTTTTTAAATTAAGTAAAAAAAGTATTCAAAAATCATTTAACCACTAATAATGTTATAAAATTAATTTTTCAGTGGTTTTAATAACTTTACAATTAGTCATACTTATAAATACATAGTGCGTATGAAGCAAAGGTTATTTCAGCATAAAGTAACAATTCTTAAATTTTTTATATATAAACTATAATAAAGATCTAAAATTTTGATAAAATCAATTTTCAAATTTAAACCGATAAGAGTTGACCTTTAAAATTATCACACCTTTGCAGTACATATGAAGATAATTTTTGGATAACATTTCGTTTTACTACAAAATACACCACTTTACAAATATTGAAAATTTTCATATTACAAAATTATAAAAAAGTCTTACGTTTTAAAAATTTCCTTGACCGAACGCTTACAACATTTGATAGTTGTTAAAATAAATTGTCAGTGTATAGTTCATACGTTGATTAGATAATTTCATTAAGACAATAATTGCAGTATTTATTTAAAAAACTAAACAATTTTAAACAGCTGGACACTTTTAGTTTAAACATAAAAACCACAAAATATTTAGTAGTAAACTCTGAAAAAAAATTGATAAATTTCATTTTTTATAAACTATTTTGTTTTCCTGTTAAACAACGCTCAAAAAAAACTGTTTTCAGATTATAAAGTCAAAAACCGAATAAGCAAAACTAAAAACCTTTTTTTTTCTATGAAAACAAAAATTATTTTTATAAATTAAAAATATTTTTAAACTTTGTTCAAACAACTTTGCAGCTATCTTGTACCTGAAGGTCAAAAATTTCTCCGTCACTGATTAACATTTAAATACATTGTTAAACAAAATACTTTGATAGTTTCACTTATTTTAATAAATGCTTAAAAAAAAATCTTTAAAAATTTAATCTTAAAATAAAATATTTTTTATCAGTCTTTCAATAAACTTCAAGATATATATGTATGTACTATTTAAATATGTACTATATATATATATATATATTACGTGGAAAAAAAGAAATTTTAAACATTTAAAAATCGGAATCTCTAAAAAAGAAATGTATGCAAGTTGGTATGTTGTTTGGAAACAGTTTATATAAACACTGTGTTTTAATATTCCTCAAAATGCACTAATTAATTATTCTATTATTACGTAAAAACTTATTTTTATAGCTTCAATCAAGTTACTTATTCAGATGCTTTAAAAGTTTTATATTACGTTGACAGAGCAAAATATTTTATTTTTTTACATGTTGTACAATTAAAGTTTTTTATAATCGATATAGGTATAACATGATCAATCAAACTAAAATAATTGGTTTTTTAATTTTAGCAGCTTCTATAATGAACATTATTGATGTTTTTTTCTCCCAAGTAAACAATTTGTTAAAAATTATAATTATTTATTTCTAAACGTAACCTTTTTAACTATAAACGCTTATAAAGTTTTCAAAAGCAGTTAAGTAAAGTATCGTACATAACCGTATTAGTTATTTTTTAATTTTGAATAGGTTTTCTCAAACTTAATTGTTTTTAATTTATTAATTTTAACTATGTGATTGTAGGCTTTACTAGATCATAGTAATTTTTTCCTGTAAACTTTAAAATTCTGCTAAAACTAAGAGTAACTTAGACTAGTCTTTGCCAAAGTAAGTTTGTGTAGAGTATTGCATTTCAAAAGTTTTGATAAGACTAATTTAAGCCGGTTTTTATTACTTTCGTTTTTATGTTGAAAATATAAAACGATAAATTTAACAAATTTACTAGAGAAAATTGTTTGAACTTATATACTTTTTCAAAAGTTAAATAAAGCTTTTTTATACAATCTAAGATTATTTTACTATAAAATTTTTAACTATAAATAATTTGAACGCGTTTAGAAACTATAAAACTTAATGCTTCACATGATTTTATTGTTTAAAAATAGATTTTCTTTTACATAAGTATAGCGCCAAGTGGAAGTTTTGTTTTCTTTTTTGCAAAAGTTAAATAAACGTTTTTGCTAACACTATACCTCTAAACTACGCTATTTTTTTACATTTATATATATATTTATATAAATATTTATAAATATTTATAAATATTTATGTATTTACATATATATATTTTTTGACTAAGTACTGCGTCAATTAGAGTAAATTGACAACTAAAAAACGAAACTAAATATGTGCTACTTCCAATTCTGTAGGCTTAATATTTTTCGTTGTAAAACTAAAGAAAATTGTTAAGAATTTCATCTTATACTAAATTTTTAAACAACTAAGAGTTAAACAAATGATGTATGAAAATAGGTTTATTCGTTTAATTAGTCATAAAAATCAAGTGCGAAGCATGATATAGTGAAAAATTTTAGCAAGCACACTTTAAATATCTAAATATTTTGTAGTGTTTTAACCTAGACCAGTTACCGTAAGTATATAGTTATATAAAAAAATTCTTATTGAAATAGTTATACTTGGATTTTTAGTTACTTAACTTTAAGCGTTGAAAAAAAAAGTTTTGACATTCAAAGTTTATAAAGTTTAAGTTGAATTTAAAAATGTTTCATAAAAATTTAAGTTGACAAAAATTTTTAACTTCGTAAACAAAATATCAAATTGTAAAAAACTTTTACAAGAAAAACAAACTCGTTATTTCCTTAAACTTCTAGTAAAACCAGTAAAAACTACAATAGTTGAACAGAAATATTTAAAGTAATTAAAACTAGATAATGTCCATTAACGATATCGATTTTGATAAAAATGAAATTGTAGAGCTTAAATCGCTTAAAACTTTAGTTTATTGAACTTAAACAGATAAAAATAATTTAAACGAATTTATGATTTAAATACTTGAATAGATTTATAACGTTTTTATTTCACTAACTAAAATGTAATTTTTTAACCTTGTAAATTTTAGTGACAGCGATTATAATCTCCACTAAACTGCAGTAATTGCCATTATTTAGCATAACAAATTATGGTATCTGAAATTACGGTTATCAGTTATTTTCATAATCAGTTATAACTCATTATCAATTATTCGGCGAGTTTAAACTTTAAGTATCAAAGTTTTTTTAAGGCTTTAGCTAAAGTTTTTACTTATAATCTTTATATGCTTGACAAAAATAATTTTAAACTGTTATTTTATTATTTGTTTTGATTTTTAGAAAATTGATATTAAAAGTTGAGTTACAAAACTTGAAGAAGCTTTAAAAAATTTAAAGTTGATTATTGTCTTAGATTTCAATCTATACTACTCTATATTAAGAGTTTAACAGTTATTATCTGTACTTAGGTTTATAAACTTGCTTTTTTTAAATTCTGATTTAAATATAAAATGTTATAATCTTGAAATAAAACTTTTAAAACAAATTTAAGAAAAAAAATTAAAATAAATTTTTCACACTGTGTTTAATGAAAAACTTTAGAACATTTGAAACTGTGGAAATTTAATACATTAGCACTACATGCTTTCTTGTTTACTTTAGGCTAACATTAAGAAATAAACTTTATTAAGTTTTATGAAAACAACATCAATTAATAGTTAAACTACAACAAAACGTTAGTATAGGTTCAAAATTAGTTGTATATATTTTTTACAACTTAAACTGAGTATATTTGAAACACGTTATATTTTTACAATTAAGATAAATTAATGTTACATTATATACTAATCCATCATAGAATATTTCAACAAAGTTATAACATCTTTAAACCAAACTATTCCCCTGCAGATAATTAAACATTTCAAAACTTTTAACTTCACTTCATTAATCACAAAGTTTTATGTTTTGTATTGTGAATTAAAAAACAAACATCTAAACTTATGCTTCAACCCAAAACGACTTAAAAACTAAACAGCAACAAATTTTATTTAACCTGTGTAGTTTTAAGCCTAAATTTCACATAAATATAAAACATGTTTGCATACAAACAAATATATACCCACACAGGATTCGTGATCAACACGTGCCACTTTTTATCCTCCGCAATATCGGATCAGTGGGCGAGGAGGATATACTGCAGAACCGGACTGCACTACGTCATTGACACGGGGAGGAACGGAGGAGTTTACACGAGTTCCAACTTCAACAAGATGCAGGGATGCGTGTTTGATCCTCCCCTCATGAAACAGGTGATGTCATAGTTAATTTCTTGTGACGTAATAGTTTTAAGTGCGTGTTCGACCCTCCGCTCATGAAACATGTTTGTGACGTAATAAGTGTTGCTTCGTAGCCAAAGTTAATTATTTTAAATTTATTCCAGTACTTTCTTCTAACTTAGCGCTGTACAGACTTATGTAAAAGGTTTAATTTGAATATATATTTTTTTAAGAACCTCATTTTTGAGAGCTGTAAACCAAACATCAAAAGTGTAAAACAGTATTTTGTTCAACTATCTTTAAGCAAAACTAAGTTACGGCAAGCCTAGCTAAATTTAGAAATCTTTTTAACATTTTAAACTGTTTTTTTTTTGTAATTTTCTCTAAAATACTGCTAATTACATGTTACCGGAAAGTTGAAAAGTAGATTAACTATGTTCTATTTCAAAGTTCGGGACCAAATTTAGCTTGTTAGAATAACTTTAACTACTTTTCAACATGTATAAAATCCTGCCTCACGCAGATGTTATTGTGAGTAAACTAGTTTAATTGCTTAACAATTGTAGTAAGAAAAGTTAAGAAGGTTTGCGACAGACATTAGAAAATATTATGTAACCTCTATTCAACTAGGTACTAAGTCTACTCTAGATGTACTAATACAAAATTTTTAATTATTAAAAATTCAAATACTAAGTTTTTTAAACATTTAAATCTTTTATCATATTAAGTTTAGTTTTTTTTTTTCTATAACAGAAAAAAATTTTATCATGGAGCGTTTAGTAATAAATAATATCTAAATAAATTAATTTTAGTCTAGCCTAAAATATGTTTTAGAATAATAGTACTTACATTGTTCTAATATTTACTGTGTGGAAAAAGCTAATGATTTCACTGAATGAGTTAACTACAAGTTGTTTAATGTGTTATATTTAATTAGTTATTTATATGAAGTAAGTAGTATTCTTAGCATTTCAACTGTTATTACAAACAACAACAGTATAAATTATTACAGCGGTAACGATTTCAGATGGAAAATTTTTACTAACATATGTGCTCGAAATACAGCAATGTACATTTGTTGCATTCAATCGCATTAAGTAAATTTTCTACTTCACATAACAATCAATTCATTGTGTTTATCTGAGTATTATGTTACCGAATATTCCACGTTTTTTACGGTAGACGACAATCTTGTAAGTGTGAATTTATTAAACTTGTTTGGAATTTAATGATTGATAAGTATACAAAAATGAAACATGTTACATATGAAGAATTTGTAAGATGGCTTTAACACTAAAGCTTTCACTTTAAATGTTTAAAACTAACTTTTTTAGGCTTCTTTAACACTTTTATTCTTGCTTTTAGGTCATATTATAAGTCAGTAAAATAAGTATAGTGTATAATTAATTAGTTTAGCATAATATATGGTAGGTAGTTATCTGTTTTAACTTGAGAAAAAACATGATCTAACACCATTTCTATGAGTACGTTTTTCTAAAAAGCTTGGAAAAAAATCATTATGTACAAAACTTAAGTAAAAACCTTTGAGATTGCTAATTGATTTATAATTTAAGTATATGTACGTACACATTTTTATCAGTTATTACTAAGCTAATAAACAAAATTTCAAAATAGTTTATAGACTTAAAATTAAAGTTATTTAAAATTAAAGTTGAGTTATAGTGTTTTTTTTTTCTTGTTTTAACTGTTTCCAAATTAGACAGTATAACTTAAATATAGTACTCAATAAAAAAGTTTAGTTTTTTTCTCAGTAAGATGACCGCAAGCTTATGAACTAGTATGTTTATAAAAAAACCATTATACTTATCGAATCAGAAATACGAAGCAAATCTTTAGTGTAAAAAAACGATTTAAATTAAAAAAAAAAAGTTATTTCTACAAAATCATAAAAACGTAACAAATAATAACAGGCAAATTAGGGTTGGCTTTTATCTAAATAAACTTAAAAAACTTTAAAGGTGGGAAAACACTCCATGTAACTTAATTAAACTTTGAATATTACTTTTGTAAAACTTGAGAGACACTAAAACACTTTTATAAAATTGTTATTCATTATTTTACCGCCACAGTGTAGTAAGGTAAGCTTTTCTCAAAATAAATGATTTTTTCAAACTTTGGAATATTAGTACCGCAAAACACTAAATAAAGCTCATTTACTGTGTAAATTACACGAAAATCTTAATCACTCGGAGTGTATTAGTCTTTTACAATTATTGTTTAAAACGCGTTAGTTTAAACTGAGAAAAAAAAACTATTATATCCTGAATGAATTGATTTTAACTTTATTTATGGTTTGACAGTGATCTTTAAGTTTATTAGTTTTTTTGAAATCTGACTAGAAGAAATTATAATTCCCACTACAAAATAGTTGGATAACTTGTTAAACCATGTACCACTTTTTCAAATAGTTTGTTTCATATAATAACATTAAAACAATTTTATGCGAATATAAGACTGTAAAGCTGATAATTTTATTTAAAAAACTAAGATACACATTTAAAAAATTTATACTTATATGATTATTTTAAAAGATTGTAAAAAACTTTCGAAAAGAAAGTGTATTGTTTTAATCCTAGTCAATATTAAGATAAATTAAAGATGTTTATATACCATATATCAACAAGTTATGAATGAAATTATTTCAAACAAAGTTGTAACTTGTAACGCAGTGGTCATTTAGTCACATATTTGTGGCTAAATAAAAATTAGTTTTTAAGCTTTGCCTTTATAAGTGAAGCTTTTTTTATTTAATCATTTTAAATGCATTACTTTATCGCTTTTATTCATTAAAGTTTTATTTCATTAAATAATTATATAAGCTTTACCATTTACAATCGTTTCAAAAAAATAAGAAACTATGACAAATATGTGAAACTAAAGTGCCAAAATGATTTAATGAACCTTTTCTCAAACAAAAAACACGTTGTTTCATGAAACTTCTAAGTATCTAAGCCACAAAATAATATTTATATTTTTTCTTCTTGATACGAAGTTTTCTATGACTTTAATATAATTTTTATTTAGTGTTTTCATTACGGTTTAAGTATGTTAAAAACACAACTTGATCTTTTATATCTAATTAAATGATATTTTTTGACAATTAAATCCATAAATTATTTAAATAAGAAGTATTTAGTGTATCTGTATACAGTTAAACACTTTAAACTGTCGTTTGAAATGATAACCTTAACTGTGCAAACAAAATACTAATATTTATTAAAATTATTGCAGATTACAAAATTTTTATCACTTGTACATGTGTTTTATTTTCTAATGTACCAAAAATGTCAAACTTTGACTGTTTAAACTTAAATTTTGAACAAAAGTATTACAACTCATTACATCGTCAGTGGAACTTAATAGAAAAATTTTATAGCAGCATGATGAAAACAGAATTAAAAGCATGACCAACGCTCGACTTTTCTCTATTCACAATAGACTTACAGTCTAGTAGTTAATCCTGTTATTGTTCAAACAACGCATGAAATCACAACTGTTTAAAGTTATGCTAGTTATTTAAATACTACTAATTTAGAAACTAGTTTTTTTGTTCAAAAAACACTTTTTTTTTTGTTTTATAAGTTGAATGCGAGCAGTTTTATAATTGAAAAAATATATAGTTTGATAATTATTTTAAATACTTAAAATAAGTTAACATATATGGTATATTTAAACAAGTGAGAAATTACTACGATTCTTTTTTGTCGAAAACCGTACCTTCATTGACTAGCTTAAATGCCAGTTTATGAAATTAAAAGGATAATAAAATAACTGAGTTACTGATACTTAAAACCCTTTTTTTTGTTTTTTTTTTTGAATAGCGTTTATTTATAGATTAATTACTAAAAACCAAAAAAGTAAGTATAAAATCTTATAAATATTTCAAAAAGTAAGATTTGAATTTTTTAGTTAACGAAAATAGTATAATTGTTCACTTACATATCAGAAAAAAAATCGGCGAAATTCTAACGGAGCCTAAGCCTGGACTTACATATGCCTTGAGATAAAGTCGAGTTATGATAAAGTTTTGATCGTACTACTTGACGAAGTGGTACGATCAAGCCTTTATCTTATTAGTATATGAGTGATAAAATTATTAAATTATGATTGAATTAAATCAAACTTGTTTATATTAGTTTTTCTTATAAAGTTGAACTAAAACAATAACTTTTAAAGTATTATCTATTTAATAAATAACTAAACTTCATCAATGATAAAATATAGCAACTTACTATTGCTATGACTTTACTTATAAAAATATATATGACTTTACTGTAAATGCAAATAGTTTTAAATCTTAACTTTCCATTTGTTTAGGATAATCAGATCTAAAGGTTTGTATTTTTCTTTTTAAAATAGTTACCACTTTTCTGGTAAAAAGTTATGACACCTTTCTTTTTGTATTTGGTTACTGAACAACTTTATTGCAGATAAGTTAAACTTTCAAACTATTAGTTTTACATTAACCAAATTCATTAATGATTTTACAAACGTAATAAGAGTTTCACAAATCAATAGTTTTTTGCTGTAATAGCCCTACACTAGGGTTTTCCAAAGTGGTCAATGTTGCTCCTATAATGATTATTTGGCTAGCGAGAGCCGTTAATTAGAAAAGTAAAAGGGTATTTAACTGATAAAGGCGCAATATATTATTTAATTTCTATTAAAAGAGAGATGTTATAAAAATTAGTTAGTAAAACGTTGTCCACACTGATTTTTTTTACTACTAAAATATAAGAGTAGTGTGTGTTTAGTAAATTGCTGATACTTTTTTCGGATAGTTGTCAAATTTGAACGAGCGTACAAAGTTGCACGTGGGCACAAAATTGCACGATGATACTTTTGAACTAAGGGTAACTTTTGCACGAAGACATTTTTGAACGAGCGGACAATTTTGCATAAAGACATTTTGCACGAATAGTTTTACTTTTAACAACTTTTTAATAATTTAGAATTTGTTTTTTGATTTTTTTTTTTAGTTGTTTTTTTACCCCTAACCCTTGCCCTCGGTCGATAGCTTTTTTATCAACAAATTTTTTTATTACTATTACTGTTACTCCTAATCCATACCCTCCGTCGGTAACATTTTTTCATCTTATTAGTTAATTTACTATTGTTTATTCATATTTCTTTAAAAAAAAAAGATTAGTTTTATTTTTCTTTGTACTATCACTGTAACCCCCAACCTTTACCCTCAGTCAGTAACTTTTTTTTTTAAATTTATCTTTTTATTTTGTTAATTTATATATCTTTTTTACTCTCGTGCAAAAATGACCCTCCGCACAAAATTCTAACTTGTGCAAAATTGACCCTTGTTGCAATATTGTCTTCGTACAATTTTGTCCCCTCGTGCAAATATGTCTTCGTGCAAAATTATAATCGTGCAATTTTGAACCGTCCCACTTTATCTGAGATAATAATATTTTGCCTATTTTTTCAGGGCAGCGAACCGAGTTGGGCTTGGGGCAGCACGCAAGACATCAAGATGAAAAAACGATCCCTGGTCGACGACTATCAAGAAGATGTTCAGGTTAGGGGAAACATTCTGATGAGTTGGAACGAGGCGCACATGCACGTTCGAATGAAAAAGCACCAGTTGAACTCTTGCGTCGGTAAATCGAGCAAGAAGACTGCTCACGACGCCAACGTGTGGGTGAAAAATCCCGGCGAAAGCGATGGCAGGTTCGATTGTGTTTTGGATATTTTTTGAGCTTTTTTGAGCATCTGTGAAAAATAAATTTTAGTGCTGTTTTTAGTTGGAACTTAGGACTAAACTATTTTAACTTAATAATAAATAGTACAAAAAAAAAACTAATAAAGTCATCTTTTATACTAGAAACGTTAAACAATCGTTTTCAGTTTTGTAAACTAATATAGGTACTATCTAAGCTCACATTATTTTCTACATCGCAAAAATCAGTTTTAACAAAAAACATTTTTATTTTTACATAAAAGCTTTTAATTTGTGAATTACACTACTAAAAAGTTTTTAATTAATTAAGAATGTACGAATACGGTGAATTTCACGAATGCCTGATAAATCACGATGTTAATTGCAAGGGGTCATGTCAACTGTACGGGTCCAAAGATAAAAAGTACAAACCTGTGGAGTGCGACTGTAAGAAGAAGAAGACTAATAGTTACTATGACGTATATAATGACGACTACTATTAATACCTGAGTTGATTTTATATCATACTAGAAGCTTGTTTAGGTTGGTATAAAGAAACCAGTTAAATTAAAACAATGTTAATCAAATCCATTATTTAAGCAAAAAATCTAAACAACTGCTACAAAGGGACGTAGAACAAAACGAATATGCATACGAAAATAAAACACAAATAATCTTTTGTTTTCATACTAGTAAGTTTTACAAATTTTCAAGAAAATATTTTTTTTGTATAAGACAAAAATTAATTTTAACTGTTATAAAATACTTTAGTTGATTGTTTATTTGTTTTTATTCTTGGTAGTTTTCAAAGCATTTTGGTGACTTTGTTTAACGGTGTAAAAATCAGTTTAGTTAATTAAGTGCTATTGCTTCTTCTTCTATCTATTAGTTTTTAATTTATAAGTTATTTAATTTATACTACTTATGGCTTAAGATCTTACCTTTTAAATCATAAAGTTGAAGTTTCATTTTAAAAAAAAGTATTAAGTACTTTTGAGATAATTTAATTTTATATTATTATTTTCTAATTATGTATATTTTTTGTCAATCATAAAAAATAAATCAGGGTTAAACTACTCTTTTTATACTTTTTAAAGCACTTGGGTTTTATAATAAATATTACTAACTTAAGTTGTTATTCAGAATTGTAGTTAGTATTTTTAATGAAACTTAATAAAAGCATTTAAATTACGAACAAAAAACCATTGTTACTAAATTTACAACGTATTCTTTTCGTCCTTTAAAAACGAATTTTTGTTGTGAGTTAAATTTTCTTTAAATTTTTTTTTGTTTTTTGTTTACAATGCAGTTTGATTTATAAAGCGAACTTTTTGTCTGTAGTACTGGTTTTGTAACTAAAAAAAAGTTATCAATTGAGAATGTAGTCTTTTGTCGACTTAAAAATTAATCTTAAACAATTTTAAAATATAAAATCCAATTATAACTAGACAAAAGTATTTCAGTCTTCGACAAAATAAGTCATCCATCAAAGAACGTTGTTATGAATCTTATTCGAAAATAATCTTTAGTATGTTTGTTTATAAACTTTTAACGACATTTCAACCTCCTTTAAAAATTCATTTGTAGTGAAGTATTCATTTCATTTAACTTTACGCGGAAATTAATAAAATATAGATTACTGCATTTTTTGAGTTTCATTACTTGTTTTTAGTAATATATAAACTTTTTAGAAAATCTGCTAATGTTAATTTTGTTTGTAGAAAAAAAAGCTAAACTTTTTGTTTAAATTTATGGTTTTATTAAACAGATTTCTTAGATTCTTACTAGAAAATGTGGTGTAAAATAAAATACTATTATAGTAATAACCATATTTTATTAGGAAATAGTATAATACGTTTTTCAATAGTGCTTTTACCCTTAGTGATGTAAGATGTTTATATATTAACTAATTTTACGTCAGCATAAAATATATTAATAAAGAGGTTGTTTTTTAGTTTAAACTTAAAACTTATTTTATATATTTAATTTGACATTGTGTATTTTTTAGCGGTAGCTTAGTTTTAAAAACATACAATTATTTGAAATAAACATTAAAAAGTTAAGTTATAAAGAAGTAAACTATAAGTTTTGGTATTTTCTTATACGTGATGAGTACGAAAAAAAATTTGTTCAGCATAAAGTAACTGTTCTTAAATTTTTAGATATAAAACTATTAAAAAGACATAAAGTTTTAATAAAAGCAATTTGCAAATTTAAAACGTTGGAGTTGACCTTTAAAATTATCGCACCTTTGGAATTTTGAGATTGTTTTAAAGATTAACTTTCGTTTTAGTACAATTTACACCAGTTTACAAACAATGAAAAGTCTTGTATTTGAAAAATTCATTGACCGAACGCTTACAACATTTGCCAGTTGTTAAAAAAATTGCTTGAAAACTTATAGTTAATACTTTGATTAGTACATTTCTATTAAGACAATAATTGCAGAATTTATTTTAAAACGAAACTATTTTATACAGCTGGACGGTTTTAATTTAAACGTAAAAACCTCAAAATATCAAGTAATTAGCTTTGCAAAAAAGTTGTTTAATTTTGTTTCGCTCTTAAAACAGCGCTCATAAAAAGCTGTTTTTAAGAGTTTAAATCTATATGTTAACCAAAATTTTCAACTCTGTTTGAACAACTTTGCAGTTATCTTATTACCAGATGGTCAAACAAATTTTCCCTTCACTGATAGAAGAGTTCTCGTTAGTAACTTTGTATTTCAAAACACAGTTTAAGGTAAAAAAGCTTTTTTACACAAAATTTACTTTACACATTAAAGTCTTTCTACGGTTTTGAAAATTATTAATCGTATGATTAATTAATATAAAAATGTATAAATTCAACTTATCAAAACCGCAAATATTTTTTACTAAGTTAACAAGCCATAAATACGTCTCAATAGACCATAAACTTGAAATACATATACGGTTTTACTAGTTAAGGTTGTCATGGTAAAAAAAGCTCTTGTCTATGTAAGGACAATATGTTTTTTAAATATATTTTCATTTTGTTAGTTGTTGGATTTTGTATATAAATGATTGTAAAACTTCTATTTTTTTTGCTTATAACTTAATAGAATATAATTGATTATTCGTAAAATGCTATAAAAATTTGAATATTTTTCTCAAATGTTTTACTTTTAAAAAGTTTAACTTAAATCTTAGCAGCACTAAGTAATTTGATAGTAATAAAAAGAGTTTGAAACGTAAGTTAACTATTATTTAAAACTGTTTAGTTAAAAGCTACTGCTTATTACATAATATTTATGACTATATAATGTATATCTTTTTAGTAATTAAAAGTGTTGTTTTGAAAGTAATTTGTATGTTTTAGTTCAAAAAACACTTATTTACGCAGAAATGTGTGAATACAAACTAAAATTAACTGCTAATATTTCTTAATTTATATAGATATTTAGATATTTTGAATAACTGAGAAATTAAACATATAATGTTTAATGCAATTTACGATAACACTATACTTCCAGTTACGTTTAAGTCTTTTATTCATTAGTGCTTTCTACAATTTTTTCTAAAAATAGTGTAAATTTTTTTACGTTTTGCGTAACATTTTGTACTACAAAGTACAAAGAAAAATAATAATTTTTAATCCCTTATCTTATTTTGAGATTATAGTACTAATTGTGTGATACTATATGTAAATTAAAGTGATATAAGTATAAATATTATGTCGTTTTTAGTTAACTTAATGAGTAAACGTTGAGAAATAAAAGTTATATGACTAGTATATTGATAAATTTATATTAATAGAGTTTGTTTTATTTTATTTTTACGTTCTTTTTGAAAGTTACATAGAATTGGATATCTAAAGTCTATTAGTATCAATGATAATACAGTTAGTTAATGCTTAAAGCTTTGTTTTGGTTAAAAATTAACATTAAACAGGTTAACAAGTAAAGTTTCACTCTACTACCTGGATAATCTAAAAACTAAAGAGTTTTTGGTAATTATTTTCCTATACATGAAAAAAAAAACGTAAACATTTTTTTCTAATCTAGTACAGTATTATTTAAAAGAATAAAACTTAAGCGTCCTGGACAACACGTTAGACTGTATCTAAGTAGTGTGCGACTCGATAATCAAAAGGTTTTTTCGTGCACCAGGTCCCAAGATCAAATATTTTGAGCGTATTTTTGTCGTTCAATAAACTATATACATCTATGTGTTAAATATTTTTTTAGTTGTTTTTAAAACATGCATTGTAATATATACGAATATGATAATTTTGCTAAAAAGTACATATAGCTTTAAAATGTTAGTATCTAAAAAAATTTATGCAAAATGAAAACAAAAAAGTTTATATATTTTGAATTTTTTTTTTGAATACTCACCTACTTCTTAAACAAAAAACAGTAAACATTACACCACAGCTGTTTTTTGAATTGACTAAAGTTTTATAAATAGTGTACTACTAGCTCCAACTTAAAATTAATAGCAACCTATTTATTTTTACAAAACTTTTATTTATTAAGACTTAAAAACTACGTAGCAAACTATATACAACGTAAATGCAATGAAGGTCAAAGACAAACTAGAAGCTCTTCTCCAAATCGAACGAACGAACACGATCCAAAAAGTCTTCAGATCCTTCAACGAACGAGGCATAGAAGAACTGTACGAAACAATTGCAAAGTACTTCAAACTGGTGCTGAAAATTTACTCCGAAGTTCAAGTCAGCACAGGAACGATGAAATTTTACCTGGAGAAGCAGATGCGCGAAGTCATGTCTTCCCTGCAGGATTACTGCAACAGGATAAAATCTGTGAGGAGTTTCAGCGGGGTCAGCGTTACGTTCGGTTTCGAGCAGTTCCGAGCGGAAGTCAACTTCGACATCAGCAGCTGCAAGACTCTCATCTCGTCAGAAGATCTTCAAAAGATGCACGAGCTCACGAACAGCGTCGACTCTGTAGAAACGAGTTTCACCGAAGGGAGTTTCTTCGACAAAGCGGCGTCCGGATTGGTTGAAATAGAGCGGGAATGGGGCAGGCAACGGGCGTTCAAGAGGTACCTCGAGTCGCTGCTGGTTCAGTGCGAGAAACTGAACAACGTCAGAAAGCACCACGAAAAGTACATCGCCGAGCAGAAGAATTTCAAGCAGTTTTGCCGCGGCGTGGCGCTGAAGGAAGAGCACAATCGAATGCAGAAAGTCGCTTGGGAGTGGGTTTGCAGGAAGGAGGGGGAAGCCAAGCTGGAGAACGTGTTCATCGGGTACTTTTCGTTTTTTCGAAAAATTTTCCTCGTGCAGAGCAGCTTGAGAGAAGAAGACAGGATCGAGCCCAATGGTTGTTCTGCGAAGATCAACAACGAGTTGGACGCGGCTTCGGAAGCGTTTAAAAAGTTCAGTTCGGACAACGAGTTCTTTTTAAACGACGCCGCCATCAAGCCGAACTTTTTAGTGGACGAACTGCTAGGTTATGAGATAAACGCCGGCAACGTACGTAACTTTTTCATCCACCGTGTGGCGAACGTGAGCAACTATTCACCCGACTACGAGTTCGACGTTCGAAACATGGTCCGTTTCGTCAACGGGGAGAGCAGAATGAAACTCATGGTGCCTGAGGTGCAGCGGGTGAGCAGGAAGCTCGCTGCAGGTAACAACTGCAAAATTTGCTTGAGTGAAGCAGAACGAGAGTTGAATTCACTGAACAGCAAATACGACTTTGAAAGCATAAGCAACCGGATATCGAAAATCGTAGCGAGCGAAATAGAGTTGAGAGAAGCGATTGAAAATTTCGACGAAAAATACCAGGCCTTGTATTTTCTCAACACCAGCAACGTTGAATCTTTCGCGTACAGAAACGGGCAGCTTGAGTTTCCGTTTTGCACGGTTTGCATGAAATACTTCAAGGTGGGGAAACCGGTGGTGAAGCTGCACTGCGGGCATAGCTTTCACAAGAAGTGTTTCGTCACGTGGGTGGGAGAGAAGCACTCGCGGCTCGAACCGCCCACTTGCCCGATGTGCAGAGAAAATAGTTTTCTTTAGCAGAATCAAATAAACAATGATTTATCTACTAAACAAATCTTGAACAAGACTGATGAGAGTCCAGTGTTTTCTTTGTTAGTTATATAAAAGTGTTTTGCTAATGAGTTTGTTCTCATTTTAAAGTGTACTTAAATTCTATAATGCATCAACTTTCAATGACGATGTTTTTAGTTTATAACCGTTTAATCTCTATTAACAAGTCAAAGGTAGTAGAACAAACGTATATCAACGTTAGTATATAATTTTTTTTTTCTCAATTTTGATTTTCAAAGTTGTATCTCTTCATTTCGTACTGATGATTTTAACTTAAACTTTTAGATAATGTTTATTGTAACAAAATGCTGTTTTTTTTAGTTTTCTCTTAGCATAAAAAAATATAAACAAATAAATAGAGCTTTTAGACACTTTTAAAATCATTTTCTAGAGAAACCGTATTAATCTAAAAAAAAACGTGTTTATATATAAAAATAGTTCTAAAAAAGCACTACATGCTACTAAGAACAACATGGCTTGTAATTTACTTTACTACATAACGAAATCAGTTTACAAAAGTTTAGCTGACTGATTTGACTGAAAAATTTCATTTTTATTTTGTTATTTTTACAACCCAATATCTGAAAAAGACATAGCTTTAAATTTAATAATATCGAAATCTTATAATACTTTTACAGTTTTATGATAACTATTATTTTTCCTGGAGTTTAATTTAAAACAGCAGTTTAAATAAGGTTGAATAATTAATAGTTTAAAAGTAAAAATAAAGTAGCGTATTATTCTACCTAATTAAAACTACCTGGAACTTGCAAAAGACTTAAGAACATTCGTTTTACAAAAATTAAGTAACTTTATAAAGTGTGATTTTTATAGTTAAAGTAATTTCATAGGAAAGTTTTACATAAATTTTTTTCTACTTAAACTAATTTACAGTAAAATTCTGTTAAAAACAGTTTCAAAATTGGTAAAAGATTGTATTTTTTTAAAGTTTGTTCTGAATAAACAATATCTTGAAATTTAACCCATTACTTAGTATTTATTTTTGCTTTAACTAAAAGTAACACTTTTTGCGTCTTATATAACAAATGTTACAAGTTGAAATTAGCAAACATGGTTCAAAACTACAAAAATTAACAAGACAAAACTAACTTTGGTCTATTGTTTTAGAGGTTTTTAAATAAACAAAGTATAGTTTCAACTACAGTTGCAAGAAATTGTGATTAAATCACTACAAAAAGTAATTTTAGACCGTTTAGAACGAACATTTTTTGTAATTTTTAAACTTGCTATGTACACTAGGTTCATTTGGGGCTCTCTTATTTTGAGATTATTTGTTACTAAAAATCTTATATTTATTTGATTGCTTTTCATTTACTTTATACAAATATTTTGAGTTTTTTAAAAACTTATTGTAATTACTTATTCTTAAAACATTGTTTTAGTATAAGGTAGTATTTATTTTTAATACTATTTAAAGTGAATGTTTAAACCTTAATCCAGTTTTATGTTAAGTTGTATTGAAAAATAAATCATACTTTGATCTTTTATTTTTGGTGGTAGTGATCATGTGGTTGATTATTAATATATTTTATATCGCACTGTTGGAAGTAACTAGCTTAGCGATTTGAGTTCCATGGTTTTCCCATACTTAGATTGTGATTTTTTGTTGACGTTTTAACTTTGTGAGTATTTTCCGTACAACATATCACTAAAATTAATTTTTAGTTAAGCAACTATATTTTATTATTCGTATATGTATTATTGTATTTAAGACATTAACAACTTTTTTATAATTTTTTTAAAACCCTTTAAATCGATAATTTAATTTTTAAACAATAACATAAAAACAAATACTGAAATCAAATCTGAATCAAATATCTCTGAAATCCAACAGTTTCCGTTTTTTGAAACTATATATTTAAGAAATTGCTTATTAAAATTCTTAAAACGAGTTATACCTGTTTTAGGAAAAAACAAAAAATAATATTTTCATCAATACTAAAAAATGTTTGAATACTAATATTCAGAAACATTAGACTTAAGTGTCGTAAATAAGTATACCTGCTCTGTAGGCAAGAGCATCTCCTACGTAGGAAAGTATAGAAACAAATGTTGGTGTTTTTAACAAATGTTGAAAATTTTCCTCACTTGCATGAATGTATACCTGGTTAAAACTCAAATATTGAGAACAACTTTAAATTTCTACAGGTGTGTCCGAAGTGAGCT